>NW_027527441.1:3556068-3634234 GCF_008692635.1 Crocuta crocuta
TAAATACAAGTCCTTTCTGGAATATGAGATTTGCATGTTTTCTTTCTGTCTTTAGGGTATATTTTCACTCTCTTAACAGTGTCTTTCACTGAACAAAAGTTTTTAATCTTGATAAAGCCCAATTTATCAAATATTTTTTCTTTTTATGTGTCATATCCAAGAACTCACTGCCATAACCCAGGTCATGAAGATGTTCTCCTGTGTTTTCTTATAAAGGTTGTATAATTTTGTATTTTACCTTTAGGTCTGTGATCCATTGGGAGCTTATTTTTGTATGATGTGGGAAGATTAAGTTGAAGTTCCTTTGGTATACATATTCAGATTTTGAATTTTTCCAATATCATTTGCTGAAAGATTATATTTTCTACAGTGAATTGTCCACATCTTTGTCAAAAATCAATGAGCATATTTGTGCAAGTCTACTTCTGGATTCTGGATTCTGTTCCATTGATCAAAGTGTCTATCTCTTCTCCAGTACCATACTATCTTGATTACTACAGCTGATAATAACAACAGTATTCAAATGGTCTCAGAGTTTAGAATACAAAAATAGTGCATTCATTTCATCAAAGCAACAAAATCCTGATACCACTTATTGCACAATACAAATTTAAAATAATCTCAAATGGGAATGTAGAAGAAAGAGCTTTAAACAAAATTAGCAAATCAAATTTGAAAACAAAATCAGTATTTCACCATTAAGTGTCACATTAGCTATATGTAACTTTTTTTGTATATGTCTTAGGAGATAGAGGAAGTTCCTTTACCTGTGTGTGTGTATGTATACATATTAATTAATATTAAATATATATATTAGCATATGTGTATATGTATATTTATTACTAAGCCTACCTTGCAATCCCAGGATCAGCCCCACCTAGTATGGTCTATTATTATATGTATGTATTACTGGATTTGACTTCCTAATATTTTGTGAAGGATTTTTATTTTAATTTCTTTAATGTTTATTTGAGAGAGAGAGAGAGATAGAGAGAGCGCGCACACACGCAAGTGAGCATGAGTGGGGGAGGGGCAGAGAGCAAAGGGGAGAGAGGATCCAAACTGGGCTCTGCACTGATAGCCCAAAGCTGGACTCAAACTCACAAACCGTGAGATCATGACCTGAGCCAGAGTCGGATGCTTAACTGACTGAGCCACCCAAGCACCCCTATTTTATGAAGGATTTTTGAATTTACCATATCCAGTATTGGTGAAAATGCAAATTGGTAGAGCTGCAGTGGAAAACAGTATGGAGGCTCCTTAAAATACTAAAAATAGAACTACCATATGATCCAGTAATCCCACTTCAGTGTATATTTCCAAAGGAAATAAAAACAGGATCTCAAAAAGGTGTGTGCACTCCCATGTTTCACCACAGCATTATTCACTAAAGCTAAGATATGAAAATAACCTAATTGTCTATCAAATGATGTACAGATAAAGAAGATGTAGTATATATACAATGGAATATCCATCAGCCCTCCCTGAGAAAGAAAAAAAATCATCCATTTGGAACAACATGGATGGGCCCTGAGGGCATTATACTAAGTCACATGTCACACAGAGAAAGACAAATACTGTATGATATCACACATATGGAATCTAAATAAGCCAAACTCAAAGAAATGGACTAGAATGGTGGTTACCAGATGCCAGGGTTAAGGAAGATATTAGTTTCCTAGTTATAAGTTGAATGGGTTCTGGGGTTCTAACAGAGACAACGGTGACTATAATTAATAAAACATTAATTAATTAATACATTTGAAAGTTCTTAAGAAAGTAGATTTCAATGTTCTTACTATAGGGTGCCTGGGTGGCTTAGTCAGTTAAGTGACTGAGTTCTGCTCAGGTCACAATCTCACAGCTTGTGGGTTGGAGCCCTGCATCGGGCTCTGTGCTGAGAGCTCACAGCCTGGAGTCTGCTTTGGATTCTGTGTCTCCCGCTCTGTCCCTCCTCCACTCGCGTGCTCTCTCTTGCTCTATCTCTCTCAAAACTGAATAAACTGGGGCGTCTGGGTGGTTTAGTCGGTTAAGCGTCCGACTTCCGCTTAGGTCATGATCTCGCGGTTCGTGGGTTCGAGCCCCGCGTCGGGTCTGTGCTGACTGCCAGCTCAGAACCTGGAGCCTGTTTCAGAGTCTGTCACTCCCTCTCTCTCTGACCCTCCCCTGCTCACGTTGTCTCTCTCTCTCTCCTAGAAATAAATTTAAAAAAAAAACTGAATAAACATTAAATAATTTTTTTAAAAAGAGAAATGTTCTCACTACAAAAAAAAATATGATAATTATGTAACATGATGGAGATATTAGCTAACCTTATAGTGCTAATCATTTTACAAATCAACATATTGTATACCTTAAATGTACACAATTTTTTTACTTTTAAGTTTATTTATTTGGAGAAACAGAGATAGGGAGACACAGAGACAGAGAATAAGTGGGGGAAGGGCAGAGAGAGAGGAAGACAGAGAATCCTAACAGGATCCACACTTGTCAGTGCAAAGTCTGATTTGGAGCTTGACCTCACAAACTGTGAGATCCTGACCTGAGCCAAAATGAAGAGATGGCTGCTTAACTGCCACCCAGGTGCCCCAAATGTACACAACTTTATATGTCAATTATAACTCAGTAATACAGAAGGGGAGAGGATTTTTGCATCTATATCCAAGAAGGAGAATGATCTGTAGTTTTCTTTGATTATACTTTATCTGGTTTGGGTGTCACAGTAATGCTGGACTCATAAAATGAGTTGGGAAGTGTTCCCTTTTTTCTGTTTTATAGAAGAGATTATCTAGAATTTTCTTTATCCCTTTATATGTTTTGTCAAATTCACCAATAAAACCATCTTAGTGTGCAAAATTTTCTTTCTGTAATATTTTTTAAATTATTATTTCAATTCCTTTAATGATTATAGGATGAATTGGTTTGTCTATTTAATCTTGGGTGAGTTTTGGTTTCTGGTTTTAGTTGTCATCCAAGTTTTCAATTTTATCTCCATTGAATTGTTTGTACTACAGCCTTATTATCCATTTAATTGTATGGAGTCTGTTGTGATGGCCCTTCTTGTATTCCTGATATGGTACTTTGTGTCTTCTACCTTTTTCCAGCCGGTCTTACTAGAGATTTATTAATTTTATTGAGATCTTCAAAGAATATATTTCAAGATTTTCTCTGTTTTTCTATTATCTTTCTTTCTTTCCTTCATTTTTACTATTTTTCCAGTTGTTTGGGTTTATTTTTCTTTCCTTTTTCTAAGTTCTTTATGTGGATGCTTAAATTACTGATTTGTGAACTTCCCTTTCCTTTTATCACAAACATTTGTTGTTACAAATTTCATCTATGCACTGCTTGCTGATATCCCACGAATTCAGTAGAATGCATTTTCATTTTTGTTCACTACAAAATTATTATTTTCCTTAAGAATTCTTCTTTAACCATAAGTGTTCAGAACTTGTTGCTTGAATTCCCAAATATTTGGAAAATTTTTCTCAGATAAACCAATTTCTAATTTAATTCCATTGTGGATAGAAGCTAAATATAGTTCTTGTGATTCAAGACCAAAAAACCAATCCATATATTTTGCAATTTTATTTCTATTAAACTTATTAAAAATTTATCTTGTGACACAGTCTATCTTGGTGAATATTTTATGTGCATATGAAAAGAATATATGCTCTATTGTTTTGGGGGAAGAGTCCTCAATAAATGTTAATTAATCCATTTGGTTGATAGTGGTTTTATTTTTTCCAGGACTTCTGCAAACTACCTAATTTTCTATCTACTAGTTCTATAAATTTTTGAGAGAGTATTGAAGCTTCCAACCATAACAATGAATATGCCTTTTTCTTCTCTCAGCTATGTCAATTGTTTGGTATAGCCTTACTTAATATTGGTAGATCTTCTTAGTAAATTGTTCCTTTTATTATTTAATCTTTCTTTATCCCTGGTCATTTTCTTTGTTCTGAAGTCTATTTTTGTTTGATATTAATATCACAACTCAAACTTTGTTTAGTGTTTGTAGTTCTTTTAACATAACTATACTACTATTTCAAAGTGATGTTATTATGTGTAGCATATTGTTGCCTCATATATTTTTCTTTATCTACTTTGACAATTGATGTGATTTAATTGAGGTTTTAGACCATATATAATGTAATATGTAAACATTTAATGTAATGTATACATCTACCATTTTATTATTTATTTTCTATATGTTCTTTCTGATTTCTGGTCCTCTATTTTAACTTTCATGACTTATTTTGTGTTATCAGATCTTCTTTCAATATTCCATTTAAATTTATCTATTGTGTTTCCTATATCTCATTGTGAATATATATGTTTTATTTGATGGTTGCTCCAGGAATTACAATATACATATTTAATTTTCATATTCTATTTAGAATTAAAATTCTATACCTTCAAGTGGGACCTAGAAACCCTACCTACCACCATAGGCTCCTTTCCCACTGCCCTCTTTGTTGAGGTAGACGTATGAATTGTATCTACATATAATAAACATTGCATTATACAATGTCAACTTTTTGCTTTCAACTGACATATGTCTTAAAGAACTTAAGAGAAGAATAATATTTTATTTATCCAGATAGTTAAAATTTCTGTTGTTCTTCCAAGTTTTCTGCTGGACGATGGAACTTGTTTCTCTGTTTACCTCCTTATGTTTGAAAAATTTCTTCAGGAACGTTTTAGAGGATATCTCAGGGTTCTTTATTATCTGAGAATGTCTTTTTTTCACTTTGATTCCTGAAGGATAGTTTAGTTGAGTATAGAATTCTTGCTTAAGACTGTTTTCCTTTTAGCACTTTAAGAAGACTGATCTATCCCTACTGGTCTCTGAGGGCTCTGGTAAGAAATTTGTAGTTCTCTGAATAGTTTTTCCTCTGTAAGTAATACATTGTTCTTCCCAGGCTCCTTGTAAGACCCTTCTTTATTTCTCAGAAGTTTGATTATGAATCTCTGGCTATGGATTTTTTGTTTTTATCCTATTTTAGATTTACTGATATTCTTAAACCTGTTGGTTTATGGGATTTGCTACATATGGGAAGTTTTCAGCTATTATGTCTTTAAACATAAGGGTATTATCCACCTAAGCACATATATATGTGTATACATTCTTTGCAATCTTTACTCTCCTGGGATTTCAAGGATATGCGTTTGAGACTTTATTTGTATTGTCCCACAGGTTCCCAAGGTTATCTTCATTTTTTGTCACTTTTTTTGTGTTATCCATATTGAGTAGTTTTAAAGTTCACATTCTCCTCTTTCACTTTCATTGTCCCCTGGCACTCCCCAAGTGAGAGAATTTTTTTTTTAGTTTCAGTTATTATATTTTCAGCTCTAAAAGTATCATAAAATTTCTTTGTATCTTATTTCTTTGTTGACACATTCTTTCTTTCCATTCATTTACACAGTGTTTCTTCCTACTCATCCATCATTTTCATATTAGCTGCTTTTAAGTCAGTGAGATACTTCCAACAACTGTCATCTTCGTACTAATATTATTTCATATGTTACTAACATGTTAATACATTTTCATTTCCTTACACTTGAAATGTTCCAAGTTTCCATAACTGAGTAATTTGTTTTTTATCATAGACATTTTGAATATTAGAAGACTCTCAGGCTTGTGTTAATTCTCTTGGGAATGTTAACTCTTTTTTTTTTTTTTTTCTTTCTTAATAAGGTAATTGACCCAAGAGGGTTCAGACTACAAGTTTTGGCCAGCTATCTGTGTTCTGTTTGTTTGTCTGTTTGTCTGAGTGTCAGTTCCATATTCAAAGCCTTTTTGGCACTATTCATATATGTGGTATATGTTGTATCACTCAATGCCCAGTGTAAAATTTGAAAGGTGCTATAGCCCTTAGTACATTTCTCAAAACCCTTGGAATTCTTGGATGAAATACACCCATATACAATTCAGGGACACACTCAGCCCTTTAGTTAAAAACTTCGTGAGGTTGGTTTCCTGCATTTCTCTTTCTCTGCAATCTTCTTTACTCTTTTGGGTTATCTGAGGGCTCCTCTTTTTAGTTCTCTAGCCAGAAAGTTGTGGCTTTGTTTTTCTCTATTACGCATTTTTTTCTATTATGTGCTTGTGACTTCCATGGGGGAAGCCAACCAGGAGGACAGAGACAGGAAAAAGCCCTTTTGCTCTGTCCTCCTGGGACCAAGCTTCTTTTCCTAAGATCTTGAGGCACCTGCAAGCCCCCCACTGCCATTTCTATTACTTCCAGAGACTCCTTTGCTACTCCATGAGCCACAAGTGGAGATCTTTATCTGGAACTCCTTCTGCTTATGTTGATGTTCACTTCAAGCTTCCCCAAGTTGAAGCTGGGTGCTCAGAAGAAAAACATGGTAAACTCAGCACTAGTCTTGTAGTATTTTTATTTCTAGCCTCTATCTGCTTTTTACTGTTCAGAGTCCTTAAAAATATAATCCATGCATTTGATCATGTTTGATAGTTATGTTCAGTAGGAGAGACAAGGTTCAATCTGTCCAAACTGGAATCTCATAAAGAGTTCTAGGTAGACAAATATCATAAGAAAAAGAGCAATTTAGAAAGATAAATCCTGCTGTGTATAAGTTGTCTTTGTTGGAAAAGAGATTAAAGAGAGACAATCCAAATGTTTCTTTTAGTTTTTAGTTGACAACTTGAGCCACAGCAGGATTTTTCTGAATCGTTTTCTATAAGATAACTAAAAATTAGATAACCATTTCCTAAATAACAGAGTTACCTATATTATATAATGACTTCTTACAACTCAGAAGTTAATTTAGTGTGATGCACAGTGTCAGGTATCAGGAATGTCTCAACAATAACCACTAGTATGGGCACCAAAATAATATATGAAAATAGCAGTGATAATGGAATTCAGTTGTTCAAGTTCCTGTCTTTAATTAGAAAAAAATCCTCTGCATTCATCCTGTATGACTATTTTCCAAATAAAGCCCAGAAGTACGGAAGGCTCAGAAACATACTTTCAGTGCTCAAATAATCCACCTCTAAATAAATCCCTTGTTATGTAAGGCTAAAATTTAAATTTTAGTACTAAAAGTGTGTGTATGTATAGTGTGTGTGTATATACACATATATGTATGCATACAAACACACACAAATAGACACACACACATACACACACTACCAGAGCAACTTTTTAAAAAAAGTCTAGGGAGATTAATCATTTGTTTGCAATGCGAAAAAGACCATAACCTGTAACTGCTGACAGCAGCAAGAGAAGACAATGGGCACTGTGCATATAGTCAATTCTCCTCTTCAACTGCTCAGATGTTCACAAACCAAGGAAACCAGCATTGCCTGAACTCTGAGGTGGTGATGTTTATCCTCTAAAAACACATTGAAGTGTTTTAAATCCCAATAAATAAACAGAAGTTTTCATTCAGGTCCACCTATTACTTGCGTAGCTATTTGTAAGAATTTAAGTTAAAGCATGCATAGTTCAATAGCTACTCAGGTAATTAACTAAGGATTTAACCGTTTCTAAGGTCATTTGCAAATTGCCTGGGCTACTTTTTGTAATTTATTAGCATCATACAATATGATAGGGACGTCCTCAAAACTGTTTTTCTCTAACACATAATCTCTGAGGTATAAACTCTATTAGGGCAAGTACCAGATACTGGGAGCTGGAATACAGTCATGTTTAGAATGAGTTTGTTTTCTTCCCTTAGCAAGTTCAGGTTAAAAGCAATGGTTGGCCCAGAAAAAGAGCTCAATAACGTTTGTTAAATTCTGGGTGCCTAGGTGGCTCAGTTGGCTAAGTGATGGACTCTAAATATCTGCTCAGGTCATGATCTCACGATTTGTGGGAATGAGCCTCACTTCGGGCTGCAGAGACAGCATGAAGCCTGCTGGGGATTCTCTCTCTCTCTCTGCCCCTCCCTCCACTTGGGTTCTCGCTCTCTCACAAATAAGTAAACATTCATCTCAGTCATGCATCAGCAGAATCTCCCTTTCCCAGCTTATATTGCAAACCCTGGAAATAACAGAAACCATTTCTATTTCATGCTAAAATTGTGCTTAAAAACAAAACATAAAACAAAACCTCTGTGTCCATTTTTCCGATGTACGGATAGCTCCTGTGTGCTAAAGCACCTGAGAGATTAAGCAAACATACCCAGTGATTTTTCCATCACCTTCTTCTCTACTGTCCTCATGCAAACACATGAAATAAACAAACACTAATAACCTAGGTTAGGTTATTTGAGACCAATGCTAGAATGACACTCATAGGCTAAGATAGACAAAAGGAGGAAAAGACAAAACATCTGTTGAATGAATCCTTTGTTTCAATAAGTATACTAGTTGCTTTACATACGGTATCTAATTTATTCCTCACAGGAAGCCTACAGATTATGATTAATGTGATTCAACAAATAAGGATACTGAGACGAGATAAAAGCTAGCAAGCATAGCCCTAAAATATGATTCGGAAGTTAAATGTAAAAGCAAATTGTTCACTGTTAGTTTTCACAGATGAAACAATAATATAAAGCCAGTACAAACAACCTACAACTCGGCGATGCTTTGCCCATAAGACTATATAATTTCAGCTCACTTCCTCCTTGGTCAGTGTTTAGTGTACTGACACATTTCTAGAAGTGATTTTTCCTTAAACTTTTTCTGAGAGGGATTTTTGTGACGCTGCCCAGAACAAGAGAGACACCCACTCAGGGAGAAGTTTCCAGGGACCGCATTCTGGTTGCAGGCAAGCAAAATGAATTTGAACAACAGGTGGGGCTAGTTTCCTTTACAACAGACCTTGGCCGGATGCAAATGCTCTCTGGCCTAACTGCTCAGAGGAGGAGGACCAGGTTCACTCACAGACCTCAGCCCTCTCAACAAGGAGACATGCTCCCAAGTGTCGCATTCTTCCAAAGCCAGTACCGAATGTGAATTTCAAAACTTGGCATCACACGTTGTTAAAAACAGACAACGATATGGGAATACCGGGGGTAAATATAAACACAGGGAACATTTGGTTTCCTCTGATTCCACTAGAAAGCAAAATAAAAATCAAGCAAAGCAAAAGCATCATCACCATGATACAAGCTCTTGTCACTTTGTCTGTCCAATTCTGTTTCTAGCAGTATCTGCATTGTAGACCCAGACCTAGGTTGTTCATTGAATTATTAAGCAGGTCATTGCGTAGCTGTAAAGGGGATAAAGCAGATAACTGAGACCACCACTCCATCCTCAGAGGCACGGTTGTTAAGAGCAGAAAGGGGACAAACAGGAGTGTGTGAGGAGCAGGTGCTTGGAGAGGAGAGGAGAAGCCCTCACGGGCAGTGCAGTGAGCTTCTGGGACCAAACAACACAGCTAAGAGTCAGTATGGGGTGACTGCACTGCTGCCTTTATCATCCCAGGAGGAGTTTTCCTTAAGTCACTGCCAAATTTAAAGGGTTGGGCAGACACCTGCCCACCTGCAGAAAGACAGGTGGCCCTGAGGTCAGGAGGTGGCCTGGTGCAGAGGTTGCCGTTCTTGGAAACAGGGTGCAGGCAACTGGAAGAGAGCTGTGGTGGCAGAAAGCTGATGACACTTCGACGCCGGCACCAGAGGCCGGTGCTATTGCTTAGAACCACCGGCTCCCTGTCACTTTCTCCCCGAGAGATGGCTGCCGTCAGGGATCCCCTGAGGCCACCTGGCAGCCTGGGAAATTTTGGCTGTAGGCAGATGGTAGCCCAGGATCCTGCTGGAGAGGAGATAACAGAGGGAACAGAGTAACCGATCCTACCAGAATAACGAGGGAAATACCTTGAGTTTTATTAGGATATATACTGTTTAATTTTGTTTTAGCCGTTGTATTTTATTTTTTAAAAATATACAGACTAGAATTTTGCTTTTAAAAGGAGAGCCATTCTCAACACTTTGGCTTCTCTCATTCCTGACGGCTCGACTCTTAAATGATGCTAAAGTATGCCCGAAGACCTCCAGAGGCTTTATCCTTGACTCTGCCAACACTCATTTGCTTGATCTACAGACAGCAGAGAGGATCAATCAGAGGCAAAGAGGCAAGAGTAATGCTACATATTACCATCTCCAAACTGGGCCTTAGAGAGATGTTTTTCCTTCTCTAGCTATGGAGTAGCCCTTAGTAGGTTTTTAAAAAAGCCACCCTTTGTATTAAATGGCTATTTTATATGCAGGAGGCTGAGGAAGGCGACAGAGCTGACAAGCTGAAGCAGTTTCTAAAAAAATAAAATAATTCATATTTAGAAGGGCCACACGAGATGAACTTCAGCATCAGCGTCTGACTAAAACATGCTCTCTGTTGTTAGATTCATTCTTAGCCTATAGAGACAGTGGAAGAGCCAAATCCTATACCGATGTCATTTCTAATACTCTCTAACTGGAATATGCATACTTAACACATGATTACATAGATCCTAGATCACTATACTACCCAATCAACAGCATTACTTCCGTGGGAGGCTGCCATGAGGACTGGATGCCATTCTGGGTGAGTGCTCACTTACACAATGAGTATTACAGATCTCATGAGTGAAAATCTGATGTGCATTATGTGTTGCAATTTATCTACAAGTTGAAATGCAGATGCATAGTTATTATTTGAACAGTAAAATGCTATAATAACTAATGGTGACTGTGAACCCTGTGAAATCTATGTACAAAACAATTATTAAGGACTTTTAATATAAATAAGCAGGGAAATAGATTAACAGTTAAAATAAAATGAGTGTGTTATGCAAATGCCTTTAAGAAAAACACCTCTAGAGCCAACAAATGTTCATTAAATGTCAAAATAACATAAAGCTAAATGCCAAATATTAGAGCATATCAAAACTTAAAACCTATGGATTTTTTTTCATGAACTAGCATTCATAATTTTAAATATAATTAACCTTGAGAATTGAATTCAATTATTAGGTATTTCATACCATTTAGGTCATGAGGCTTTCAGGAAAAATTTCTGCTTAGGAATTCTTTACATCTGTGAGAATAAATTAATAATGATAGAATGTTAACTATGCAACTCAAAGTTTCATTATCGAGAAAAACTCCAAAATATGCAAAACCCTAATAGAGTTAGAAAACATGTAGGCAAATTTCTTATTGTACACATGAGGAAACTGAGTCACAAATCCAACACTAAATCACAGAGCTGATGCTACTCTTCAGTTTTCAATATCCGTGCCCTGTTGCTTTAACATTAAGTCATGTTCTCTCTTACAAGGAAGAAATTATTTTTTTAATTCTTATAAATTCTTATAAATGTTTTTCATTAAAACATTCTTGTAATGTTTTCCATTAAACTATTATATATGGTAATATACAATTACATATATAATTATATAGTAAATAATATATTTAATTCTGAGATGCATAGATCTGATCCTTTGTGTTTGCTCATTAGAAGAAAGAAACTATATTTATTAATAGCTGGGCCAAACCACATGGATAAAGAAAGTTTAGTAAAAGTTAATGAATTAAGAACATCAAAATAATAGTGAAAAATCATTATTAAAAATAAAAAAAGCTATGAATTCTGTTTTATTAGGAACTACAATTTAGAAACCATTATTTCCTAAATAGTTTGATGCAGAGTAACAAAATAGAAGGAGAAGTAAATAAAGTTTATGCAAAAAAGGAAAAAAAACCTTGTTTGGTAAGGCACTGTAATTCAGGTTTTATCTATTGTTGTAATCTAGCCTACCCTACCCTGAAAAATATATTGGCTGACTCTTTGAAGACAGTGAAGATTCAAGGCTACACAATTTGAGAAATTATTTACTACCTTAGTATATTTTCCCAGGAGACTGGACTATATTCTTCTTCCAATGCATCACAAAATATCAGAAAAGACATTAAAATGACTGCAGAGTACAAGAGGAGCTCCCTCCCTTCTTCATTCAAAATTTCCTAGATTGCAGAAAAAGAGATAGCTCATGAACGAAAATCCAGGTCTCAAACTGTATAGTGAATAAAGAAAACACACAGTATGGTGGGAAGGGAGTCGAGACGCTGCCCATAGTGTATCAGAGCTAATATGATGCCTTGACAAAGACGTCCAAGAATGAGCCAGAAGAAATGCGGTGACAACTACACAAACCCACTTGAGTGAAGAAAGGAAGGAAGGGAGGGAGATAGTGTACAAAAGCCCCACAAACTTCACAAATAAAAATCTAAAAATATGGGACACTCAGCTAAAATTAAATTTAATATAAACGACAATTAACTTTTAGGATAAAAATGTCTTAAATAGTGCATGAGACACATTTATACTAAAATGAAACATTCACTGTTAATCTGAAATGCAAATTTAACAGGCATCTCTTATCTGACAACCACACTCACAGCTGCTTCTTCCACTAGAATTCAATAAGAGAACGTGAGTTCATTAAAGCAAGAAATCAAAGGCAAAATGACAAAATAAATAAGATGATAAAAGGGACAACTGAACAAAAGTGGGAAAAGATCCAAAGCAATAGCCTTATGAAACTACAAAATACTTTAGGAAAAGAAGAGATGTGACTGAAAATTTAAGTACTGACATAGAATGGCTTAAGATAATACAGTAAAGGAAGATGGAAAATAAATTTAAATCAACTAAAATAAAGCTAATCGACAAAGACTAGACAAGGAAATCCAACATGAAGCTCATAGGTATCCCTTAAGTAGAGAATTTAACAAATGAAAAAGATTATCTATTGAAAGATGTAATCCAAGAAAATTTCTTGCAAAAGAAAAAAATAATAATAGTTAAATAATCTTTAGATTGAAACAGAACGGTGTCTAAAACATCAAGTGCAAAACACTCAAAAACTCAACTTTTAGATATAACAAAGTCAGGCTATCCTATTTTAAAGATAAAGTATTGTTAGACATCCTGGCACTAAAAAGCCAATCACCTGTAAGGTAGAAATATTAGTTCTCCTTCAGATTTGTCTCCTGCAAATTTGAATAAAAGAATTTTGTGGAAATTTTCCACATATTAAATGAAAGAAAATGTAAAGAAAAGGTATTATATGAACCTAAAGTGTAATGCAAACAAAAAGCAGTAAGTCAGTACTGTCAAACGTGAGAACAATTCATAGAAAACAACCCAAGTGAGCCCTTCGTAGAGGAAAAAAAATACTTGACAATAAATTTCAGCCAAAGAAATGAATTCAAGTTAAAATTCAGAAATGAGATACAGTCAATAATATTGGAATAATGTATGTTGAAAGACGGTGACCACACTTATGGTGGTGCAAACTGAGTAATGTGTAGAATCAGGGAAATCACTATGCTGTACACCTGAAATTAATGTGACATTGTAATGTCAACTATACTTCAGTTAAAAAGAAATTCAAGAACTGAGAAGAGCCAAAGGACTAGCATGGTCAAGGGCACTGAACTGACTTGAGCTGATGACAGTTGTTAGAAAATAGGGTCATGGGAGAGAAGGACTTGGTAAATGTAAAAACTAGTAACCCAACTAATAAAAACTGGGAGTTAAGCACTGTGATGAGACCAAGTATGAGGTGGTAACATCTTCGCCTTCATAGTTGGAAGTCAGTTGACCTTCATAGGATAAAAAAGTAAAAAAACAAAATTAAAAAAAAAGGAAAAGAAACCTACTTTAACATTTCTCATTAAGATAATTTTGCTTGAATCTTCAATGGATCTTTTAGGAAAGGATATTTCCTTACGTGAAAACAAAACATTAATTTGAGGTCAACAGCACTAAGAGTAAAGCTTCAGTTTTAGGCTAAAATATTAACTCTACTATAACCTAAGTATTAAAAAAATGAGTCCTATTTGCCTATATGTATCTCTATCTGTATATGTCCTTCTGTCTGTCCATCCATCCATCCATTCACTTTTCCATAATTTTACCCATATATACACAGAGAAATACATCATGGAATTTTACGCACCTAATGTTAACCTGTGAGTCTCTCTCTGTGGTTTGATTGGAGGCTTTATTTTTTTATTTTTTACTAGTTCAATGCATTAAACAATATAGTGGGTTTTCTTAATGAACAAAGAAAACTATGCAAGCAAATATGCCAAAATGCTAAATAAGGCTAATCCTGAGAAGAATATGGATTATTATCTTAATCGATGAATATTTCAGTATTTTTTAAAATTATTTATTTTGAGAGAGAGAAAGAGAGAGAAGGTGCGAGCTGGGGAGAAACAGAGAAAGGAAAGAGTGAGAATCTCAGGCAGTCTATGCACCACCAACACAGAGCCTGACACAGGGTTGGAATCCATGAACCACGAGATCATGACCTGAGAAGTTGGATGCTTAACTTACTGAGCCACCCAGGCACCCCTATATTTCAGTACTTTTAAAATTAAAAATATTCGCTCATGCCCACTAGAGAAATATAAGATGAAAGTGGCAAGTTTGCATCTCATTCTCATTCCCATTCTCCAGAAATAACCACTGTTAATTGTGTACTCTTCTTTTTAGAAATCTTCTATATATAGTTATATACATACACAGCTATAGATATAGATGAAATCTGTTTTTTTATACAAGCCAGATCAAACAATTCTGAAATACTTTCTAAACAGTTTTAAAACATTGTATAATGAATTCGTTTACTCTTCTTCATTTTCTCTTCATCTCAATGAGAGGCTGGAAAACGTTATGCTTTGTAGGAGATAGTATGCATGTTAAAGAACGTTCTATTTCTTAGTCTTCTTGTGACGGGCTTTCCACTCAGATTTTCCAGTTCTTTCCTGATTTCATGATTCTGAATTATTGATTCCAGCCTCTTGGGTCCCAGAGGAGTCTCGGAGATGCCAATTAACTATGGTGCTTGGTAAATATGGAAAGATCAACCTTGAGGTAGTCTTTTTTTTTTTTAATTTTTAAAAATGTTTTATTTATTTCTAGGAGAGAGAGAGACAGCGTGAGCAGGGGAGGGTCAAGAGAGAGGGAGACAAGGACTCTGAAACAGGCTCCAGGCTCTGAGCTGGCAGTCAGCACAGAGCCCGACGCGGGGCTCGAACCCACGAACCGCGAGATCATGACCTAAGCGAAAGTCGGACGCTTAACCGACTAAGCCACCCAGGCGCCCCAACCTTGAGGTAGTCTTAATCTAGTAAATTTCCACTGGCTTCTAAGGCACTTCCCAATCTTCCTAAATACACAGGGTATTTATTGCATAGCATTAGTTCCACTAACGACAACTTCCCGCCAGAGCACATCAGAACACAGATCACCGTAGCCTTGCTTCCTTCCCTTATCCTTCCCTCCCCTTTGTTTCATGCCACATGTTTCCCCGCCTTGCCCACTATTCAAAGCTTAGGAATTTAGTTCCGTGGCCTGGGGTCATTTTCTTCCATTTTCTCAAACCTCTGAAAAGTTCACTTTGCAATTTTCCATCAATTCCTTTTAAAAGAGTAGCAAACCGGGGCGCCTGGGTGGCTTAGTCGGTTAAGCGTCCGACTTTCACTTAGGTCATGATCTGGCGGTTCGTGGGTTCGAGCCCCGCGTCGGGCTCTGTGCTGACNTAAACTCTCCCTATATGAGAAGTTCATACAATGGAAGTTTCCAATGAGATGAAATTACTGTATCAGTCAGGATTGCAGAATTCAACAGAAACTGCCTGATGTGTATGCTTAGAGATCACAGCTTGGACTGGACAATGAAGTATAGCATCAGACCCCAAGGTAACCCTAAAAGGCCCGTTTATAGGAAATGACATCCAGGGCAACCTCCTGGCTGTACAGGAGACTGGCTCCATCCAGCCTCTTGCCAAGACTTCCTTCTGTGTCTTGGGATCCAAACATAACCCATAGTATTTCAATCTAAGTAGGGGAATGGACTGATGACAAATCAGTGGTGGCTACAAGGTCATTTCCTCACAGCCTGTGTTCTAGAGAAAGGTTAAGACGAATATACTGCTAGCCTCTTGTCAGAGTTTCTGACTTGACCCTAATTCAAATGAAGCCTGAGAAGCCTGCCTCCAGCCTTTTCTTTCTTCTGGAGAAGCCCGAGTGTTGGCTTCTCCATTTCAAGGCATTCTCTCCTGGTGCCTTCAGAAACCTAGTGCCTCTTTCTGGGTCAAGACACAGTTTCCCTCTCCTTAACCTTTTCCCTAAGAATCTGAAAGACCCGAAGATGCTCCCAATCTGCTACCCAGCAGCTGGTCACCAGTGGGTACGCCTCAGCAATTAAAATGCCAAGACCAGTTTCTGGAGAAAGGCTGGTGATGCTTTGTGCCCTGCAGCTGCTCACAGACCAGAAGAACTGCCAGCCCAAGGCAGGGCAGTCAGTATATCATACTCACTTGCAGCTGTTACTGAATTTCCTCACTTCCTTTCCTACAAATTCCAGGGTTTTTCTTTGCTGCACTATAAATCAAGCTTCATTCCGATTTGGTGGAATTTGCACTTTCAGTACTTTAAGGAATATCTAGGAAACTCTATGCTTTCTAACATACTTCCATTATTTTCCTTTAACTGTCTCTTTAACTGTGTAGCCAGGGAAACGGTGCAATGTGGCTCAAAAGGAATTAGGAGGGAAATATGAGACAGTAGGTGTAAAATCGTATTATATAGCCAAAGTCAGTTAAAATATTCCAACTGTAAGTTCTGGAGATTCCCTAAGATGTAGCCCAGTTAAGTATCTAAATCACTTGATGTACACAACTATAAATGAATTTCCAGTATTAGAAAAATACACGTAAATACATGCACACGCATCTGTCTTGGTAATGAGGAAGGTATAAGGCACAAAGGTGGTAAGACAATCCATAAGGTTTCATGAAAACAATTTTGAAAGCTCTGCTCCCATGCACACTACACTGTGTGTTTGTGAAATCTGCTTATTGTTGGGTTATAGTGATAATAACATTTAGCTGTTCAATGGTTAAGTGAATGGAAACAGAATGTTCAAATATTGAGATATTGTGGGCTTGAATCATACGTGAAATGACTGCACCAGGTACAGTGGAAAAAAAATGCAAAAATAAGGTCTTGAGCTACAATTGTTTTTATCTAAGTACTGACATTATACAAATCTAGGTGATTGTATATGTCATATTAAATGGAGTGGTAGTCAAATAATGTGCCAATAAAATTTTAGCTAGAGAAACAGGTCCTATGTATTCTAAATAGTTCCCTTGACCCTGCTGTCAGTAGACTGCATTAGTTTTTTTCAAACAAAGTTTGCATCTTGTCATTTGAATATACTTTAGACTATCTAATGGAGCTCTCTGATACCAGATTTACCTTTAAATGTCACAATTTCAGCATTATCAGTGTATCTGCATATGTATTCCTTGTTAAATAAATCATCTGAGTTTAAGCATGGCACAGAGGAGAAATAAAGGCCCTGTTTAATATGACTGACAGGACAGCTGTACTATGTACTCGGGATGTTGATTAATAAATGCTTTTCAATGAATTAGATTAAGAGAAGAATTAGGACATACTCATATTTCTACTTCAAACTTAAACAATGGTTCAAGTAAAAACCCTGCTCTACCTCATTTCCACCTCTCACATTCATAACGATAATTTTGCTTTTTTTCATAGAAGACTTTAGACCATGAATGACATCAGTAAGATTACATAGCCTTTAGCATATATAATTAAAAGTAATGTTTATAAAAGTATTAAGACCTGACATAACAATAACAAACAAAAACACACACATTAGGGGTTTAAGACCTGATACAACAACAAAACCTACACATTAGGTTTTGCTTAGGATAAAAATGCTCAGACTTAAGTCGACAGTAATGGAATATCTCCAAACACTCCTGTCCGCAACCTCCTCCAAACTGCCATCATTAACTAAAGAAATCTGGCAACTATTAGTAGATAAGGAAGGAAGGAAGGAAGGAAGGAAGGAAGGAAGGAAGGAAGGAAGGAAGGAAGGAAAGGGAGAAAAAAAAAAAGAAGCAAAGCAAGCAAGCAAAGGAGGAGAAAGAAGATGCAAGACCAAAAAAATTAACGTTTTCCCCCTCTATAGTGCATAGATAATGAAAATAATACCAATGAATATTAATGTGTAATTTTGAATTTAGAGTCAATTCTGTAGTCCATGTGGTCAGACAGCAAGACGTGTTGTAAGAATATATAGGAATTAATAGTTAACATTATACTTTTGATGATTCTGAAGGCTTTTAAGTGTCTTGTTATAGTTTCAAAGCTATATATGTTCAAACGTCTCCTTCCACATTAATGTATACTGGGTTAATAGAGTTTTTTAATTGACACTTTCCAGAAAAATTCAACTTTGATTACACTTTGTTTATTACAGCAATATTGTGATAAAACGTAGTGCTATTTAAATAGTGGCTATAGCATATGACACAATTTGAAATTTGAGAATAACAACAGATCTGCTTTCTTCAAAGAAGACAGAATGGTGGTTACCTTTGGGAGATGGGGTATTATCTGGTAAGGGGCATAATAGAATGTCTAGGTTAATGAAGCTGCTCTTGTTTTCGCCTAGATGGTAGTTACACATGTGTAAGCATGTAAAAACATTTCAAGATCACTTTGTATTTGTGCATTATCCTCAAAATAAATGGCACATGAATTAAGTAAGAACAGTTTTTAAAAAAGGAGACAAAGTAATCCACCTTTCATTTGAAAACTTGCAAATGAATAATTCAGTTAATCCCCTGATCAGGCAAGGTTGTTTTTCCCCAATGTTCTTCTATATCTAAAAAAAAAAAAAAATTAGTCATGAGAACAATAGGAAGGAAGCATACAAGGACATAATAGAATGATTTTTATTGACATACTTTCTGACATCACTTAGAAACACACACACATACATACATATACATGTAGGTATGTATCTGTAATGCAGAGTACAACTGAGGATGTCAAGTCTTAATGTATCTCTATTTGTTCTTCCAAATCACAATCTCACTCACACACACACACAAATACACACACAGAGCTTTTCACCTTATTTTTTCTGAATCCCCAGTATAAAATGAAGGGAATTGCCAGGTTCTCAAAAACACAGAGCTGAAGCTAACCATAAATATGAACCACTCCAGTGTGCTCCTATTACAATGTCTTAACATTGTCTTCTAAATTAAAATGTGACTTAGAATTTAAAATCTTACAAATAAATGTTTGTACTGTTGATACCATTACTCTCAGGAATCTTGGAGAGAAACACAAACTAGCAAATCATCCTATAACTCTTGGAGTGGCACTGCTATTGAACTGTCACAAATAGACTGTGAAGTGTACAGGCCATGGTCACACAAAAGCCTCTGATTTTGATCATTTTATTGTTAGTGTCAAGTTCAGTTACTCACCTCCATCCCCTAATCACTTTTTGAAAATGTTCTATTTGCTATTCATAGAACCTGGACTTTAATTATCCTGGTTATTATATGCAACATCCCAATTTATTGGGAATGAAAATGAAAATAAACATGAAGGAATGGCATATTTGATAGTGTAGAGAGAAATTCCCAAAATATTTTTTCTGTTATTATCCTGAGAGTGTTAACAAATGAAATAATAAAATTAGTTGTTCAATATATGTTTGCTATGTTTTTAGTATGACAATATATACGCAATGCCTTGGAGTCTGTTATAATGTGTTATGTATAAAACAGATAATTATTTTGGGCATATCTTTCTTAAAATAGTTTCATTACTATTATATATATTTATTTTAAAGGATTACATTACAGTTGACTCTTGAACAATGCAAGTTTAAACTGTACAGGTCTACTTATACACAATTTATTTTTTGATGAATACTGTACAGTACTTTAAATGTATTTCCCTTGTGACTTTTTAAATCATGTTTTCTTTCCTTCAGCTTACTTTATTGTAAGGATACAGTATATAGTACCATAAGATACAAAATACATGTTAATAGATTATGTTTTTGGTAGGGCTTCTTGAGTACTTAAGCTTTAAGGGAATCAAAAATTATACATGGATTTTCAACTGCAGTGGTGGGGGTGTCAATGCCCCGAAGGACCATGTTGTTCAAGGGTCAACTATATTTCCAGCGGGCAGAACATTGAAACTGCAGGAATATTTACATCTGCTTTTTCTAACAACATACTGACAGAGTTTTGTTTATTTATTTTTAAGAGAGACAGAGTGTGAGCAGGGGAGGGGCAGAGAAAGAGGGAGACACAGAATCTGAACCAGGCTCCTGGCTCTGAGCTGTCAGCACAGAGCACAACGCGGGGCTTGAACTCACAGGGCTCAAACTCATAGAGCGCGAACTCAATGGAGGGCAAGATAATAACCAGAGCCGAAGTCAGAAACCACCCAGGTGCCCCCCGGAAAGAGCTGTTTATACCTGAAACAGAATATTCTCTCAAAACAGAATATCCATCACTGCACATCTGAATATTATGCATACCTTATTTCCTATTTTGGACTGGACTTTTCCAGAGTATAGAAGGTTAAATGTTTCATTTTAAGTGGCCCTCATTCAATCCATGACTTTCTGTAGTATACTATATAAACCACGGATGTGTAGACTTAGCAGTGAAACATAATTTTCAACTAAATTCTTACACTGTATTCTAAAATGTAATGCAAATATAGATGAAAATTGACTGAGATATTCAACATAACTCAGAGTGATAAAAATAAAAAACAAGAGGAAACCTTCTGCTACTGTGAAGCAGCAACTGACTTTTACCAGATTTGTTTGGGCTTGGAGTATAATAGTAAATATGTGGCAAGTATAGCAGATAGAGTTCAATCCATTACTTATAAAAATGAGCCATTTGACAAGATGTATGGACCTACAGGGTATTAAGTAAAATAAGACAGGGAAAGACAAATACCATATGATCTCACTTACATGTGGAAAATAAAAACAAATAAATTTTAAAAGGCAGAACCACATCTATAAATACAGAGAACTGTTGGCTGCCAAGAGAGAAGGGCGTGGGGGTATGGACAAAATGCGTGAAGGGGAGTGGATGATACAGGCTTCCAGTTATGGAATGTGTAAGTCACAGGCATAAAAGAAACAGCATAGAGGGGTGCCTGGGTGGCTCAGTCGGTTAAGCGTCCGACTTCGGCTCAGGTCATGATCTCACAGTTTGTGGGTTCGAGCCCCGTGTCAGGCCTGCTCCAGATTCTGTATCTCCCTCTCTCTCTGACCCTTCCCTGCTCACGCTCTCTCTCTCCCTCTCTCTCAGAAATAAATAAAACATTAAAATTTTTTTTTTAAATAAAGGAACAGCATAGAAAACATACTCAATGGTATTGTAAGAGTGTTGTATAATGAAACATAGTAGCTATGTTTGTGGTGAGCATAGCATAATGCATACAGTTGATGGGTCACTATGGTATACACCTGAAACTAATGTATCAACTATATGACATGTTATGTGTCAACTATACTCAAATACATCAAAATTTAAATTGAAAAATATTTAAGTTTTACAAATTTTAAAACTGAGGCATACCTGTTCTTAATTTTTTAAGGCTTATGTCACTTTCTGATAAGATTTGATATGACAACTAAAGAAAGAGAGTTCCATGTACACAAGCATCAACCTCGAGTTGGCAACTCTGTTACTATATATCGTCTGCATAAGAATTATGGAATATCATGGAGTGCATTATGTACTGTGCAATTTGGTGATGCCTTAGAATCCTGGGAGAAGAAAAAGTTTTTCTTCCCTCAAGGACCCATAGTGTTCCTCCTCGGTAATAATAAAACTTATGCGACCAGACTCATAACTCTTTTCACTTTGATTTCCAGGAACCTCAAATGTGGAGCTCAACTGTATCACACAGACTTTCCCACTCTTTCCTAATGCAGCTTTTTCATTTATATTAATATATTTCATAACTCCCAAACTCTATATGGATCATAGTTTGTTTTTTTTTTGTTTTTTTGTTTTTTTTTTTTTTTTTTACCGAATGGGGGTTTGTGTAAGATGCCTAAAATCTTTTAGTGTATCAAGTAGAGAGAAATAATTAATTTGCTGATGAGACATAGGGAAAAGGTTGCATTAGTTTGCTAGGGCTGCCTGGACAAATACCAGAAATGGAGTGCTTTCAGCAACAGAAATGTACTGAGTCTTGTTTCTGGAAGCGAGAGGTCCAAAATCAAGTTATTAGCAGGGGTGATTCCCTCTGANCCTGGCCTCTGATAGGTTGCTGGCAATTCTTGGGGCTCCTTGGCTTGTAGATGCACTATCTTGATCTCTGCCTTCTTCTCCACATGGTGTTCTCCTTGTGTGCATATCTGTCTCTCTGTTCAAATTTCTCATTTTACAAGGACACAGTCATGTGGGGTTAAAGCCAATCGTAATTGCTTCATCTTAAATTGATCTTATTTCAAATAGAGATTTCACCTTTTTTTGTGGGGTACAGATGTGGAGGGTCACAATTCAACTCATCACAGAGTTCAGACAACTAATGAAAGGAAACAAAAAGAAATCAGGCCCATGCGACTTGAAAGCCCACAGTTGTCTACACTATCAAGCAACCTTCCTATGCCTCCCCAGTCCCGCTCAGCATGGGTGGGCTCCCCTACCTAAGTGCAGTTCGGTTCTTCTGAAAGCTCAAGCACTCGGCTCACAGGCCAAGAATAGGGACAGATGACTCCCGAGGCAGATGTGACTGGCTCTGGTGTGGACTGCATTTCCCCAGAGCTTTTGCCTGATGATTTGTAAAAGCAAAGGCTGAGGTGAGGCCTGGGTGTATACTGCTATCATCTAAGTTTTATTACAACTGCTGTAATAATAATAATAATCGGAGCAGGGTCATAAATTTTTCCTCCTTCAAGTTGGCTATGGGAAAATGCAGCTTTTTTTTCTTTCTGCCTACAAGGCATTGCATCTTTCTCCTGACTGCCCCCCCCCACCCCCCAGCTGCTTGTGTGGTGTTGGTGGTCATGGTGGTGAATGGCCAGCGGAAGATTAAAATTAGTTCCATTAGGTCAGGTAGCTCAATCCAATACTATAAACAAACTCACATTTTCCCCTCTTCTTGTGATTCTCTCCCAGATTGCACTGGGCATGTGGAGACTGTAGTGAGTTTCAAGACCTCTGAATAATGGACAGACAGGGTCTCTGAGTCTATTGGAGACTGGGGGATGTGAAGGTTTATGACAGTCTCTGGTGTGAGTTGTTCCCTGAATGGGGCCCTCCCTGCGATCTGATGCTCAAGTCGGACAGCCAGTCTCCTGCAGCCTGTTCAGGGCTAAGGGCCCCTCCCTGGAACCCTGGCCTTCTTTCATTTCTCACTGGCACGGCCTAGCAGTCAGCACCCATGCATTGGATTCAGGAGACCCAATAACTTCTCAGTCCCATCCCTGTCAAAGTCACAGACAGGCAGGCTCAAGAAAGTTAGGCACCAACATTTTCTCCACACCCAACTACACTGTGTCCCCTGGTTCACGCCCCTTCTCACTGTGCCCAGTGGGTATGCGAGCAGCCAACAAAGTGATTTATCTGCTGCTGGCACTTTCTGTAACTAACACAAAATGTCTTTCCAGTCCTGGACAAAGTCTGGAGAAGGAAGAGCTGTTCTTCCCCTTCCTACCTTCCCCTTCTCTTCTCACATTCCGCAGATTGGAAGGGAAAAACTTTCTTTCCTTTCTTTTTCTGTCTACATAGGTCCTGCCTGTGTACAACTATGATCTAGTCTATCCACAGACTTCTTGATAGTGAATTTTATAAAGCCTCTTTCTGTTGACAGTCTGGCTTTCATTGCAACCATCTAGCTGTTTACTGAAAATTCCCATTAGAAATATCAAAGAGCTGGATTTCATCTCGTTCTCTTTCCATTTCTCCAGTAATGATTCTACATCAGCTCTCCCCATAGTGGATGCTTTAGCTCATTTGGAAGGAAATCACACATTCACAAAAATGCAAAAGAGAAAGCAACTTGAATTCTGTTTCTGTCTCTATTTCTCTCTCTCCTCCTCCTCCTTCTTTCTCACACACGCACAGTTTCAAATTTATTTCTATTACATAATAACCTATACCTCTTGAGCATGTAATCAGCATGTACAGTACGCTAACTTCTTGATATATATCATCTCACTTAATCTTGGCAACAACTCTGAAATACAGGACTTTTTAATACCATTTTTCACATGAGGAAACTGACGATTTTTCCCAAGTTAAATTGCTTTCAAGTGGTAGAGCCAAAAAACTAAACCTGGTTCATTTTTTCTTTTGTTTATTTCAATCTAAAAAGCTATATGTACCTGAACTTCATTCTACCTTCTGGTCCCATTATCATTCTTTAAAAGCTGATTTTCTTGTGAAGCAATTCTACACAGTCTCTCCCAATCTCCCCCCAGATTTTCATGGTGCCTGAAACTATTTATAGCTTGTGATTCCATGAGCTCCCTCTCCCTTGATGTCACTGTGTCCCTGAGAATCAACTGCAACTCTCCCACTTAATTCTGACACTGATGCTTGTCCTTGCTACACAGAGATTGACTGTCACGGACCCCCTGTTGCCTGAACATTTTTCATGCCTAGTAAATATACTTGTCATCAATAACCTATTAGCATTCAGCAGCGGCAATAAAACAAAAATAAACAGTTTAAGAACAAACAGTTTAAGCTCCAGAATTTACAGAAATCCATAAGCAAAGCAACGGACAGAGGGAAAGCTCTAGATTTCCTCCAAAGGCCAACTCTCCTTTCATAAAACAGCATCTAAGACTTCAGACCCAGCAGGGGGACTTCTTCAACAAAGACCCCGTAGCCTTCCATAAATATCTATTTGCTCACCAAGCTTTTCCCTGGTCCCTGCCGTTTTATACGTGTGTGTGCATATATATGTGTATAGGCGCATGTATATATATGTATGTATGTGTGTATATATGCATACCTATGTATATATGTGTATATATAAGATTTATGGAAACCTTACATATTTTCCTTTTTGTTCCACACATCATTAGGACATCAATAGGATGCTATTCCAGCTGCTTTCATTTACAAAACAAAAGCTCTTATGTCATCATGAGGAAAATCTCATGTACCATCTTTCAGAAGCTCAATTAATTAGAAAATTGTCCTGCTCCCAAGCCCAGCAGCATGAATCAAAAGCATGCCACTGCCTTTCCCAGGTGTCTGGACTTTCTACCGCTTCCTCCTCACCTACAAACTTCGGGGAAGGAGAGCCAGATAGTGCTCAGAACTGTGTACAACATTTGCACCATCAGAAAGCAATTGGTACAACAAGCAATTTTGATAACAAGGTACAATTTTTTGACAAAAAAACAATAATAGTTTCAAAAGTGACAGCACACAGCTACAGAAAAGGGCAGATTAAAGAGAAGTGTCTGATAAAAGCACTTGTAGCTTTGTAATTTTAATCATCCTGACGTTTTGATGAATGCTTAACCTCACCAGAAAGGCTGGAGGTTGAAGTGTTAATCATGGAATGCGCAAAGCCTGTTGCTGCTAGCTTGGAGCCTTGAACATAAATGTGCAAATGGGACCGAAGGTGTGAAGGATGCTCTAAATGCTTGAGCTTGCTGAACCAGTAGCACTGCAAGGAAACATCACTAATAGGTAAGCGTTTGTGGTCCTGGTTTGAAAAACACCTGCAAATACCATAGTATACAAAAGAAAAAGCAAGTTCACGGGCTCTGCAGAAGATATACGCACACATATGCACACATGCGCGTGCGCACACACTCATCCCCCCGCCCCCAAAGTACCTTAATGGCATCACTGGTGATGAGCTATAGAGCTTTGTCACCACAAAACAATTTTAATGTGTAATCTGTTCATCTCTTTCCACTACTCATTGCACTTTGGTATCCTATCATCATGGTTTTGTAAACCAATGATTCCAAAGACTGCTTCCCCGTTATCTATCCAATATCACTTTTTAAAGCATATACTTAAAAATCTCATTTAACAAGGGAGGTTTCTTTTGACAAAACTGGATATTCAGCTTCTGGTTGCAAACAAGTTCCATCATTCCTTTAAAACATTACAGGACATCGGGTTTGGTACGTTAAGTGCTGAAAAACCAACAACAAAAACAAGTATGTTTCCTCTTATTCTGACAACTTTCTGAAGATAATATCAGGTACATTTAATGTCAGAAAACATATCAATGTTAAGGGCTAAATTATTTTCACATAAAACAAATCAGGTGAAGAGCATTTAATGGTAGGTAGTGCTGGGAGAACCAAGTCATTGAAATAAAGAAGAAAATAAGGGAATAATCCATTTCAATTTGATCAACATTTTAAGCCATAAAGAGAATAGCATTAAAGACAATAAAAATTACCCCTCTCTTACGTGATGCAAGAATTTAAAAATAATTGTAACTTCACAATGAGTATGTGCTCCACTTGCCAGAAGTTAATAGCTGATTTAAAAGAAAGCAGGAACCACACAGGCCCTCTGTCTAAATATTAGAAAAAATTAATGGACAGGGAATAAGGAGAATGAAGTGAGGAGGAGGAGGATACATCATAAATGTTATCTCATGTAATCACCTGGATGAGGTCACAAAATAACCTAAGAGTTTATTAAAACCTAAGAATGTATATTATAATGCACATAAATTGCTTTGATTCCTTTTAGGATGCTATGTGTTGAGCTCCACAATGACAATTTGCTTTACTCTAATTACGATGTGCTTCCCTTTCTTATAATAACAAAAATATATTTAACCTACCTGATGCAGGGCATGAAGTAATTAAGAATGACTATGAAGCTATTGTTGCAAGAGATGTGTTTAATGAGCGTACCTAGGAAATGCCTGGTCACTAGTCACTGAGAAAATCGGCTTTCAGCTCAGACCGCAAGCAGCAGGTGATGCCCTCCAGACAGAGGCTTTACCACTCTCTCGTGAATGCCAAGGACATGCTGACCCAGCCAGGATACACATCTGATAAAAGGAGCCAGAAAGAGAGCACTGAGTGGGGAAGACAGGGCAGGGTGGTGGGCAGTGAGAAGGGGGGAAGTGAATGAGTTAGACCATTACCCATTTTCCCTAACCAGTAGGCTGGCTTCTGAGTTTGGCAGAACATGCTGACCATTAATAAAAATAAGACTTAATATGCACCAGCCAAACAAGAATCAGGCATTTGAACAAACCTATAAACAATATCTAAGACCTAGGATGAAGAGTCAAAAACAGGAGCTGGACCTCCTGGTTTAGAGAACATGATTCGAGAGGACTGTAAATCATGATTCAAGAGGACTGGGTAAGAGAGACTTGCCCAGAACCTGGAAAGAAGACCAAAGTGAGACCAGAACTAGCCCATCCATCACAGTCGTTGGGACTATTTTGGGATTCCTGGCGAAGAGAAACTACACGTATCTTAGAACTTACTATATTATATATGGTGAATCAGCCATTCTCAAAAACAAACAAACAAATAAATAAAAAGCCTTGGACCCCTCATAAAATCCCAAATTGAACAGTTACTCTAGACTTTGTGACATATTGACAGCAAGAGCAGGTGAGTACCACCAACAATTATAAGATTTTAGTTCCCAACTTGTACCAAACAAAGTTCACAGCAACACACACAATTTTTTGCATGTGGTTTATTTCTAACAGGGTTGCTGCAGTGTTTTTCATACATTAACTGGGAGTAATTTTAGTCAATGGTGCTGTTTTTCTGCAATTTTTTCCATCTCATCAATGGTGCCTCCATCTCTCTAGTGCACAGACGGAAAAGCTTGGCGTTAACCTTGGCTTCTCTGTTCGGCTCAAACCTCGTATTGAAACCATCAGCAAATCCTCTCAGTTCTACCTTTAAAATATCCACAACCAGGCCATTTCTCATCATAGTCACTGCTTCCACCTTGGTCTAAACCACTACCACCTCTTTCCTGAATTATTGCAGTACTCTTCTGACTAGCCTCCTTTCCACCCTGCCCTGCCCCCCGAGATCCTCTTCTCAGCATGCCCAGCAGTGTGTCTCCTTACAATATTAAGCCAAATCG
The DNA here is from genome assembly GCF_008692635.1 of Crocuta crocuta. Lineage (NCBI taxonomy): Eukaryota > Metazoa > Chordata > Mammalia > Carnivora > Hyaenidae > Crocuta > Crocuta crocuta. The sequence goes on from NW_027527441.1 coordinate 3,583,977, forward strand.
TGTCATTCTTCTACTCAAACCCAACAAGGGATTCCTCACTTCTCACTGGCTTTTAAGGACTTACACAACCTAGCAATTCTCCCACTCCCTTGACCTCATCACCTTTTGTTCACCTTTTTGTTCTTGGCTGCGGCTAAGTTGGCCTCCTTACAGTTCTTCAAAGGTACCTGGCCTGTTTCTACCTCAGGGCTTTGGCATTACCTCTGCCTGGAATATTCTTCTGGACAGAGATGCAGGCTTTGCTACTTTACCTCCTTGAGTATTTTTGCTCAAATGTCAGTCTCAATAAGCCATACCTAGACCATTAACTTTTTTTCAATGTCCTGTCCTTCCTCAAATCTTTACCCTCTTTCCTGCTTTATACTTCTTGTTAGTGCTTATCGCCTTCTAATATATGTCCTGTTTTCTTACTGTTTTTATTCCCAGACTAGATTTTTAGTTTCAGGTGAGAAATTGCTTGCTTCGATCACTGCTGTGTCCCTCACACTGAGAATAAGTGTCTGACAAAGAGTAAGATCTTAAATAAATATTGATTAATTGAATGAATAAATGTAGAGTTAACCATTATGTATACAACTGGGAGCAAAATACAACTTTACATTGGCAGGCTGTTTCATTCACTGGAAAGAGCAGAGAAAGATGAAATGGTTGGTGTCTAATGAACGAAACAAATGAATAAACAAAAAGCATAAACAGACCTATAAATACAGAGGACATGCTGACAGCTACCAGAAGGAAGGAAGGTGAATGATTGAGCAAAATGGGAGAGGGAGATAGACTTCCAGTTATGGAATGAATTAGTCTTAGGAATAAAAGATACAGTATAGGAATATAGTCAATGGTACTGTAATAGCATTGTATGGTGACAGATGGTAGCTACATTTGTGGTAAGCACAGCATAATGTATAGAGATGGTGAATCACTAAGTAGTACACCTGAAACTAATGTGACATCGTGTATTGACTATACTCAACAACAGTGACAATGACAACAATAACAAAAGAAATGGTTAGCAGGGGTGATGGAAGGAAGGAGAAGTAAATTGACTAAGGTCCCTACTAAGTTCTTGACATCTACTGGGATTGTATATGGTCATATTATCCCTAATGAATTTCCCAAGAAACTTAAGAAGTAGATTATATTTATCATCTTGATTCTACAAGACAGAGAAAGGTCTGCGAAATTAACCAGGAATAAAATAAGGTCACTACAGTTAGATCTTGAAGTCATCCACAGGTCCGTCTAATCTTGAACTGAGTGCTCAAGAGAATATGTCTTAGAAAATATCCTATGACCTTCTGGATATTTGAACACACTTGGATAAGGGAGAAGGAGGAGGGATGGGTCGTGAGTACATCTTCCCAGTGCCTGGTGACAGGTTGACAGTGATGGAAAGAACCAGGACACAGGATTAGCAGACACTATTCAACTTCACATATTTTTCTGATGCTTTGAGTAATGGAAAGAGAAAACACATTTCTCAAGGCTTACACAACTCCTCAGGAAGCCAGCAGAAGTTTCTCCTCTCCTTTTTGTCCTGAGGCTAATTAGTATCAAACAAATGATAAATCTGACGTATTCTCTTCAATGTGTTCTCAAATGAAAGCGTCACTGAAACATTTCAATCTTTCTAAAAACACTCCAATCTTTTTTAATTGTCTAACCACAGAATATAGATGTATATATGTATGTATATGTATATACACATAATGTATATATATTCACTATTTATGTAAATGATACATATATAATATTTTAATCAAAGAATACTTAATACTTGAAATACTCACTCTGAGAAAGTGAACTATGTAGATCAAAGCTTCCAATGAATCAATTTCCCAGGAAAGTTATGTTTTTTTCCTAGCAGTGTGGGATGAATAAATGTTTTCTTTTGTTTCTCTTATAATTAAACTTGTTTGAAACTTGTGAAGAGGTGAGAAAGGAATGGTTATACACGTGTAACAGCTCCCTGATGTCTGGTCCTCAATGGATCTCTGATTTGGTGGGGAAAACATCAGAGTTTAAACAAGCCTCAAAAAAAGTCATGTTTCTACACACTGAGAAGGCATACTCTAATAAATATGTGAAAGAACAAAAGCAAGCTGACATCCATCTCCTCTACACAGCCTATTTGCTGAAGAAATAAGATATGTCTTAATGGCTCAAGGGACTCAGGCAACAGATGCATTCTTTAAATACTGCAAAATGGATGGAGAAAAGAGCAAAAGAAATATAGTGGTCAGAAATATTCTGATTCACGTGAGGTACTTTATTCCCAGATTTTTTTTTTTAATCTTCATGATATAGCCTATCTTCTAGTATTCTTCCTAACCCCTGCAGGTTTGGGAGTCAGGGGTGGGCAGTGAGTAAGGAACTAAATCACAGTTCAGTCACACATATCGGGACTAGGCAGTCATTATGGCCTCACATTACCATCCTTCAGGTATGTAGCACCATAGGTTTGCCTTCCAGCCAATTTCAACACAATTCTGGGAGGCAGATCGATGTTAAAATGAGTCTTAAAAAATTGTAGCCCCAGAGAATGTCACAGTCTTGTTCTGAGTCATGGATATCCTGGTCAGCAGTACAGTGAAAACTTGTGAACATATTTCTCAAAGTGGTCTGGGGGCAAGCCCTATAGAATTGGCATGTCATCACAATTCAGTGTAAAAAATTATTGGAAATCAAGAGACTCAGATTGTAGTTTCTGCCTATGCCATGAACTGACTGAGGAAATTTGAACTTATAATAATTGCACCTCTTTGGGTCTCAGTTTTATCAGTTGCAAAGAGTGACCTTGAACAAGCTGCCTATTTCCTCTGGACTTCACTTAATTATCCATTATAAGCAAGCTGGCTCTGGTGTTTTATAATATTAGTGAGATTCTTATTATAATGCTGCTTTTTTAATCTAGTTAATGTCCCTGCCTACGGTAGGCATTTAAGGAAGATTCTGAGTAGAATTAGCCAAATGATCAAATAATATCTTTTAAGAGTTGGGATTATTTGCTTGGTCACTGAAAATATGAAGATCAGAGGCAGTGCAGCTTGAGGGGAAAGGTCACTGGATCAGAATTCCTGCTGCATTTTGGCTTCTAGTACCAACTTTGCTTCCTGCAACATGATTTATTACCTTAGCTGGTGGTTAGATTTGCAAGACTCCTTATGAGTAAACAGTTATGTGCTATATATTTTAACAACAGAATTTTCAATGGAGGAGACTTATAATCCTTTCTGTGATGTCTGAGGAAGGAAGTCTATTGGTTTAAAGCAAAATAAAGGTATCAATGGGATGAAAAAAATGGCCTGGAACTCTGAAGTATTGAACACTGAAATGGGATACACTTTGGCATCTCAAACCACAAATAGCTACCTGTTTTAAATGCTGTATTCACTTTTCTTTTTTTATAAGTTTACTTATTTTGAGAGAGAGGGAGAGAGAGAAAGAAGGAGGGAACATGTGTGTGTGTGGGGGGGGGGTTGATGGGGAAAGAGAGGGAAAGAGAGAATCCCAAGCAGACTCCATGCTGTCAGCAAAGAGCCCCAGGTGAGGCTTGATCCCATGAACCATGAGCTCATGACAGGAGCCAAAATCAAGAGTCAGATACTTAACAGACTGGGCCACCCAGTTACCCCACTGTATTCACTTTCTATTGCTGCAGAACAAATTATCAAAACCCTACTGGTTTGAAATAAATCTTAGTTCACAGTTCTGAAGGTCAGAAGTCCTGGCTGGCTCAACTGGGCTTTACTCAAGGTATCACAAAGTCAGAATCAAGGTGCTGACCTGCAGGGCTCCCATCTGGGAGCCACTTCAGGTTGCTCATTCAGATTATTGTCCAATTTCAGATATTTGTTGCCCTAGGTCTGAGAACCAGTTTTCTTCGCTAGCTGTCAGCTATGAATCTTTTTCAGTAACTGATGGCCACCGACATCCTTCTTAAAGACCCTTTCATTTTTCAGGTCAAATCCTTTCTACTTTGAACTCGTCCACTTTCACTTCTTTCTTCTTCTGCCACTAGCACAAGAATGATCTCTGCTCTTAACAGCTGATGTAAGTAAATTAGGTCCACTGGGATAAAATTCCCCTTTTAAATGTGGTCAACTTTGCCACATAACATAAGGGAGTGATAACTCACCACATTTAAAGATTCTGGAGATTAGCCATGTAGAATTTGGGGGCCATTTCTAGAAACTCTAATATACGTGCTTTTGTTATGTCTTTTCTAGAGTCACAAGGCCTAAACAACAATGACCTTTTTGCCAGGATATTTCAATAACATTCAGTTTTTGCAAAAAAATAACAGTGTTAGATCCATGCAAAGAATGACACATGAGTGTCTTCTATTTTTGAAGAATTCACGGGTTATTAGCATTTTTGTGACCAGAGTACATCACAGGTGAGGACACTCAACAAATACTTCCCAGTCACTTTATACATAGTCAAACTAGGATTCAAGGGTAACTAAATTTAAATACACATAGCCACAATCAAACTAGGAAATCAGTGAACGTCCAAGAAATGCAATCCATCCATATTTGGAGTCTCTCATCCACAGTGACACAGGGCATCCCTGAAATCTTCGAGAGACTGCACCTGTAGTGAGTCATTCATACTGACAAAGGGGGGGGCCCAAATCTCCCAGACCCTGAGCTGGGGTCATGAACATCTACACACAACAGGGTGAACCAACCTCTCCCAGACACTGCACTTACAGTCACTCATTCATACTGACAAAGGGGATCCCAAATCTCCCAGACGCCAAGCTGGGGCAATCACATGTCCATAGTCACCAGGGTGACCCCACCTCTCCCAGACCCTGTACCAGTGGTCACTCACCCATGCTAACACAGGGAGACCCCTAAATCTCCTAGATCCCAAACCTAAGATCGCTCATCCACACTGACAATGGGTGACCTCCAAATCTCCCAGACACTGAACTGGGGTGGTCACACATCCACTACACTCACCAGGGTGACCCCACCACCTCCAGAGCCTGCACCTGGGGGCACTCAGCCATACTAACACAGAGGGATCCCCCCAATCTCCCAGACCATGCACCTAGGACTACTCATCAATACAAATGTGTAGGAGGACCCCCAAATCTCCCATACCATGAGCTGGGGTGTTCATACACCCACATGCACCAAGGTGACCCTACCTCTACTAGGCCCTGTACCTCAGGTCACTAATCCATCCTGACAAAGAAGGACCCCAAATCTCCCAGACCCTGCATCTGGGGTCACTCATCCATACTAACACAGTGGGTTATTATAGTCCCCCTATATTCCCAGATCTTGCACTTCAAGTCACTCATCCTCAGTGACACAGGGGGACCCCAGAATCAGCCAGATAATGCCTCTGTGGCCACTAATCCATACTAACAAAGGGGGACCCCCAAATCTCCCAGGACATGATCTGAAGTTGTCACATGTCCATACTCACTGGTGTGATCCCACATCTCCCAGACACGGTACCGCAGGTCCCTAATCCATTCTGACACAAGACAACTCGAAACTCTCAAACACTGCACCTGGGGTCACGCAGCCATACTGACACAAGGAAACCCCCGAGTACATGTCCACATTCACAAGGGTGACCACAACCTGTCCCAGATTGTACACCCGAGGTCTCACCCCTACTGATAATGGGGGTCCCCCAAATCTCCCAGACTCTGAGCTGAAGGAGTCACACGTCCATAACACCACTGTGCCCCCTCCCCGACCAGACCGTACTCCTGGGATAATTCATTCACCCTGACACAGGAGGACCCCCAAATATCCCAGACCCTGCACCTAGGATCATTCACCAATATCAACATAGGGAGACCCTCAATCTCCCAGACCCTGAGCTGGGGTGGTCACATGTCCACACTCACCAGGGTGAACCCACCTCTCCCACACCCTCCAACTAGGGTCACTTATCGATACTGACAGAGGGGGACTCCTAAATCTCCCAGAACCAGAGCTGGGGTGGTCACACATCCACACTCACCTGAAGTACATACAAATAACCAACTGAAATAATGAATATAAAATACAACTCTAAATGGTTTTGTTCCTAAATCGTATGGATTCATATCTTCAGGTAATTACAGTTTTCTGAATAAATGCCACAAAACTCCCTACTTTATTCCTTTGTGCATGCTTCCAAAGTATAAAGAGACAAATATGTAGGCTAAAGTACTGAACAGGAGACAGAGGGAGACAGAGAAAGAATTTTAATATGTTAAGTAAAGTAATTAAAACAAAAAAATTTCTGATGAATGGAAACTCAAAAACTCCTTTTAATACTCCTTTTAATGACATAGATTGTATTGAAAAATTCGAGCACAAGTAGAAAAAAATGAAACGAAAATGGTATCAGCTTATGGAGTTATATAACAGCAGTCAAAGAAAGTGGTTCAGCTCATTTTTCTACTAAATAATAATAATTTAACACTCATCTCACTGAACGTTTTGTTTCTGCCCATTCACTCTGAGGAGGCATTTGAATTACTGTAGACAACTTTTACTGTCAGTCAAGTGTCTAAAGTATCATACCAATTGCCTCTGAAATATTTTAAGATAAATAAGGAATCTTGACATGTAAAATTGCTTTTGATATCTGTTGAGAATCATCGTTCAATAACATAACTTGATACCAATACTTGAGGCTGGCAGTTACATCAGATTCTTAAGATGTCTGCCTTTCAGTAATTATCATTTTGCTAAAATTGAAAGTTACTGCCCCTACATTTTTCTCCTGCAAATCTGTCATTCACTCATTCTTGACCAATCTCACCATTTCTATAGGGATGGCTCACATGTGATTGTCCACATACTGCATAAAACTTCAACGAAACACATCAAAGAAGATCTAAGATGCCTTCCATTGGCTATCAAGTAGGAAATTCAGGGAAAACCTAAGATTTTTTGAAGGTACACAACTCTTCAGCACCTGGCCCTGGTGTGAGGTCTCACCAGCCTCTTCCCCAAAATTCATACAATCTACAGAATAGCTATACTACCTTCTCATTCATCCTCTACTTTGTTTTGACTTCCTTCCTTTTTCCTTTACTTCCTTCTCCCTCCTCCCCCTTCCATTCCTTCCCCTTAGCCTTTCCCTTCTTACTTTATATTTTCCTTCCTCCCTTCCTTCCTTCCTTCCTCCCTCCCTCCCTTTCTCCCTCCATACTCTCTCTCTTCCCTTTGCTTCTTTTCACTGGACATATCGAATTTTCTTCTTCAGGTTTATTAACTAACTTCAAATTTTATTCCTCCTTAGTTACTCCCACTTTATTAAGAAAATACCTGATTACTTCCCCTTACTATCCTTATGTATAAATCTGATTTTATATTGCCCTCAAGACAAGTTTTCTAGCACATTCTGATCCCTCAGAGGACTCTCTATGCCCTTTCTCCCACATTCCCACCCCATTCTATTATACCACATATTTTATTTGACGTATAGTTGACATACAATATACACCACATTTTTATCATCAAAAAGGCTTGATCTAGATAAATTTTTAGACATACTTTTTCTCTTTTGGTTATTGTTTACTTACAAATAAACCTTAGTAGTAGTTTTCTCAGCTATAATCGTCATAGTTTATTGTGATCTCCTAGATTTTTTTTCTGCAGAACTTTTTAATCAATAGACTTTAGTTCTTAGAACAGTTTTAGGTTTACAATAAAACTGAAACCAAAATAGAGACTTTCAATATACTCCTTCTCCCTCTACCAGCTTATTTTCTATTATTAACATCTTGTATTCAAAGTGAGACAGAGTGCGAATAAGGAGGGACAAAGAGGGAAGGACAGAATCCGAAGTAAGACCCAGGCTCTGAGCAAGCGTTCAACACAGAGTCCGACATGGGCTCAAACCCACAAACCGTGAGATCATGTCCTGAGCCGAACTAAGTCAGACGCTCAACTGACTGAGTCACTCAGGTGCCCCACCACTGACACATTATTAATTAAAGTCCATAATGTACATTAGGGTCCACTTTGTGTTGTAGAGTTCTACTGGTTTTAGTAAATGCAAAATGAAATGTATCCATCACTAAAGTATCACATAGAAGAGCTTCACGACCATAAATATACCCTACCTTCCACCTATTCATCCCTGCCTCTCCTGCCTCCCCTTGAACCCTTGAAAATCACTGACCTCTATGGTTTTGCCTTTTCAAGAACATCATGTATGTTAAATTCTACAGTATCTAACATTTTCAGACTGGCTTCTATTGTTTAGCCATGTAACATTTAAAGTTCTGTTTCCTGTGGCTTGATAGCTCATTCTTTTTTTTCACTGAATAATATTCCACTGCATGGATACCCCACCTGTGATAGTATTTTCAAAGCACACTTTAAGTGATCAAACTAGTAATAAGTCTATTTCATCTACGCATCTAAATTATATTTGGCAGTATATAAATATCCATATTTAAAGTGTCTTTTAAGAATACACTGCCATCATATATTCAGTATAACTGGTAAGAAATGTTATATAGCAATCTAATTTTTTGCTCCTTTGCAGATGACCTACTCCCTCTCCCCTGGAATATTTTCATTTATTTGCTTTACTTTTGAGGTCCTAAAATTCACAGTGATGTGTCTATATGTAGGCAGTTTTTTCTTTATTAATTCTATTCTTTCCATTAGGAAATCCTTCAATTTGAATTCATACATATATATATATGAACATATATATGAATATATATATATACATCAAATATTATAAGAAGGTAATACCCTCCAAATATATCTTATCCTTAATTATTTTTTTGCTGCTTCTAGAATGTCTATTTTTTGGATATCAACATTATAACATCTGCCCTCTATTTCACTTTTTCTTTCATCTACATGTTTCATTTGTTTATCCCTTTTTTATGCTTTTCAGAAAAGTTCCTAAAAGTGGTTTCCAATTTTTTCAATTTCTTAAGGCATGTTTTATGGGCTAGAATATGGTCTACTTGAGGAACATTCCATGTGAGTTTGAGAAGAATGTGTACTCTGTTGTTGGATGTAATTGCATATACATGGCAATTAGACCAAGCTGATTGATAGTGTTGCTTAGGACAACTTACTGTCTTTATATCCCTACTGATTTCTTGTATCACTGCATTTTTACTCTTTTATTTTGTTTAGAAGTTGCCCTAGAATTCGCAATAAGCATTTACCCCAGAACAGAATGCAGACTATGCCAGAAGAATCTAACTATATTACAAGTATATGAATCAACCTCACTGAAAGGGATTGAAACAAAAGTTGTTAAGCAATTTTGGAAATAAGTAGAATCGAGAAGACCAAAGGCAAAAGGAACTGCACATAAGCCCAGTACTCTAGCTGATAATGTGTTTTTCTCTCTTTTTTTCCTACAGATTAAAGCCTTTCCTCTGCTATGTATGTATATATGTATGCAAGAATTTAACAATCATGTAAGTGCATGGAGGATGGCAGAAACCAGGCTCCTCAGTGTTGGAGTAGGAGTTCACAAAGAAACCAGAGGAGGAGGCCAGAGTAAACCACGTCATCATAGGTGAGAGTTGGAGACATCAGTATGAACTCACGCTCAGCTTAATGCACATAGAAATGGTTACACACAGAAACATTTATAGATTAAGTGTATACAGGTGAGTTAGTATGTACACATGTATTTCTTTGCTTTGTCAGCTGAGAGAAGCTTGTTGCCAGCAACAAGCATTCTAGAATTTGGCTTCAGTACTATTTTTCAATTACAGGTATGACGATTCCTTGAAGAACTGGCTGATTTGAGGGCTAGGCGGGAAACACACAAGACAAGCTTGGTGAGTCTTGTCATTCTAGAAAGTAAGAAAGTGCTCAAAAAAACCCAAAATTCCACTACCACAACAACCTTACACGGATGCGAACTGTCAAAAGGGCTCAGGAGCCAAAGGCCAACAATGGAGTAATACAAGCAATAAAGTCTCCTGGATTATAAATAAAAGTATAAACTGAATCTGTAAGTCTATACTGATCTAAATAATTAAATGATAAGTAAATAAATGGGGAAGACACAAATTTACCACAGAGAAGAAATCCAAACAATGAAGCCAGATGCTCCATCCTCAAGGAGGTGGACAAGAACCCCCAACTTCTTAAATGGTGGCTGCACACCAAAAAGAACAGTATGGAAAAGACAAACACAGTAACTTCATGGTGGAGAACTCTGATACTATCTGAACCAGATGATCAAGGTCAGCATCAAGTGTTAAGTCAACTGCAAGTATGTACACTTGACTGATGCACTGAAAATGGCACTTGACCTTTATGATCTTCCATAATCTCTGAAACCCATAACCTTAGTCTAATATTAAAAAACACTATCACAACTTCCAATAAAAGGGCATTCTGAAAAATATCTGACCTGTATTCCTCAAAATTGATCTTTAAACACAGAAAATCTGACAAAATGATACAGCCAAGAGGAGCCAAAGGAAGCTAATAGTTACATGTAATGTGGCACCCTGGATGGGGCCCTGGAAAAGAAAAAGGACACAATGTAAAACCTAAGGAAATCTGAAAAAAAAATATGGACTGTAGTTAAAAATAAAGTATATTCAGTATTTATTCATCGTTTGTAACAAATATACCATACAAATGTAAGATGTTTTTAATAGGGGAAGCTGAGTATACCATATATGAGAATTCTCTGTATTATCTTTGCAATTTTTCTGTAAATCAGAAACTGTTATAGAAAAAAATTGAGAGTGCTCAATTTTTGTTGTTGTTCCCAGAGCCCTTTATTTACAACCCTATATAGCATTTATTCTAACATGTCTTATATTATAATCATATTATATCTATCTTTTTATAGTTCTCATATATCTGTTTCTTAATTTGAGTGCAAGTTCCCAGAAGGAAGAGACCATCCCACTCATCCTGTTATCCTCTTTAACTCAGTGCTTTCCACAAAGTCAAGACCAAATAATGTTAGGTACAAAACCTGTGAATTAACTGAAATGGGTTCCTTTGGAGAAATTACCAGTGAACCTACTTGCTGAATTTTACCAAAGGTAGATTGTGGTAGTCAAACACGGGCCACAAGCCCTCTCCTGTAGGTTCCCTGAAAGCGAATGCGGGCATATCACAGGAAATGAGTACTTTCAGTCAGTGCATCCTTTGGGTACCAAGTTGTATTCCTTCTTCAGCATAGGTCAAAATAATGTACATCCACTAAGTTAAAACTAGGGGACAACTTGATTCTGACCACAAGGAGTCCTATAGAAATGATATACTTAGACACGTAATTCAAGCTTATTTGGCTTTATTGCTCAGCAGACACAGGTAAGATGGAGAAGAAATGAGTGCAGGGCCGCTTAAGCGTAATGAGGACATTTAACAAAAAGGGGCTGCATACAAATTCATTAAACTCTTGACAATATTCTTGAGGCTCTGAAATTCAAACACAATGTTTTCTTTTTAATAGTGTTGTCATGATTCTAGGTCTAACAGTAAACCTATCAATTCCTATTGGAAAATACTTTCAGTGTTGTTTTCTTGTAGAAGACCAATTTATTTCAATAAAGAAATCCTCACGATGTTACGAAAAGGAAGAACTGCCAAACACGTTGGCACTGAGCAAAAAGTCTCTCAAATTATCGGAAACTCTCATTTATACTGCCCTACTTAGGGGCACATGGGTGACTCAGACAGCTAAGCATCCAACTTCAGCTCAGGTCATGATCTCATGGTTCGTGGGTTTGAGCCCCGCATCAGGCTTTCTGCTGACAGCTCAGAGCCTGCTTTGGATTCTGTCCCTCTGCTTCTCTCTCTGTCTCTCTCTCTCTGCCCATCCCCCATTTGCTCACTCTCTTTGTCTCAAAATAAACTTTAAAAATAAAATGATTTATACTGCCCTCCTTAATAAGCAAAGTGAAAGTCTGAGAAATTTATTCAGAATTTGTACTTGTAACAGTAATCAAAATGAATATTTTGTGCTATACCAAAAAGTATACATAAATGACTACAAAAAATTGATCCTTTGAAATAGGAAAGACTTGTCCTCCTAATACTCCCAGTTTATACCCACAAGAACCTATCTCCAACAAATGTCAATGCGGTAGCTCCTAACATGCGATGTACAGTGTGCTTTAAAGTGGACACACTTTATTTTCATAATGAAGTCCCCATTGACTCATGGAATAAGTTCTAAACACTTTATACTTGATGAAGTATTACCAAAGAACCCATATATAATTATACCATGTGTTATAATTTGCTTTTTCCTCTATTTTACCCTAAGACTAACTTTAATGCTACTGGTTCAATCATGCCTCCCATGTTTTCTCCATATTAAAGGAATTTCATGTCTTTCCATGAAGCTTTGTGCCTTTTAGTGATTTACCAAGTATCTGTTCAAGTGTTTCTTTCATTTGATTGTAAGCTGCATGTTCATGTTACCCAAGTGCATATCACAGCCCTTGAACAGAACAACCATTTAATATATGCACAGTTGACTGAATAAGTGAAATACTCCAATCTTTGTCTCAAAGTTAGTATATTTATGGCAGCAGCACTATTCTTGATACCTTCCCATACCTGACTCAATAATTCCTACCCTCCTGGATGCAGGGCGGGGGGATTTCTCTTTTTGGAAACCATACCAATATAATGATTGTTAAAATTCTTATTGCCATAAGAGATACCTAGAAACTCACCGCAAATCCTAATGTTCATGAGAGAAGTCAATTATAAAATATGGTTTTTGCCCATTTAAGAGACAACAGAGGAGGGTGGTTAAGCATGCAGTTAGTTATTGGAGGCAGACTGGCTGGATTTGGGACCTACTTATTGCATGTATTGGTCATGTAATCTTGGGTAAGTTACTTAAGTTCCATGCTTCCTTGTTAGTGAAGTGGAGAAAATCACTGCCTACCTCATAGGTGTTTCAAGAATTATGGGGGTGCCTGGGTGGCTTAGTCGGTTAAGCGTCCGACTTTCGCTTGGGTCATGATCTCGCGGTTCGTGGGTTCGGGCCCCGTGTCGGGGTCTGTGCTGGCTGCCAGCTCGGAGCCTGGAGCCTGTTTCAGAGTCTGTGTCTCCCTCTCTCGCTGACCCTCCCCTGCTCCCGCTCTCTCTCTCTCCTAGAAATAAATAAAAATATTTTAAAAAAAAATTATGTAATACGTGTAGATACCCAGCAGTGTCAAGCACAGAGAAGACTATCAGTAAATGTTAGCTATACTAAGGCAGCACAGTGAAGACACGAACCAGGAAGCTGCTGAACTAACTAGCTGCTGGTTAGAACACAGCAAGTGCAAGGAAACAAGTATCGGCGTGAAAGGGCCTGGAGAGAAAAGTAAGAAGAAACGGATTTAAGTCCTGGCTCTAACTCTAACTTTAAACTATCAACCAAATCATTGGTTCCTTGAGCATCAATTTCTTTGCACTTCAGTGTGGAAAATGGTACCTAGCTCACAGCACTGTGAGGATTTAAATGTAATGAACGTGAAAGAGCTTTGTGAAATATAACGCATTATAAACTATGAAATATTATAAACTATGAAATGTTATCTCTGTATCATCAAAAGCACAATGAGGAACATTTGCACTCCACCGAGAAGCTGGGAGAAGGACAGTAAAAGTGTGTGCCGGGCCACCCTTCTATTGGTTCTACTGTTAATACCCAATGATAGCATAGATATTTTATTTTTAAAAAATTTTTAAAAATATTTATTTTACAGGTGGGGGAGGGACAGAGAGAAAGGAGGACACAGAATCCGAAGCAGGCTCCAGGCTCTGAGCTGTCAGCACTGAGCCTCACACGGGGCTCAAACTCACGAACCGCGAGATCATGACCTGAGCCGAAGTAGGATGCTTAACTGACTGAGCCACCCAGACGCTCCAATAGCATAGAGATTTTAAATCAAAAGGAAGTGTATTCTTTACTTTGAACTTGCCAAGTCTGAAGGACACTCTTGAAAGTGAACTGTGGGCAAGCACTAAAAATAAAATGAAATTAATGCCTTTCATAGCAAAAAGACAGTTACCACATGAAGTGTAGTATTTTATCAATGTATTCTGGGCAAGTGATTAAAAAAATAATGCATGTTATTTGTTGTCTTTAAAATTGTTTAAAAGACTAAAGAAATTGTAAAAAATTAAATTTATTTTTACTAACATAGAGAAAACTCTAGGAGTTTTAGTTTTTAATAATAAACTAGTCTAGAAATAAGAGATCATCTAAACAAAGATACTGTTTCAAATGGAATTTGAGATCATTACAATACCTGTTGACTATAATCTGGAAGAGGATTCTTTGGGCCCTGCCGCCCCCTTCACGGAGATGGGCTGTGGAGTGCGGGAGTTTGTCCTAACCAAAAGAGGCCTTCCGTAGATCTTTTATACAGCTGTACAAATAGTAAAATGTGGGCAATTAATACTTCACTCACTGAATCAATCTGACCGTTTCAGCTGAAAGATCTATATTCTTCATTTAGACTTACAGTCAATTGAGCTAAGTTTTCTTGTAGGTCAGAAATCTCTTGCTTCCTCTTTATGTATCTTTCTGCTCCCCTAAAAGGCCTCTCTTCCACTGATAACAAAATGTGCTCTCAGTCATTCAGTTTTACTGTGATTTTGACCTCAGTTGTCACCTATTGTAGGGTATTTGTGTTTCCCGTCTGCTTCCTAACATCGGAATGAAAGATTCTTTCTACATGTTAACCAATAGAAGTCATGTCATATTGGCCACAGGGTTTTCCCAAATGGGATAGAATTCTCCAAAATTCTACTGAGTGATAATTTACTTATTTGCAAATGCTTCTCGGGCTTTCTATCTCTTCCTGAACATACACTTTGTTTAATTGGAGTTAAAATATAAAGATCATGAAAAAAGATAAGGTCTCAGCATTTGATGCATCTACGTCTTACAGTGCAAAGACTTTATTAAAAAATGAATTTGGGGGCTCCTGGGGGGCTCAGCTGGTTGAGCGTGGAACTTTCTTCCAGCTCAGGTCACCATCTCATGGTTCCTGAGTTTGAAGCCCTGTGTTGGGATCTGAGCTGAGAGGGCAGAGACTGCTTGGGATTTCTCTCTCTCTCTCTCCCTCTCTCCCTTCCTCCTTCTGCCTGACCTCACACATGCTGACTCTCTCTCTCTTAAAAATAAATAAACTTTTTTTTTTTTTTTAGAAATTAATTTTGTTACTGGATTTCTAAGAGAAATGGGGAGGAGAGAGAAATAAATTGTAGGAGAACAAGCAAAGATACCAGTGGGTATAAGGGCCATGAAAAAGAAGAAAGAACATACGCACTTTTATGAGAGACGAAGTAGAAGAAAGGGCACAATGGGAGAGCAGAAGATGAGCATGCTTATAGCGCTAAGAAAAGAAAAGCATTTTTCACTGTAGCATTTCAAAGGGTTTTTTAAGGAGGCAGATACTATGAAAATAGAAAGAGGATATTCTGCAGGAAACCTGACAGGAGTAGGGAGGGAAAGCATGTGGACAAGAGAAAGGAAAATAAAATGAAAAGGCATATATATTACTCTGTAATTGCAACAATAATCTCAATATGGTACGTTTCCTAAGTCTGTTTCTCTCCAAAACTAGTGCCTAAGAAAAGGTACCTCTATATTCAGAAAAGAAAAGTCATAGAGGGAAGTGAATTATCTGAGAACATAGAAATAAAGGAAATGTAGGCTCAAAACTTTGGGCTTTAAAACCCCCAACGGTCAGGCATAACCCAGATGCCCCATCCTCAAAGTCAGCCTCTCATAGAAGAGCTTCTGGCTTTAAATAAGAAGACAGTCCAGAGAACTCATGGTGCCCTATCTCATAGATGGCTGATACTATATAATTTTAATGTGATCTTTATGTTAAAAAAAACAATGCCTAAATTCATTAGTGAAAAAGTTGTAATGATTACAGACTTTAGAATGAAATAAAGAGAAGAGTGTGAGGACAACTTATCCAAGACAGAAAAATACATTACAACATCACATTGTAAGGGATATAACAGCAGCATGTATAAATCACTGCATATAAACAGAAGAGTAAGGAATTAAATTCAGCTTGGACTAAAGGGCAGGGGGAAAAAGTTCAGAAAAAGCTTCACAGGGAATGCAGTAAGTTGACCCTTGGGGCGTGTGGATGGGTTAGTACGTTAAGGGTCTGACTTCAGCTCAGGTCATGATCTTCCGGTTCGTGTGTTCAAGCCCCACGTCCAGCTCTGTGCTGCCAGCTCAGAGCCTGGAACCTTCTTCAGATTCTTTCTCCCTCTCTCTCTGCCCCTCCCCGACTTGCACTGTCTCTTCCTCAAAAATAAATAAACATTAAAAAATTAAAAATAAAACAAAAGTTGAACCTTAAAGTCTAAGCAAGATTTCTGCAAGTAGGAAGGATTTCTATACCACCACCAGCTGAACTGCCAAATGAAGAAAGATCCAGGCGTTTTCCCTTCTTTCAAAATTCAGGATTTTGGGGGCACCTGGGTGGCTCAGTCCTTTAAGCATCCGACTTCATCTCAGGTCATGATATCATGGTTCATGGGTTCAATCCCTACCTTAGGCTCTGGGCTGATAGCCAGCTCAGAGCCTGAAGCATGCTTCAGATTCTGTGTTTCCCTCTCTCTCTGACCCTCCCCTGCTCACGCTATCTCTCTCTCTCTCTCTCAGAAATAAATAAAACATTTTTTAAAAAATTCAGGATTTTCACTTGATTTCCATAAGCACAGACAGTAAAAATATGGCCAGAAACAGCCACACCTAAAAGCCCACAAATGGCTTTAGAATCCACATCAAAATGATCTCATACTAACAAAGGAACATTGAGTGCATGATGTGACAAAAGAGGGGGTCTATCTACCCAGGGTCCAAGAATTCAAATGTCACTCAGCCATGCCACTGGGACATCCCCTATAGGATGTTATCTGATAAAAAGGTGTATGAAAATTACCGAGCGTATCAGGAAAATTTCTGGAGCCTCATGTTATGAGAAGATATGCAAATTATGATCTTTGCATCTATCACACAATTTATGCACTTGGAAATCTATTAAAGGATGTTTTTAAACCCTATGGTCGACTCAGAGGAGAAGAGTGGTAGGCTGGTGTAGGCTTTGAGGAATAAATGTGTACCTTCCTTTTCTAGACCTATAGGCTAGCTTCTTATAAAAAATAGTCTGCTGCTCTTCCAAAAAGGATGTGACATAGCCTATCATGTTAAAATATATAAATAATAAGATAATTAAGAAAATAGAATAATAAAGAGAAACTATTCTGAAAGAAAAACAATAATTGTACCAGAACAAATGGCTAGGGTAGTTACTCCAATTGTTATTCTAATTGTGAATCAAATTTAGCTGTGAGCTCCCTGGTAGCCAAGGAGAAATGGGAATGGTTATGAGCTATTTACAGATCACTAAAGATAGTTCACAAAATCACCTCTAAGAGCATGTCATTTCTGGGCATTAAGTCCTACGAGAACTTCATCATGGAATTCATTGTGTAAGGGAAACAGCATCACACAAAGTCTTCAACTGCGGTTCTGTAGAAAAGAGATTCCTCCTGTGGTACTTCTTATTTTCATCTCCATAAAAAATCTGAGGACAAAACATTAAAACTGTAACTCTGGAAGGAATTTCTATGGAGATACAAAGTAAAACAGTCCTAGTAGATTGTTCTCTGGGAGTATAACATAATTCAGAAATAAAACTTATAAAAACAAAGATGTTATTAGATAATTTGTCTCTTAGATGTTCAGAAATTGTTCAGCTTAAGAAATTCAATACCTGAAGCATTGGATCACTGCAGTTAGTAGAAGAAATATCCTTAGTGATAAAGTCTTATTTAAAAGCTAGTGATAACATATTTTAAACTAAAGCCAAGTATCTTAATTTATATTCTAACTCAGAGAGGTATCCCCACCTCTAAATGAAGTTGAGTCTAAGTGGTACAGAGTTTTTTTCATCCAAAAGGAATTTTAGACTGCCCAAGTCCACAACTGGAAAGTTAGAGTTCTTTGTGACATCACAGAAGGGAAAAAATATAAGATATTATCAACTGCCCTTCTCATAGGTGAACCAAACAGAATCTTCTAATCCATCATATGACACCAAGCCACACTTACCTATGCTAACATCTAACTTAAGTTCATGCCTAACTTTGTCCTTGACATCCATGTCCCATTGTCTTCCTATTAACTGATGCTTAATGGATTACTCCCCTCTCCAGGTCTGAAACACTCTTCTGAAAAAATAAGAATACTCCACAACTTATTATAAATTCACATTGTCAATATACCTTTTTCGCATTATCAACATCTTTTGTGTAAAATGCACTGGAATTCTCAAACCTTCTCTTCTGTGTTGCTGCAAATTTCTCTAAATAACACCATACACCTTCCTTTAAGGCAACTAGCCCTTGCCAAAATTGAGCCATTACATCACTATTTGTAATGTTGTAAAGACTGAGCTTTAAAATCTATTAAATCAGAAATTCTGTTTTCATTTCTCCAATTTCCTCATGCTGGGTTTGAACTTTAACTCTATTTGGATTAAGCCACAATCACTTCTTGTTTTAATGGAACCGACTAATCAGTTTTACTGGAACCAATGTTCATCATGGGCTATTTGGTCTCCATGACATCAGTCTGGACTATCAGAAGCAGTGTAGTATGTAGTATATAGTATGGGTGGGCAAATTGTGTTTATCACCATTTTTAAAATTTTTAATGTTGGTTTATTTTTGAAAGAGAGACAGAAAGAGCACTAGCAAGGGAGGGGCAGAGAGAGAGGATGACACAGAATCTGAAGCAGGCTTCAGGCTCTGAGTAGTTAGCACAGGGCCTGACACGGGGCTTGAACTCATGAACCATGATATGATGATCTGAGCTCAAGCCACATGCTTAACTCACTGGGCCACCCAGGTGCCCCGTGTTTATCACCATTTAAAAGAAGTAATAGGGTAAGTATCCTGTTCATTACTAGAAGACAAAAAGTATAGGTTGATTTTGCTGCAAAGTCTTCAGTCCAAAGGTCCAACGTGGAATCCAGGATCACAAATGAAGCTCACTGGAACCCATGCTTGCATCAGGGATATTCTTAAATAGGCTGTAAATGATGCCTCTTGTCTTCCTCTGATCTGGGCTCCCAGCTTTACTTGTCTCTGTCTCTAGCTTTGCATTTATAGAATCTTGCATCATTTAATTTCCTAGAGCCCTAAAATATCATGCCAGTTATCATTCTCTTAAATCACCTAAACCCTACACCTTAGACTTCAATTCCCTCTAGGATCCACCTTCACTCTATTCTTTCATTTTGTTTTTCACTCTTTCATATACATTCTCCTACCGTCGGCCTTGTTCTCCCCTGCTCCTCAAGCACATCATATAAAATACCACTAATGTGACTTTGCTTATACGATATGAATGGAGAGGCTCCCTTTTCTACTTGTCCAAGCCCTTTATGAGTACATCCAAGTGTTGGCTTCCTCCATGAAGTTCCCACTGATCACCCTCTACTTGAGTGAATACCACATACTTGTTAACTCAGTTCAATCTTAGTTTCTGCATGTTGCTTTTGTTCCTTATACTAGAATATAAGTTCCATTATGGGTGATTCTAAATCTTACAATCTTCCTATATCCCATATCACAGCTAGAAGTGTGAGCTTCAATAAATATTTATGGAATGAGCAATTGTTTTGTTAATTGCATATATTTCAGAGTAGTATGATGATAACTTGTTATTACAATTATTTTGGAAGAGCTCCCACTTAGGCTTCTCTGAGGTTTTGGAGACTTTCAAATGCTTCGATACTCACTTATTCTTGGAAAAACTATTTCACATTTGTCAACTTGTACATTCAGTTGTAATCCTATTTCATAATGAAGGTGATAATTGTACCTGCCAATAATTATGATAAATGTACTATTTTATACAATGTCTTTTGTTCATTTCTACGATCAGGAAAGTAGAGGTGATTTCGTTGCAACAGTGTGTTCAAATGTGGAACTAAAGTGAGTGATATATGATTAGAATGTTTTTCAGAAATGATAAATCTCTTTGGTCTAATTAATGTAAGTAGGTGTCAAGAATCAAAAATCTTTGTATTTCTCCAAGAAAACTCTATCCTTCCAACTCTAGCTCTTCTCCTCCCACAGTTTGCTTTGCCTGCATTTGGCTCCTGGTTTTATCATCAAAAGCTGCTTTTGTCAGTTCCCCTCTATTCTCTCTCACATCAAGGATATGATTGATACACATGGTTAGAGTTCAGGATCATGTAAGTAGAGGTGACATCAAGGCAGTGCATACATCTTCAAATTGAGTATCAGATACTTCTGTTCTTAAATACCATTAAGATAGTACAATGTGCCACTTGGTCTGCACTCTCTCCATTTGGGGGAACCCTTTTCCTTTCAGGAATCCAACCTAATCAAATAAAAACTTGAATTCTTCTCATTTTCTTTCTGAAGGAAATCATCTCTCTGTTGCTCTCTTTGAACATTTAGAAGCCCTTGGATAAATTGCAGTGTGTCCTAAACCTGTGGTCTTCTACTTTCTCTTTTCCCAACGAGGCTTTCCAAGGGGGAGGGAAGAGTTGATGCATGTTCTCTTTTTCCTTTGACAAAAAGAATGTTATTCCAGGGCAGAAACACAGAGAACTTTTCTGTAGTGTACTATAGGTAAATATCATCTAAAATAAATAAATAAATAAGAAGCTTAATTTGAAAAATAGATGGCCTTCTATCCACAGACAAGAGAGAAACTTGATACATATTCACAGGATATGGTAAAAGGAAAGAGCATGGGTTTTCGGATCGGACAGCAGTGATGTCAAATCTGAGTCCCACTAGAATGTGACCATGAGCCAAGCTTCTCTCATCTCTAAGTACTGTATTATAGCATGAACATTAAAGACTGGTGTCAAGAGTAGGATAGTACTACTGGTCAAGAGGCTGGATCAGTGCTTGGACATAGAAGATGCTCACTACTGGTCAGTGAAATGATTATGATTATGGCAATATTAGAATGAAGCAAACTCATTCCTGAGAAACCACAGCTATGAAAGCAGGGAAAAGAGTGTGTTTACTCAGTACTTTAAAAATGGTTATCCAGTGTATAAAATAGTTTCCTAGGATGCAAAGTGTAAATGCTCTAGGATCTAATCTTATATAGGGTATTGTAGGGGCTTTTCCCAATTTATGCAACAGAGGACGCATCATCAGAGAGGAGAGAGAATACTATTCTATGGTTACATAAAATGGTGAAAAATACATTCAGGATGATATTAAAACGCATGGCAATTTTTAAAATGCCTTTTTTTTTTTTTTACTATTAGAACTACTCACTATATATTTTCTTTCTGAAACAGCTGCTAACAGTGAAAGTAACTGGGGAGAGGATGGGAGGCTTTTAACTTTTCTGGCTTGGAAACCCATCAGTCAGGATGATTTCAAAAAGCAACAATCTAAGACTACCAATTCTTCCTGGTTAGAATTCACCCTTCTCAGTGTAAATGAGCTTCATACTCTCTGCATGCAAGGGATAAGAAGGAACTCAGTCCTGCAGTTCCATCTGTGCCCAAGGTCACCATACTAATATTGTCTCTTCAGTGACTTGGCAACCACGCACGACCATCATCTACAAGGACTTAAACACACAGCAGTCACTAAGATGTGTTAACAAGAACCCTTTTCACTTAATGCTGATACTTAAGTGTTGTCCAGTCTAGGATCAGGGCTAGAATCACCACAAAGGAAGTAAATGAACGCCACTAGATGTCACATGGCTTAATAGAAGGAAAGTGTCTACCACAAAATGTTCTTTTGGGAAGATATTATTTTGTCTATGCTAAAAATGACCCCTCTCCCCCAAGAAAGAAAATGTCATTTTCTTAGTCTACATATTTTTCTTGTCCAATTACCTCCTGCCACTGTAGTATGCCTATACTGCAACCAGTAATATGCTGCTCATATCTACAAGAGCTCGGGGTACAGTAATCCTGTTTGTATATATAAAAATAAATTATAAATTCATTTCTTTCAGACCTATTGTGACTGGTCATTTCTACCTACCACATTAAGATTCTCTGTTCCTATCATAATTTAATAACTTGAAATGTATAGCCTATGACCTGGTTACGTATACTATTTAGTAAGTGGCAACCTAGGATAGTTATTTCACTTATAATGCAAATAAAGTTAAATGCAACATAGTTTGTTGGAACAACACAATTTAGATTAAGAATCTAAATATGAAGTTTCTACTAATGTTCATCAGTCACTTATTAGTAAAAGCCAGCTACCAGCTCTCCATTTCCCATCTGTAAAACAACACTTTCTAACATCTCACTACAAAACGCTACCTAGGGCTGGCTCAATGAAAATAAATGATATGTGTATTTGGTACCATGAACTCCTTGGAGTTACAAATTGGGGCATTCCCTTGTTGCTAGGCAACATTAGAATGGATAACAAATCAAAGCCTGAAACAGCATTAATGTGAGTATATTTGTAATGAATTCATAAAATAACTGTACAGATAAAATTTATGAGAAGTTGCTTACTAGACATAATACCTCTGAGATACAGAGAATTCACATGAGCATACAGTTCAGAATGGCCACTGCATTTATCAACAGGTCAGAGAAATTCTAGCCAAAAGCCAATCTTCCAAAATGTCAGACTCAGCCAACTTCATTGGCATGTCCTGGAACAACGGGATTGCCAAAGGTAATATATCAAAAAGAAAGGGGCCACAAGGGGCCATGAAGGAAGAGCAGGGCATAGGGGTTTTCAATGGTATACTTGTATTAGGTTACTGTTCCTGCCTAATGCAGAAACAGATCCTTCCTTTTTTCACTTACACACAACCAAGTTCCAGATCTCCTTCCAAATATTTTGCCAAGAGCAGCCCAAGAGGACCATATGCAAGGCAGATGCTTAAAGGTTAAAGGAAGTGCTTGAGGCATAACAGCTTTGGAAAGGTACTTGGAGACTACTCTAGAGAACATCTCTATCATAGTTGCCTTACTCTGTATGAAAATGATGGAAGTTGGACTGGACCTAGAGAAAAGGTGAGCTACTCAGGATCATGGCAAGTACAAGCAACACACCGAAAACAGCAAGCAAGCATGTCTTGGTGGCTCAGTTGGTTGAGTGTCCGGCTCTTGATTTTGTCTCAGGTCATGATGTCACCACCATGTGTGAAATCAAGCCCGATGTTGGGCTCTGTGGTGACACTGCAGAGCCTGCTTGGGATTATCTTTTTTCCTCTCTCTCTGCCCCTCCCCATTCATTCTCATTCTCATAATAAATAAACAAACAAACATTAAAAAAAGAAAACAGTAAGAATTTGGATGTGATATCCCTGTTAGAAGCCTAGAATCTAGGGTTGATCCTATACGTCCAATTGTATTATATAGGTTCTTTGTATTTTAAGCCACAGAAACTCATACAGACAGGGAAAGGGACAAGTTACTCTAAAGACAGCATGACAATGAAGATTAGGAATCTCACTGAAATTCAAGAACTTCACAGAAAGTGTCAGAGTGCACAGATTTCTTAAGAAGTAGAACCAGAAGGACAAAGGATTCAAGGCACTCAAGTATACAGGCTAACTTAGCATTTTCTCAGAATCACATACATAATTTTCCACTTTTGTTACCTGCAACCTTTTAGTGGGCCTCTGGTCTCACCACAACTGCTGTATCCAATTGAGAGAATCCCCTGTACTGTGTGTACATTATGTATGTTTGTAAAACAAATATTTTAAAGCCATTTGAGACTGGAAGAAGATATGGAAAACATAACTTCTATTTGTCTGTTTTTGTACCTCTTGGTAATAAATAATCACAGCTTATATTAAATCACACCTTCCTTTGAATGACCATAAAATGCATTCCCTAGAGCAGTGCGTTATTATTCTATAGAAACATCAAGTGTACTCAACTGAGAAAACTTTTTGCTCTTTCTATACACGCTCACTCATTATGGATAGAAAAGCTCGCCTCAAATTTTGTAAGTCCTTTACTTTAGGGCAAAGTGCAAGATGTATAAAGGAAAACCAAAAATAGAACTGAGATTCCTGAGTGCTTGGTTTAGAATCAATCTTCTCCACCTATTAACCTCTCTGTTTCTCTCCTTTTCTCCTTGTCTTCTCATCATCCCTTAAAGTAATTATTTACATTTTTTGTTTTCTGAATAAGGATCACAAACCTCACAATTCTCCTTTATAAACACTCTCGGACACCTGAATATTAATAACCATTGCATATTCTTCCCTATAGCACTCAAGACCGTTTCTTAGTTTTAAAGAAATGACTCATTTCATCCTACTGTAGAGTCTTGGATGGGCAAACCTCCAAGGAATGAATAGTCTTAGAGATCAAGGTAAGAAATCTTTTCTTCCCCAGACTGACCGCCAGTGTATATGCTTTTTAACAGCTAATTCCACTGCTGAGCAGTTAATATGAGCAGGAAAAATTCAAAATTCTTCAAACGAATATAATATGTGCTTACAATGCAAGATGCCAAAATCCCTCTCACGCCTTTTGACCGAAAGTGCAGAGGGGCAGTGTGCCTACTACCGAAAGGCCAGTGAGCAGAGCCAACGTTCCTTTGGGCATCCGAACACAGGAACATTGGAAATGGGGCTGATAGCCGCTCTCCCTCACCCCAGCTTCTAGGATGAGTTCCAGCTTTCTTAGCATCACTGTTTTGAAGGAGATTTTCTTGCATTTCAGAACTTCAAGAGTATTTTATCAAGTAGGTCTTGAGGAAGGAAACTACAATCATTAGGATGGAGAATCAGGCATGACTGGAGTTATCTTCTATGATGGGGGGCTCAAAGGGACAACATTCAGAGTCTTCCCCTCTCTTTTTTTAAAGTTATTATGATGACAGTAATTTTAAGTTTGTTATATTGCTCATAATTCAAGAACAATTTGCACATTTCAGAATTTCTAGTCTATATTTTATCATATTTTTTCCAGGTAAAAGTTTTCTTTTAGAGAATAAAAGCTTATTGTTTTGAGATTGTATATCCCCCCTGCCCCAACCCGCCTCTTTGGTAATTTTAAGATTTCACACATAGGACTTAAAGCTGTCAGAGACTCCTTCATTTTGAATATAAAACCCTTTATAATATAATCTCTGCCCACTTGTCTAGCCTTTCACACTACTCAGCAACTAACTCAACCAACTTAACAGTTGTTTTATCTTGTCTTCCTCTTTCTTCCCTTTGTTCTTCTATAAACACACTTCTTTTGGGGGCACCTGGGTGGTTAAATCAGTTAAGTATCTGACTTTGGCTCAGGTCATGATCTTATGATTCGTGAGTCTAGCCCTGGATCAGGTGAGCTAGAGCCCTACTTTGGATAAGACTTACTTCGTTGGCTTCCCTACCCTCTCAAAACCGAACAAAAAAAACACCTCTCTTCTTTTCTTTGCATGGACTATTTCACTTCAATACTGAATTCTCAATTGAGATCACTTGTCTTGTATGGTCTGCTCCATTAGAACTTTGTGTGGATACTTGCATGTCTCACATTGATTTATTACTGCCTGCTCTCTTGTCTATTTCCCTCATCAGCTCAAGACTTCTCTTTGGAGAAGAATCATGTATTAACTTCAGTAACCTGGTCCAGAACTCAGACTATAGAAGGTGCTCCATAAATGTTTATTGTATACATTCATTAGCAATTCAAGACAGCAGAATTTATTCAGATTGATAACATTTAATTGAATATCAAGAGAGCCTGACATAGATGATGAAATCAAGAGTCAGGCTGGTTAAAATGACTTATTTATACTACAAATTCTACAAATTAATAGATCTGGGTTGAGACCAGAAGTTTAAATCCATGGACTGTACATGATACTAGTTAAGTACTCTGCAGCTGGAGTCTGCAATTAAGCACTTTAAAACTTTTTCATAGATGAATGAAAGATGAATATGCCAGAAACGTGACTATAGATCTCTACTGGTGTTTCAACCACTGATTCAATGCTTTGACAAGATTCCAGGGATATAATATATATAACAACATCCTGAAAGAGAAATATTCTGAAGATTTTGTCAGGGGATTAGGTAACTCCTAATGTCCACTTTAGGCTTAAAACTGCAATGATTTTACTTACATAGACTGATTAAAATACCACGTGCCAATCTTGAGTGACTCTATAACAAAGAGAAAGGCATAGCCCTCTCTCGGCAAACAAAAAAGACTCCCTCCCTTCCTCAGTCTTTGAAAACTCCTGCCAGGTTGAAACCAGCATTGATTATTTGGCGGGAATAAATATCCATATTGCCATGCCCCAAAAAATCATGTTTCTTACTAATAATTTCTTAACTAGGCATCCATGCTAAACAATCTCTTGGATCACGTGAAATGAAAGATAATTAAAAGGCTTTCCTGAAAAATATCTGTTTCTCAATTTCATAGGAGTCATGGAGCAAGAGATGAACAGGTATGTACTTTTGTTCATAATAAAGGCAACCAAACAACTAACAGAAACAATAGGCCATGGATGTCAAGTGGAGAGATAGAAAAAGTTATGTCAATGAGGAGGTATTGAGAAATAAAGTTTAAACAAATCAAACTCCACATCTTCTTCACAATCTCCTCCTAATGTGGTGCCCATCTAAGTGGGTGACACTATTATCCCCCTGTCTGTCTCAATCAGAAACCACAGATTCATCCTGAGCAACCTTCTTTTTCACTCTCTGCATGCAATCAATGACCAAACACTGATGAGTCCATTTCTTTCATATTTATTGGATATAATCCCTCCTATTCATTTCCATAGCCATGACCTTAGTTTATACTCCCATTACTATCTCATGCCTCCTTCCACAAAGGCCATCCTCCATACTTCCAGGAAGACTTCTTTAGACTCCCTTTCTGATTATGATGTCCAATTCAAAGTCCTTCGGGCATTCTTCTTTACCCTCAGCATCACACAAAGGGATTTTCATAGTCTGTTCTCTACCTGACTCTCCAACACCATCACTCCCAAGAAACAAACTTTGCTCCAGATATTTTAAGTCCCTCCCAATTCTCTAGATGCATGAAAACATGCCTTCAGCCCATCTTGTTCTATAGCCATGGGTGATATTCTCCCTATATCTCTACTTTGAGTTCCTAATACACTTTGGGTTTCTGATCCATTGTCTTCAATCACCATCTTTGTTTCCATCACCTAATATGAGCTGTCAGAATTTCTCTTCACAATATCCTTCAGATGGTCTTCCTATGACTTATCTTTCTCCCAACCGCACCCTCCATTTGTAACTGGAAAGAGATTTTCCTTCTTTCCTTTTTTTAAAGAAAGTATAGTTGACACACAATGTTACAGGTGTACAACAAAGTGATTTGACAAGTCTGTACAAGTCTGTGTGCCTACCACAAATGCAGCAATTATCTTGTCACCATACAATGCTATTACAATATCATAGACTATATCCCCTATGCTGTGCTTTTAATCTAGAATGATCTCTTAAAATCTTATCATGTTACTAATTTGCTTAAAACTCTTCAGGGAGATTCCATAGTTTTAAAGATACAGACAGAATCCTAATCAGAACTTACAATGTACCACGGGACCCTGCCAGCTCTTATGATAGCAATTCACTGAATTCCCTTCTCCTACTGCCTTTTTAAGCTGTGACCACAGTTTTCTTTACTCAAAACCTCTATGGCTCCACACATAATGGGATCTATTTATACAGGCTGTTCCATTTTCATGAAAGACCCTTCCTTACCCATCATCCCTACTACTTTCATTAGATGATTCCCATACATGATTTAAATATCAACCCTATCCATGGCACAAACACATTTGCTACCTGGATAATATTCCTTTGTCTAGGCTCTAATAGCACCATATTCCTTTCTTCTTCTTCTTCTTCTTCTTCTTCTTCTTCTTCTTCTTCTTCTTCTTCTTCTTCTTCTTCTTTTTTGTAAGCTCTAATTTAAAATTACATTTAACTAGGAGATTAACTGATTAATATCTGAATCCCTCACAGGGCTATAAGCTTCATGACAGCAGTGACCATGCTATTTTTATTCAAACTTTCTAAAGGCTGGAACAGAATACTAATCTGGAGGGAGTCACAGGATAGATTTGAGGTAAAAAATGTAAGACAGGAAGACCAAACTGGAGGTGTTATGGTATTTAAAAAAAATACAGAGTGCTTGAGCAAAGAAGGTGTTGGTAACTATGGAAAAGAAAGGCAGATAATGGAGAAAGAGAAAGGAAATTTCAGCAAGATTCAATAATTGACAGAAGGCTGGAGGGCAGATGGAAAACAGAAAAAGAGAGAGCTCAGAGATGACTCTGCCTCTAAGCCCACATGTATTGTTTCTCCAATAACAAAAAGAGAAAAACAAAAAAAGAAAGTAGTTCAGTGAGATAAGTGAAATAACCACATCAAAAGTTTTAGCAGATGGGAAACTTGGTACAGAGAGGTCATTTAACTGGAGCAAGAGCTGAAGACCTGGAAATGAATAAAGTAATACCCAAGATTTTTTTCAGTGTCCCTCAATATGGCTGGCATTATCTATGAGAGAATCGGAAAATACATCAGTCCTTGCTCCTCTCTCCATTAATCTCTTAGTTTTGGAGAGAGGTGTTTGGACATGTGCGCTGGTCTAAAAAAATATTCAGTACACTTTATACTCCTCTCCGCACACTCACTCCCATCTTGCTCAGTGCCCAGATTGAGAACTGTCATATAAAGAAAGAGAGCAAAGGGCTGAAGGCCTACCATCCATATTTAGAATCAGAAGAAAAATAACCAGTAAAAAACTCAAGAAGGATCGGACAGAGAAATAGGAAGGAACAATATAATGTATTGTCCTCAAAATGAGGGGTTTTAAGACAGAGTCTTAAAAAGAATTAGGGGGAGATCACTTCGATCTGTCAAATATTACAGGGGACTTTCAACCTGAAAATAGGAACCACAGAGCTCAGCTACAGGGAATGTCTTACAGTCAACATGACAGTACCTGGGATTTACCTAAGGCGGGAAGGGGAAACAGAGATTCTAGCAAATGATTTTCATCCTCATCTATATTGTTATATTCGTCACTCAACAAAGAAAAGAACCCTAGTAGAATGTCCAGGCTCTAAGAGAAAGGCTCCTTGAAAAGACACAATTGGCAACAATAGACGTAGGCATCCTGAGAAGATTTCACCGTTAGCGTATCAAGGTCCAAGTTACAGATTTTTCAAATCTCTGTGAGATGAAGTCACTGGATAGTCATTTTAGGTTTTGTTTTTTTTTTTTTTTTCCTTCTTTACATATGCTGAAAGAATAGAGCTCACTCTACAGATTTCAAGACAAAGTCGTAAATGTCTTTTGGGTTAGCACCTCAGCTCCAAAACATGAGAACCATTATTCTAAAAGCAATTGTTTCAGTCCCCCACCTATCACTATGCTGCTCTTCAGGGAAGTTAGTAACTAGAACTGTTTCCTCATACATATGCATATTAAATAATCCCTTGTCAGTCATTCCTAGATTGCAATTTACAGTAAACACTGTCACAATCCATTACAGGGAAATTTCAGTATGTTAACTCTGTTTAAGACTAGCCACCAATTCTTTATTCTTCCATCCAGAATGAGGTAAATCATTGTGAAATATATTTTAAAGTAAACAGGAAGTCGATATCAATATTTTTCTGTTAATAATTATGCCAAATTTACGAAATATCATAGAGAAAACATGGAGTCTCTTTGGCTTCCAACTTCCAAACGAGATTGACTAGAAGTAATTATCTAGTCCAGGCCTAGACCTTTATGATAATTTTTTAAAGATTTTTTTAAAAATGAGGCACATTAGTAATAAAATTAACCACATTTTATTTTTATACTATTCTAATACTTCCAGTTTGACTCAATTCTACACTTACTTCCATTGTATAAATACAGCCAGTGAGTGGATACTCCCAAATGAAATTATTTTCTAAACAAAACCAAAATCGCCATTTTCCTTTAGTTATTAGGAGATCTTAGCAATTAAGAGCCCTATTCATAAAAGGAATAACATTTGTTAAAAAAGAAAAAAAGCCTAAATTTAAAAATTCAAAGAACCCTAAATTTCAAAAAGGAAAGAAAGAAAAAGGAAAATAGATTTGAGGCGATGGGAAAGGTGGCCTGAATCCAAATGGTACACTTCCCACCAGAGACAAAAAGAGAGTCCCAGAAAAACTCTTAAGTGAGACGCATGGAGGGAATGAGCTAACAGAACTTGTAAACAATTTCCAGTGTTTAATTGGTAAGAGGCAGAACTGCTTCATTCATTATTCAGTCTAATTTATGCACAGATTGAAAGGCACCAAATAATACTTGTCCAATGAGAAAAGCTGGTACTAAGGAAGACAGCTAAGCAGGAATATTTTCAGTGAAACACAGGCTAGGGGTGCCTTCCACTCTAGGAGGCCATTGTCTGTGAACTCCCTTTTAAGTTGATTGCTTCAAAAAGCGTAACACTTTTAAACTGGAACACTAAGGCATATTGTCAGGATAACTCATGGCAGAAAGGTCATTAGGACACTAAGTCGGATGAGACTATTTCTTATGCTTTGGATTCCTGTCTTTTCATGTCCACTAAGCTCTGACGCAATGCCAGCTTAAAATGTGTCTTAATTTCTTTTCACTAAAATACAGGTGGTAATTTTCTTTTTATTTAATGTTTATTTATTTTTGATGGAGAGAGTGACAGAGCGTGAGTGGGGAAGGGCCAGAGAGAAAGGAAGACACAGAATCTGAAGCAGGCTCCAGGCTCTAAGCTGTCAGCACAGAGCCCAAAGCGGGGATAGAACTCATAAGCTGTGAGATCATGACCCGAGCTGAAGTTGGATGCTTAACTGACTGAGGCTCCCAGCCACTCCAGGTAGTTATTTTAAGTGATTTAATATCCATCATATAAGAGTATCACAAACAAGGGGAGAAACCTATTTTTTAGAAAAAGGTGTTGCTTAAGTTCCTGGAGCACAGTGGTTAAGGATGTAGGTTTGAATCTTGAAAGGATGTAGGTTTGAATCTTGACTCCACTACTGACATACACTGTGACCACACATAGCCAAGCTGCTTCTTAGTAAATCAGCTTCCTATGTAAAATAGGGATAATAGTATCGACTGTAGGAGTGTCTTGAAAATTAAATGAGATAACATTTGTGAAGAGCACAGAAGAGTGACACTGTGTATGCTATATTAGTATTTGTTAAATACATAAATTTAAATGCCACTGATTCAAACCAGATGATGAGGAAGCTACAAAGAATGAATGAAACGTTTTAGATGGAATGCTTTATTGAATAAGTATGCTTTTCTTAAATTCTTACATCTAGTTTACATGTGTGAGATAATCTTGGGAAGCAGGTTAAGTCAAACACAGTATTAGTGAATCACACAGTGCACCCAAACCAGGGAGTAGATGTATTGGTGTATAAGCCATTATTTGCTCTCAAGGCACTTATAATCTAGTTTGGAGCAACATACAACCATTCAAATTGAAGGATTATATACAATTTAAGTATATTTTCAGAGCAACCCACTGACCCAAAGCAACCTACTGACTTAAGAATTAATACAAGTAATTTTAATAGAAATTATAGAGAGAAGAAGGCAAGGTAGATAAATAAGATTTTATTTTAGCAGGTAAGAAAATCATTAGGAGATGAAGAATTTGCAAGGTAGACAAGACAAAGATTTTGCGATGATTAGAATGATATAAATATAAGTTGTAATAAGAAAGCAAATGGCAGAGTGTCTAGGTGGCTCAGTCGCTTGGGTGTCCGACTTCAGCTCAGGTCATGATCTCACGGCTAGTGAGTTTGAACCCTGCATTGGCTCTGTGCTGACCACTCAGAGCCTGGAGCCTGCTTCAGATTCTGTCTCTGTAGCTCTCTGCCCCTCCCCAGCTCACACACTGTCTTTCTCTCCCTCTCTCTCAAATATAAACATTAAATATTTTTTTTAGAAAAGAAAGCAAATGGCATACTTGGAGAAGGAATGTGTAAAAACTTATTAGAAAGAATGGTTCACAGGATAAATAATGGAGACATGGTTTCAAAATATGGTTTAAATTTGCCTCCATTATCCCCACTTCCATTCATATCTAAGAACTTAAAGTGACCTACAGAGATTAAAGTCAAGATTTCTGGTCCATTGGTGCAAAAGTTCTAGCATTCAGAGAGATTCTGAACCTCCTTTAACAATCAAAAAGTTAATGAGCTTCCAGCAGACATCCTGGGTATGACATGTGGGTGAATCTGCAGGGATAAAGCAGAAATCTGGGCAGATGAGATGGAGCCCCATTAGGGGCACCTTGAGAATGTCAAGCTAAGGAGTTCTGATTTTATCACATAAGCTATCAGAGCCACTGAAAGGTTTTTTTGTGTTTTTGGTTTTTGGGGTTAAAGGGTGGTAACTTGATAAAATAATATGAGCCAAGAGACAAGGCACCATTTTTCAATGTGGGACTTGTGAAAGACTAGCTGTAGCCAATAGTCTAACAGTGAGTTATAGGAGTTACAATTCTCATAAAAATGTATCATGATTCTTCATACCACTTACACTTAAAATATGTCACATACTTGGACTATGTAAGATTGGTGGTCTTAGGTAGCATTTGGCAAACAAGGTGCCATTTATTTCAGCTGACTCACTCACATTATTTGCTTAGTAGTGTCTATATTTGATGACTGTGTGTTTTTTCTTTTAACTGCTTGATTGTGTTCAACAGCACCAATATACAAAATGAACTAATGGTTCAAAATTAATTAACTTGACTTATAAAAGTAGTAAAATATGAAAACAGTATTCTGAATGATATGCTATGACCTAAACTTGTCAAAGTAGTGAAGAAGTTTTTAGAGAGAAAGTACATAGGGAGTCTGTGTGCAGAGCAAAGTTCTCTGCCAATGCGTGAATTTCATGAGCAGTGCAAAAGGGAAATTGCAAACAGGACGTAGAATGATGAACAACTCAAGACTGGACTTTGTGCACTAACCATCGTTGAGTTGCTTGTTACAAAAAGTCATCAAATAGTGGCATGAAGCTGCTGAAGCTTTCTTATAATTTTCAAGGCAGAATTCAGGTATATCTATCAAATTTTTCCAAAACAAGTAAAAACAAAAGCTTTTAAGCAAAGTATTGATGAGTTCCCCCAACTAAAGGCAGAGAAGAAATCAAAACTAATAAGATATCATTCAAAGTTGCAAATAAGTTCAGTGACAGTAACCTTATGGAGAAAAGCAGAATAATCTAATTGTGAAATCATGTATGAAACTGTTAGAAGATGGATAATATCAGTGGTATGCAAGGTGAAAGAACATGTAATATTTACTGTTCAGCTTTTATTAGCAGACATTTTTCTTCAGACTTGTACGAAATCAGAGACGTCCACAGTGTAATGTAGATCATAACTGTAAAAGGAGAAATGACTGATATTATTTATCACTAAAAACTAC
The DNA here is from genome assembly GCF_008692635.1 of Crocuta crocuta. Classification (NCBI taxonomy): domain Eukaryota; kingdom Metazoa; phylum Chordata; class Mammalia; order Carnivora; family Hyaenidae; genus Crocuta; species Crocuta crocuta. The sequence goes on from NW_027527441.1 coordinate 3,617,405, forward strand.
TGCCAGAGGGGAAGAGATTTCTTGCTTGCTGATAATTTTGTAAGCCTTGGTGTACATGAAGAATGTGTTAGGATGGTTATTGACTGAGTGTGATCAATATGTACAACAAAGTAAGATATCGTCATGTGAATGACAGAAGCGGCACCTTGGGGCGATACAACATTGCTTTCTTTTATAGTCGTCAGTGTAAGTGTGCCCCCTGAACTTGACTGAAGCTTGAATGAAATAAGAAAAACTATGAGTATCATTAGATCGTAGGCAAGAATTTAAAGCACGCTGTGCAAGAAAATGGGGTGAGAACAGAAGATTCTGTTTCTTCATACTCAAGAACTCTGGCTGTCAAGAGTAAAGATCGTCAAATGAAACAATAAGTAAAAAAAAAAAAAAAAATCCAGTAAAAAAGATTTCTTTAATTTCCAGTGGCTTATCTCAGTTGTATATTCAATATCTGGAGAATCCTGAATCTATTACTTCATAGACAGCATATAATTTTTAACATTTAGGAAGAGAGGGGAAATTTCCTAAAAAGGCTGAATTTTGATATAAGTGGATTAGTTGACCAGAATTTTTATCTTACCATTTAAAGATATTCCAAACTTACTGAAGAAAGAAACCGGTGTATTACTGACCATATTTAACACATCTGAATGCAAAAAATGAATATGAAGAAATCATGATCACAAACAAATCCAATAAAAAATTCATCAGAAATTCATTGGCCATTTATCTTCTGTGTTGATGAATTCAACATACCAGCCACTTTTCAGAAGAGCATGCCCTCAGCCTAATTAGTTCCTGATAAGGCACTGGATGTTTGTTGGTGAAACTCTCCACAATTTCTGGATCCTTGTATTATCAGAAAAACACAGAACTAGTTGAAAGGCCACCAAATATTTGGTGTGCTTCACAATGACCTTTTTTAAAAATTTAACTTGTTTTAAGGTTTTTTCTCAAATGCTAAAAAATACTAAAGTACAGACAACGAATAATCATAATGTTGTGGTCAACACTGTGAACACAGAATTATAAAACAATTTCTCGTTTAAAAACTAAATCTGGTAGGGGTACCTGGAGGGCTCAGTCAGTTAAGCATCTGACTCTTCTTGATTTAGGCTTAGGTCATGATCTTGCAATTCATGAGATCGAGCACCGCATTGTCAGCACTTGTGCTGACAGTGCCCAGCATGGTTGGGATTCTCTCTTGCTCTCTCAGCGCCATCCCCCCCGACCCCACTTGTGCTCACATGCTCTCTCTCTCAAAATAAATAAACTTTAAAAAAATGAATAAAAGATAACAAATAACTCTGGTAGTCAATGCAGCTTCGTGGGGTCTCTGTGTCTATTAGGGCCAGTCTCTGCATCCCTGACAGTGCTTGCCTTTATCCATTTTTCACCATCCTCGACATCCACCTCTTTTGCCTCCTATCTGTTCTATTTAAGGTCCCAGGAGGTCACTCGGGCCACCTCATCTTCCTCCACCAAAGCCACCTCAGTTCATGCCCCAGCCACAACAGAAGCCACTTCTGTCTTCACCATGGCCACCTCTGAACATTCTACCAAGACCATGGGGATCCATGAGGACATCTCTTCTTCCCCACATGCCACCAGGGCCACCCCTGCCAAGGTCTACCAACATCCAGGGGTGGAAAAAATGGTGGAAGGAAGCCTTCAGGCTTTGGGGCCTTATACTGGCTGTACTCTGTTCTCTAGGTAAAGTTCTGGTTTTCACACCCCAGACTCAGGCATTGCCAGTGTCTAGCTCGGTGGTGGATGTGTCCTCCTCCACATGGGTTCCCTCAAGAACCTTGGGACCTTCTTGTGAGGAAGCCATCTCTGTCTCCTCCATGGCCTCCTAGGCAACCTCCTGTGCCGCCTGGACCTGCAAGGAGTGGGAGTGGCATCCCTCTACCTTCATGGGGATTCATACTAACCAGCATGCTATTCATCAGAAGCTTCCTCTGAGCAAGAGAAACCTCAAGTTTGCTCCTTAAAAGTCTTTCCCAACAAACCACTCTAAGGCAGCTTTGATAGTTGGTGGGTCTTCGTAGGACACTGTAGTACTGCCTTTGGACTTCCCTGATTCCTTGTTTAAGTAGATATGGATCATGGGTTGTCTGATTATCTTGTTCATCTTAACAACTCTACACTGTTTAAGAAGTCTGCCAGATCATCTAGAGTCACACTGTCGTTTAAGCCTTGCACATAAATTGCACTATTGTCAGAGTCTTTATCTGGATCTACAGTTGGGCCTAGCTCATGATCTGGTCCTTTGTCCATTAGTCCACCAGGCCTATTGAAGCCACCTTGCTCTCTAGCACCCATTCCACCACAGCCTCCTTCCCATCCACCTCCACTCATGCCTCCAAGATCAAATCTCAGAGTAGTATCACCACCAGGAGGCTGTCCATAAGAAGTTGCATAGTCTGGCCATAGGTCGCAGTGGTCTGAGCCTGGGTAAGGCTGACATCAGTGTGCTATACATAGGTTCCATAACTTTGCTGGCCATATGCCTGTGTGGTCTGTGCATATTCATGGTGGGCTGGGTAGTATAAGCACTGTGGCCTTGCTGGGCTGTAGCTTGGCTATAGGTACTATAATCTGTGGATGCCATTTTCTCTCCTTCGTTCTTGTTCCCACATTGACTTTTAAGTTAGATCTTTCTAATTTAGTAGAAATAAAGAATAAATGAAGAAACAGATTCCATATGCAATCTACTGTTACAGCTGGCTATGTGTACCCTCATTTTAGAGTAAAGATACTCTTTCCCTCTCATTAATATAATTTTTGTTTTTTTTCATTTCCACTGCCATAATTATTATAATGAATTAATTATTCATAATTTCTATTAGTATCACTTTTAAACTATTTACTATTGTTTAAAAATTATGACAGTGTTTTAAAATTTTACCTATAATTGGTCTGTCTATACCCTGGATGCCTATTATGTGGTGTGCTGATGCCAAAAAAATGGAGGATCTTTGTTATTTTTTTTATTTTTATTTTTTATTACATGTATTTATTTATTTATTTATTTACAAATAGTTTATTGTCAAGTAGATTTCCATATAACACATATAACACCCAGTGCTCATCCCCACAAGTGCCCTAAAAATGGAGGATCTTTGGTGTGTAGGATGGATTGGAGGAAAAATGGTAGGCAGAGAGATGAAAAATAACTTCAGTGGATTAGTAGAGGTTTGAAATGGAGATGCTGGAAATAAGCTAAAAGGACAACTGTAAAACGTAACAGCAAGACAGAGCTTTCTGGATGTTCCAAAAGAATAAATATTCACAACATGAGAGGAGTCTTTAAGGAAAAGGAGTCCTTAAGGAAGACTTTGAGGTTCCGAGATGAGGGGAAAAGTTATAGAAACAAAAACAAGGTAGTCAGCAGGAGACAGTGGTTTATCCTAGAAAGTGAAGATTTCGGTATAAACATGCTGAGTTTGAAGTTAACATGGTAACATTCAAGTAAAGAAGAATATTTTATATAAAATTAAAACAATACTGTGTACAGATGTATCTAAAATGTTTGAATATTGCTGGTTCTCTGAATGACAGTAAGCAAATTACACTGATAATTTGCCTAATGAACTGGCTTCAAAAGGAAAGGTAAATAAAAGCTCATACTCTGAATTAGCATGGTCAGGATTAATATAAACACTGTATGTGAATAATTATCACTACTAAATACTGTAGCATAGAAACACAAACATTTAGACTTCATAAATAATAACTATCCTTAGTCTGAATTACCAAGATATATAAATCTTTATAGTTTTCAGGATTTCATTTGAAGACTTTCAGTATTTTTTCTCTAACAACAGATCTGAAATTTCCCCCAAGAGTTGGCAGTGGTACAAACACAGCTTCATAATCACTGTGAACCGCTGTCTGTTTCTCTTCACTTGAGCATTTGCCTTTCTTAGATAATTAATAGCCATAAGTAACACGCACACACACGCAGGCAAAAACTCATACTCCCATGCCCAATCCTCACCCACTGATCCCCTCAAGCCCACCAAGTAAAGACAGTTGAGATGGCGTAACAATTAGCAATTTTTTTTTTACCTTTATAATAAAATTAAAGTTGGAAAACAAAAGGTTGGCTGCTGGTGGGACTGGAGAATTTTTTAATACTTTGATATTTCTTTCTAAAATATATAATAAGCTCATTTCGTCTCCCTGTAATACCCACATATGGCATGTCAAGAGAGGACAACACGATAGAGGGTCTGTTCTTGGGGGCTCTTAGTCATTCAACTCTTGTCAGAGCACATGCTTAATATATGGAATTAGTTCATCAAGATATCTTGCTAATACAAAATAGCTAAGAAACCTACAAAGATGAAATCTGGATTCAGGGTAGAGAGTAGGGGGCTGAGGAATTATTCAGGCATTAACTGTGTCAAAATAACATTAACCAAACAGTTGATTTTATTATAGGGAGGTGAACTCAGAACTCCTCATCTTTTACCAAACAGTGGTAAGCATCCAGAAAATGGGCAGACTATACCACCACTACTACTACTACTACTACTACTACTACTACTACTACTACTACTACTACTACTACTACACTACTCAGCTGACATCCTCAGCTAATGAGTGTAGTGATATAACACATGAGAAATTATGAGAAACATCACATTCAGCATGTCACCCCACAGCCACTGAATCCCTAGCTCTGTCACAGTGTCAATGGGTAAGTTCTCAAGGGTCCCTTAGTCTTTTTGAGGTTGCTCTCCTTTCTTGAATAAATACTGACATGTTAATACCAATTGACCAAGAATCTATTGTAGAGGTGGTTTTGTGCAAAATGAACATTAAACAAATATAAGAGCTATAGAATGGTTACGTTTAAGTGTAAGTAACTATATATTATGGCATACAGTCTCATGAGAGATACTTTGTCATCTAGGGTGAATTGAGGCCACTTTGTCTCCTACAGTCCACCTGTACTTAGAAATGGTTAACTAAAGAGACAAAGAGAAATATACACTCACTGAAAGCTGGGTTATCTGATTACCCAGAGAAACAAGCATTGGATCAGCCATAATTACCCTAGAGATATTTTCTGTCAGGACTGGGAATTATAGTTCCTCTTTCTGGCTGCTTCTTTTTAGAAAACTGTCTCATTCTCGGAAAAGTCAACCTGTTCTCCCTTCCCGCTGTTCCTCACAGTACTGGTGTGGGAATGGCAATCACTGAAAATCCCAGCTCTGGGAAATAAATTCGTGCTAACATCAAATACATCCTGTAAACATTTAATATTCAGCTTTAGAAAATTAGGCTCACCTCTAAACACTGACCCATCAGAATACACTCATGCCTCAACTCAGTCTCCACCTCCGGATTCTCTTTTGATCCCGAGCTGGGGGGTTGGGCGGGGGTACTGTACACCCAGGGGTCTCAATCCAGACTTCCAAGATACAGAGATCTGAGGTTCATTGCCACTCTGATGCTTACAGTTCTGTGACAGTCTCTCCTTTCTGAAGTGAGGATGGTAATATGACTGGCAAGGCGATTGTATGAGAAAAACACCTCTGTGGTGCCTAGCAGATATCTGATACATGGTAGGTATGAAAAAAAAAATCCTATTAGAATTATACGCATAAAGATGCAGAGCACTTCAAGGAAAAGATGAAATAGACAATATAGGCCTGGAACCTAGTAGTACTGTTTCTGAACTGTCACAGAAAACCCAGCACCAAAAGCAATTTTCTATTCAACTGTCAGATGCCCTATGACCAACCTGAAAGCACATGGAACACAGTGGAAGGGCCCCCGCTGTAGAGTGTCTCCAGGGGTCCGTAGCAAACCTCTTCTGCTGGAATTATGCCTTCAAGGATTCTCTTTGGAGTCTTTGGAATGCATACAAAAGATCCAATCAGCTTCATAATAACCTAGGAATTAGCTGCCTTGAAGGAACATTTGTTTATTTCTATTTTGTCAGTGAAGGTCATGAAGCCCACAATGAATTCTCTGCAGGGACAAGCACGCAGGATATTCAGTGGTACATTTCCCACTTGGATATGGGAGGCCCGGGCAACCAAACTCTCCCTTTATTCAGTACCTAGCATAATGTTGGCATGCCCCTAAATTATTTGATGACTGAAAGGACTGATACTCAGGGTCCTTTGGGGACAATGGAAATTCACCAAGTGCAGAAAAATCTGGCAGAGGATAACTCTTTATTAATAGATCCATATATGCCCCATTAAGAAATGTGATGTAAAAGTGTGGGTTTTTTCCTATACACATAAAGGTTCTCACATTTTGCCACAAGTTTTATCATCTTGGGAAACAGTTTTCTAAGACTCCAGACAAATTTTTCTAGCACTGTGAAAGGGGCTCCAGTTTGAAAGCTGAGCCTTTCCAGATGTGCCTGAGAGCCCAGGGAGGATCCTCAACCACAGTCTACCTACAGCTTCTTCGGGGAGGGGGTGGGAGAAGCTCTATTAAGATGGGAAGTGAATTCCTTTCACATTCCTTTTACAGAGCTCTTCAACACAAATTTCTTTTATTAATGCCCCTTCAAATGCTGGCACTCTTAATGAGTCTCCACTGGTTGATAAATCTGGCTCAATAAAAACAGACTGATCTATCCACACCAATACGTTAATAGGAATTTTCCCAAATTCTTGCTCTGCCCTATTTCCTCCCTACCTTAGGCCTGAAAATGTATCTTATGCTGCAGCATACTCTCACATTAAGTCATAAGTATCGTCAGAATGGCCTCTAATACAAATTTATGGGATTCTGTGTAGTATGATTCAGAGAGGACTGGACTTGGGAGGTACCAGGGCTAGGTTCTGATCTGAGGCGTGGCACTAGTTGGCTGCAAGACCTGAAGAAATCACGGATGTTTACTGAGCCTTAGTTTTCTCATATGTTCTGTAGGATGGCTCAACTAGGAGTTTTCAAATTCCCTTTTCAATTCTAAAATTCAAATAAATTTCAGGTTTTGTATGCACATGTTTGGTAGTTTATGTAAATTAACAAAGTTAATAATTCGGTGTAAAAAATGACTGTTCTTTTTGATTTGGAGTGATTTCTGCCAGATAAGATATAATGACAGAAGAATATAAAATGTATATATTATGAGCTCACCTTTAAAATGGGTACCAAAAATCCTATGTATCTATAGTGTGCATGGATGTATGTACGTATGTATGCATGCATGTGTGTACACATGTATATGTGTATGTGTATATATATACAAATATATGAATGTGTGTTTATATGTACGAATTTGTATATATCTTTAGGTATATAAGCTTGGAAGAAAAAACCCAGGTATATTCTGGGTTATTGACACAGATTTTCTGGGTATGTGTTAATGAGGTGAGGCTGATTTTGATGTAGGGAATGAGAAGAAAAGTGGAAACTAAACCAAAAAGGAAAACAACCAGAAACTCTGCTAAATCTCTCCCCACCAATTTGTACATAAGATATAATCATATCTGTTCGTTCCTATAAAATTATCTATTATGTATGTGCACATGTAAACAGAAACTTTTACAACAGCATAATTCATCTCCCTCTCCCAGTAAGGGGGCTCTGTCATTTTCAGTGCTGGTAGTTTGGGCTCTGAGGCAGAGCATACGTCATACGGCCAGCAGGGACCTCCGGTGCCTGTCAAACCACAGCAGGATGAGATGCTAGGTGCACACTATCAGGATAAATAATTGATTCCAGTGCTGTCTTTCATTACACCCGTTCTGAATGGTTCTAGGAGTAGCAAAGGTCAATAAGAGAGCTGACCTAGGATTAGAGGGTAGGTCTGTAAACAGAATGAGTTGAAAGAGCAAGGCAGCTGGTAAAGGAGGAATTCAACTGAGCAACCATGAGGTCCTAAAAAGGAACCCTAAAGGGGCTTAAAACCAGGTAGAGAATAAAAGACTCAAGACTGAGAGTACAAAAGGGGTCGCAGGTAGGCTTGCGAGGGAAGATGGGATGTGGGAGGCTTTTGTTGGGAGAACATAACAGACGTGCCTGAAAAAGTGTATTCCAGTGGATGCAGGGAGACAAATGTCTCTGGAAGAGCTGAGATCAAGGAACTGCAAAGGTAGGTTGTTAAATGGGTCATTCCAAGCAAATGAGGAAACCACACACAAGCATTTCAAGGAGTCAAGTACGACTAAGGACCTAATTCATTGGTGGGCATCCATTAAGGGCCTTTCCAGGGCCATCAATGTGAGTTACAAGGAGGGATAAATTATATGTAGTGCGATGGTAAGATCCACCAAAGAGAACAATTTGGAGGTGAAAATGGACTTAGTTTGGCAAGTATCTAAACATTCTAGTGGCAAAGGAGGAAACTGCAAGGCTAATCACCTCCTACCAGCCGCCTTCACCCTCCAGGCATGCATGTGTGTGTCTGTGTGCCGAGAGAAAGGAAATTGGGCTGCATGGAATCAGTGTCCTTAAAGGAGACCTAGGTTTAAAATGCAATGAAATGTTGAGAATATGGAGGATTCATTAACCATCCAACAGAGATAGAGCTAAGTCAGCAGTGGAGGATGAGAGTAGGGTGGCAGGCATACAGGAGATGAAAATTGAAGTCTACTAACCAAAAAGAGCTTACAATGCCAAGGGGATTTAGAGATAAGAAAAAAACATATGAATGATTAGCCTAAAGATTTCCTAAGCTGTCTTCATGTTGTTTTGGTATGAATATTAGATTAAGGCCCAAGAGATGCTACAGACTAGAATGATCCTTAAGTTTTCAAGTGGCCTGCATCTGAGTTCCCTGCATTTAGGAAGAACAATAGGTAGACCTACCATATCCATTGTTCAGATGGAGTGGTCAGGCAGGACAGCAGATCTACAGGTCAGGAGCTCTCAAAGCAGTGAGAAGTAACAAGTCAGGTGAGTGGTCGGAAGCAGAGCAAAGAAACTGATAGTTGAATTGCTGCTAGAAGCTCATGTCACGCGCTCTGGCCCGATCCTGCTACCTATTGTAGGGGCTGAGAACTTTCCGTAAGTATCATCACCTTGTCAAGGCTACCCACACAACTCTTCCTCTCACTTGCCTTTAACTTTGACATGACAGCCAGGTAAATTAACACTTTTAACCATTTATGTGTAGCCCAGATAAGGAGAGGGTAGCTACGTCTACAGGGTGTGTAGAAATGGAGTAGAGAATGAGACTCGGAAACACTGAAGTAACTGGCTGTTAGAAAAGCTAGCTTTAATCTCTTCATGTTTTCATGACCCTTGTGGAGCTCATGTTTTCATGACCCTTGTGGAGGATGAATGAATTTTTTTCATCAGCAAATAGGTCAAAGCATTTTTTTTTATAGCCAGGGCAGTAATACAATGGAAGTTTAAAAGATAGGCTTGACAGCCATTCATAGTAAACCATTATTAGCCCCCAAATGAAACTGCCTTTATCTGTCACTTATTTTATGTATGCTTCATTGTGTATTTGTCATGTATTTGTATTTATTTGTCAGTTATTTTACGTATGCTTAATTAGGGTAAACAAATCAGCGCATCAGAGACTCTCTGGGTATAGACAATACCAGTTCATCTACCCATGCCTCAGTTTTACAAAAAAGAAAATATGAATAATGCTAGGAGTGTTTTGTCTGACTGATCCTTGTCAAACACACCATCCCCACCACCGTGCCTCAGACACACACACACACACACACACACACACACACACTCCTTAAGAACTGTCAGAAACAGAGAGACATCCCAATTCTTGAGAGGGTGTTTTTGGCTGCCTTACTGACTCTTTTTAAAACAAGGATCTTAAGACAGAAAAAAGAAAACTCAGGTTTCCTTGTGAGCAAAGGAGAGATAGAAAAGAATCAGAACGGATTCATATATGAGGAAATGCACTTGTAGTGGTTAGGCATTCATGTGTCTTATAAAATGAGCTCCCGTCCTTCCTGTCTAGAACCAAGCATAGCAGGAAAGGAAAGGCAATAGTTGGTAATATGTGCTCAGGTGGAATGTACATCAGACGGAGCCCTTTTGAGATGATGAGCATCAAACATTCCAGGAATGGCTGACGCTCAATCAGTTAACTTCTCCCTCAAAGTGTCTTGACATGGTTATGAAATGCCTTAACTTCAATAAAGAGCTCTGAAGTCCTCTGAAAAGTGAAACAACATGAATAGAAAGGCTTTTACTGCTTTAAAAATGATCCCAATATCATATTGCTATTAAATTCTTAGAATTTGATGTTTCCTGAAGCTATCCTACAACATAATAAGAAATATCATAGGTTTAAGAGGAAACTCAACAGGACTTTCATACTTTGTAGAAAGCTGAATTACAGAAAGAAAAAAAAAAAGCCAAAAGTAAACAGATGGCAGGAATGCCACATGGGGTAAACAGACTACATGGGAAATCCTTCCTACACAGGAATTACAGAGGGCTGTAGCAGACTCACTGGTGGTGCGCCAGGGAGGAGGCGAAGATGGTTGACAAATGAAGGGTGGGGAGAGAAGACTCAAATATGGAGAGAGTGAAAGAGGAATGGAGGTCCTATGAGCACATATCACCCTCTAATGTAGCGATGGGAAAGACACAGCGACAGCACAGGCCTATCATGGGTAATGCCCTTTCCCTGGATGGCAGAAAAGGTTCTCTCATTGTGTCAATTACATTTATGCCAGCTGGCTGCAGAAGAGGCATAGTACTCAAAAACAAAAAAACCCACCCCCACCCCCATCACCACAAAACCCATAAACAACACAAAACACACACACACACACACACACACACAAAACAAAAAGAAACACATAAAAAAAGAAAGAAACAGTGCCCAATTTGATGCTGTTTTACAGACAGAAAAAAATAGAATGCTGATCCTTTCTGGGTTTAGCAAACCCAGGAAATCACTTCCAATGGTACGATACAATATACATGCCACTTCAGAGACAGGACTTATTAAATGTCTATTAAATGAGGGCAGAAGTTAGGCGAATCCTTGCTAACCACCCACCATATTTCCTGCCCTGCTCTAGATGCCATGGATCAAGTCAATCAGGGTTTCTGCTATTGAGGAGCTCATATTCTAATAATAATTACATAATAAAGCAAACAAAAATAAAGTGTGGTTTAATTTATATTGGGCTCCTCAGGAAGAAAGTGAATAGAGGCTATCATGAAACCAATTTTTCACCACTCCCCTTTCTTCACTTGAGCAGACATTTGCCAAATCAATTATGGCATTCTCAGCTGCTGAATCCTTCTCAAACCAGCACTCATGACAGCCAGTAAGAATTCATCAGTGTCAGCTCATGGAAACCTAAACCAGAGTTCTGTTATATTTGACATATATACCTATTTTTTCCTCTCTTATTTTATCTCCTTTTTATTTCTTCTTTATTATTTGTTGAAAAATTGGAAAATTCTTAGTAGGACTAGAGGAAACTAATGAAAGGGAGGGACGTCCTCTTCTGGCCAGTGTTTTCAAAGGGGTTTGGAAGAACCCAGGGATTAGATCCAGTCTTGTTGCAGCACTGGAAGGAATTGAAATTGAAAACTGTGTCTCCAGGTAGTGGCCCCAAGGCTCTCTGTACAAACAATTCTGTTGTCCTCCCACATTTTCATACCAGTGATCTTTTCTGGGAGGGTCTGAGGCCTTATTTTAATAAAGTGTCTTAAAGATGGTACTCGCATGCTCTCGACATTGTCTTCAATCGAGTGTCTGGCCATTTACTTGGTAGTGTTTTCAGTCCGGCTTTGGTCTTGCTAAGGGTGGTGAGCAGCTGCTCTGCATACTGATAGCTTCGTGGCCAGGATGGAATCTTGTCTTGGTAATAGTACCCCCTTGTTACTGCCACTATACAGAACATCTGGCTAGTTCCTGTTCCTTCTCCACCCTGTCTTCTGGGTTTTATGGAGTTGTGGATGCCTGATTGTATGTGAAGCCTTTAAGAAAGTGCCTTGCTTAGATCTATGGAAACTACTTATCAAGGCCTCTCTCCTTGCTACTCCGTCCTGGCCCACTGCCTTACTTTCATGCCTGACTGCTCAGGTAGCTTTTGCCGCCCCTGTCTGAGGCTACTCAGATCTAAGCATTCCTCACTATCCAAGGCCTAATGCTAATGTACCTAGATTTCTCCTTTTCCTTTGAGTTACTTTCCATGCCTCCAAGGAAGGAAGGAAGGAAGGAAGAGAAAAGAAAAGAACGAAAAGAAACGAAACGAAACGAAACGAAATGAAACGAAAAGAAAAGAAAAGAAAAGAAAAGAAAAGAAAAGAAAAGAAAGAAGAAAAAATTTCATGCAACTGAGATTCTGGAGCTATCTGCCCACTAGTCACATCATTTCCATTTCTATAAACCTTTTAACTGTTTGGACTGCCTTTGTGTTCTGAGGATCATACACAGCCGGGTTCTCTAACACTCTCCTGGGGCTCCTCTCTAATCCAATCAGATAGCACATAATCACTAAATATAAGTTAATTTCAGTAGTATGCAAAACAAAACATAATTAGAAGGGCAATGTGCTGTGAAAATTATCATAAAAAGCATTCAAAATCGAAGTATAAATGCATCTGAATTATCTATGGTTTAGGATTATTTGTGCCACTGTTCCTCTCCATTAGGGCAGAACCACAGTTGACTTTAGCTGTGATTTCATGGTCTATAAAAACAACCATTGAGAATTGGGTATGGACTGTGACTGTGTTCAAATATTTCATGAACCTTCTTCAATATCAACATTTACTCATGCCCCTTAAACTAATGATAGCCCATCTATGTTACATCAGTGTAATACACATAGGTCATTCTCGCTAGATCCAGAATGGGCCAGGTATATTCAGTGGGAAAATGCAATTCACAATTGGTTTCTAAGATTGAAATGTATTAAGCAACTCCGTTAAGAAGCACCATGCAATGAATTGTAGTAGGGAAACTATAATAATGGATAATAGGAAAAATACCTCAAACACATGTAGGTAATGTCAACTAATGGGACAAAGCTGTAGATCAGCTTAGTATGCTGGGGTGTCTCTTCTTAAATTGGGGCTATTAAAAATCTTCGTGTAGGTGCCTTAAAGTAGAAATTCTTGTGTACTTGTATATAGTTTTAAGGGCAATGGCAAATGTACCTTTAATTTAATGCCTTTACTGGATTATTGCTCCAAGAGTCAAAAGCAGGTCTAGGAAAGATGATGAGGCTCAATGAGTCTGTGTGGTTTAGGTCTCTAAAGTCCTAAATGGTAAGATGTAAGTAAGTTGCAAAAATCACAGGGGGAAAAATCTTTGTCTCCTATTGTGTTTATTAAAAAATTTTTAATGTTTATTTGAGAGAGAGAGAGAGAGAGAGAGAGAGAGAGAGAGAGAGAGTGTGCGTGTGTGTGTGTGTGTGTGTGTGTGTGTGAGTGAGGTAGGGGCAGAGAGTATGGGGGCGGGGGAGACAAAGAATCTGAAGCAGGCTCCAGACTCTGCTCGGTCAGCACAGAGCCTGGCATGGGGCTCAAACTCACAAACTGTGAGATCATGACCTGAGGTGAAGTCAGAAGTTTAACTGACTGAGCCACCGAGGCACCCCTCTGCCCACTCTGTGTGACTTTAAGAAAGCAACAACTTCCATGGGGCTCAGTTTCTTCATCTGCTGAATGCAAAGGCTATTAGTACACACTTCATAGTTTTAGGAGAAAAGAAACATCTCTATAGCACTATTTCTATAATTATTATAAATCTAGTCATGAAAAGTACTGGGGTCCAGCACTGCTCTTGAAAATCAGTCAGCTAAGACTAAATAAAGTCTCTCTATGGAATTTTAGTCTTATTTTAGAGTCCTTCCTCTTTTAATAAAGCTCTCTGATAATGTTGATTTGCCTTCATCTCCAAATATATCTATTTCATCTCTGCCTCTCAGGGCATCTTCTTGTATCTTCTAGGCTTCCATGACAGAATCCTTATTGCCATCTGCTTTCCGTTCTCACAGACACTGTGTATCACATTCGACCCTGCTGATTAGACTTCTCTGCCTTTCAGCCATTTTTCTCCTGTGCCTCGCCATGACGAGCTTCGGTCTAGCAGCATGTGGGTTTTGAAGCCAGACAGCAACCAGTCTGATATCTCCTACTGTCCATGCCAGAAGTCTGGGGTTCCATATGGCACCTGCTGCTAACTTGTCAGGTAACATCACAGCTGGNGAGAATATTTAAGTTTGAAACATCTCAGTTTCCTCAAAAAAGTTTCTACCCATTACTCGTGAGGTCAAACTTGTCTTTGGATATCATTCTAAACTGGATTCCGCAGACAACTCACCTTTTAAAACGGTACATCTGACCTAGAGGTAGGTTATGGAGGTAACTTCTGCCATGTTTTCTCAACTAATGACTTTCTCCAGCTTTGAGGGTGGCCTATGGTTTACTTAGCTACAGATGGGAGCCCTCTGATAGTGGAAAGTACACTAAAAGAACAAACCGTTTCACTTTACTGTGTTTGATGACTGGAAAGTGAAATTACAAAGTATATGATTGTTTTACCAAGCTGAAAGGACCCAAATATAATACCTTTGAGGATGAAATGAGAGGTTTCTTTATCAAAGAGAAGAGAGGTGATATATAATTGTATGTCATAAGCACTGCCTCACCGTATGGTGATTTTGAAAAACACCAATAAGTGTGAGAATATGGAAGTGCTTTACACACAAGTTGATGGTATAATGTTGATTCTACAATAATTATTGGTTTTATCAGCTCACAAACTGTTAATAACTTATTTGTACCCAGAGGCACTAGTGGATTCTAACACAAACCAAAATTTAAAAATCAGATATTCAGGGGCGCCTGGGTGGCTTAGTCGGTTAAGCGTCCGACTTTCACTTAGGTCATGATCTCGTGGTTCGTGGGTTCGAGCCCCGCATCGGGCTCTGTGCTGACTGCCAGCTCAGAGCCTGGAGCCTGTTTCAGAGTCTGTCACTCCCTCTCTCTCTGATCCTCCCCTGCTCACGCTGTCTCTCTCTCTCTCCTAGAAATAAATAAAAGACATTAAAATTTTTTTTTTTAAATCAGATATTCAAACCACTAAAATTAAAAAAAAATGATAATATAAAAGCACAACCTATTCATTTGAGATAGTGGAACAAAGCAATTAAGCTGATGCATTCTGTTGATTGGAATATAAGGATAATGAACTCAAGGGTTCATTTCCATATTTTCTAATGACTCTACTGGTTCACTGACACAGCCTCTACTAGTTCCATTCTATGATCTCTGTCATCACAGGTTACTACAGGAATTTTCAGGGAAATGATACATAGCTGTAAACAATACCCAAAAATATTAAGTATCAGAATTTATCTTTTTGTAGAAAGAGAGACAACCCATTTAATTAGAGATCTAGAACATCCCTCCAAATGAAATCAGAATAGATGCTGGGAACAGAAGAACAAGCATTCACTTTCCAATTCTTTCTTACAGCCTTCAGTCTGTATATGATACATTATATCCATTTATATTTTTGTCTCTTTTCTCCTTTAAATATAAATGAACCTTTCCAAAGTTATATTGATTCCCTTAGAAAAGGTTTTAATACACTAGGCTTAGTATGTCACCTCTTTTCATATAGATACGGCTTCCAAGCTTCAAGGGAGAAAATAGATCTAAAAAGATGGCTCCTTTCCCAAAGTGCTTGAATGTAAGAGAAATGGCAGGCAACGTCAAGCTTACACCCAGCAGGCCTGGGAAGAAACAGGACTTAAATGAATTAGATATTGATTGCTTGGGTATTTTTGAAATTCTTTTAATCTGAATTGGTTCCCTAGAGAAGGGATTGGATTCGGACCTCAAATGACAGTGAAAATAATTCTTGAAAATACAAAAATCTTAGTCTGAAGGTCCCTTTCAGGTCATTTATTCTAAGCTTCAATTCTCCCCATATCCTCTCTAGTGATTTTTCCAACCATCACTAAACACTTCTTGATAAAGAAATATTAATTTATTAACTAATGGGAGTAATTTGCAAGGCTGGAAAGCAAGGGCTCTTCATTAAACTTTGGTAATTCTATAACCCTTATTATAGGAAAATTACAAGTCTTTTTTTCCCCTTATAGTTATCCCTATGTGGTTTGAAGATTAACATGACTTTCAAAACCTTTTAGTAACCAGCTTTGAGATTTTCTCTCACACACTCCAAAAACATGCTGAACTTGAATGCCTCTGAGCAATGACTCCATTAAGTCCCACTGGAATGAAACAGGGATAGATAAAATATATGAAAATATATGAAAACCAAATCCAAACACAATGTAACATTAGTGGCAGTCTGTCTCCTTGACAACTTTAATTGCAGTACTTTTCAACGTGATATATTGCTATGTACATGTCAGATTGGCTATTATGCCTCATCAAAAGATTTGGCCATTGGTACAATTGAAAACGAGCATTCCTTCAACCGTTTTTAAATCTTAGAATATCGTAGTTCCTAGTTTTCCCTTCACCTTTCATTCCACATTCAAATCTCATTAGCGAAAGCAAGGATACTCTCTTACCATGAAGGAAAGCATCCCTAATTTTGTTCCGAATAAGGAATGCCTCCAGTGAAGCCAACACACAGTGCTTCTTCTTCTCTTATTCCTTGCCATGCACTATCTCATTTGGGGGCTACTCACTTCAACTTTGAGAGGCAGGTACCATTATTACCTGAACTGAAGAAGAAAGGGTGTCTCAAAGAGGTCATGTAAGTTGCCCAAGATCATGCAGCTAGTAAGTGGCTGAGACAATACCCCAAGCTCACACTGCTAACTATGGCATCCCTTGAATATATCAGTTTGTAATTCTCTTCTATTTCTGTCAATTTTTAAAAATTAAATGTTTATTCAGTTTTGAGAGAGAGCATAAGCG
>NW_027527441.1:3634248-3638802 GCF_008692635.1 Crocuta crocuta
GGGGGGGGGGGCGGTGCAGAGAGAGTGGGACAGAGGATCCAAAGAGGGCCCTGCACTGACAGCAGCAAGCCCAGTGTGGGGCTAGAACTCATTAATTGTGAGATCATGACCTGAGCCAAAGTCGGACACTCAACTGACTGAGCCACCCAGGCGCTCCTATTTCTGTCAATTTAAATATGTATGGCTGAACAGAGGAGGTCATCATCTAACTGAAAGAGAATATAACTGTGTTTCTTTTAGATTATGAGTTATCTAAAGACTACACATAGTCTATATAAACTATTTTGTCAACAAGTAAGATACTACTTTTGTAAAAGTTCAAAACAGTGTTCCAAATAACAGTTTTTTAGATGGGGGTCAACAGCTGTATTCATGTATTAGTTAAGTCAACATTTCTTATTAATACTATGTAGAGCAAGATAATTCACTTGCACTTCTTGAACAAATGTCTTTAAATTTAGGTTTCGGATTCTCTTCCAATCTCAACCCTTCCAAAGGAACAGCAAGGGAACAGTGACTTCTTTTTGCTCTATTACACTGATTTATAGTGATTTCCCAAGTGTAGTTTGTATGTCTCCACTATTTTAAATGAACCACATTCTGCTACTCTCAGTAAATTGTTACTTCTAATTTAAATACACACAAACCTTTTAACACAAACCATTTTCTAAAGTCTTGCTTTTTGAAGCTACGAAGAAAATTCTGAGGACTGAAAATCAACTCTAAAGTTTCACTGAGAGACACACCATTACATACCTACTAACTAGAAATAGCTAAAACAAACCAAAGGTAAATGAAAAAGGAATAGAAGTACAGCAAACTATAATTGCCTATAAGGAGAACAACCCTCCTCTTACAATGTTTATTAAATTTCACTGTAGAGTAGCACACTGTAGTGTGCTTTTAGGTATACTCTCTTGCCTAGAGGGTGAGAGGGGAAAGAAGAGTCCCAGGTGTTTGGGGCTGAAGTCATCATTTAGAAAGGTTTTTGATCATCAACTGAGCTTGAGCACAATAGTCTGAAAATTATCACATCTTAAACAATGAATGAGCTACCAAAAGTAACTCTCGAGACTAGAAGTCAAAATCACTATGGAAGTTCCAAAAGAGATTAAAGGTTTGGGGAAAATTAGAGTTAATTACTCTGGAGCCTAACAGGACTCAGAAGAACAGAATAAAATAAACTCCTAGGTTTGATGATCAGGCTTCATCAGAGAGAGGAGCTTTCCATCAACAGCTGGCGAGAGGCCACAGGCAATCTAAAGCTAGAAGAAGTTGTTTAAAAGAAAGTGAATCTCCTTTGTAACTTCCACTTTAGCATATTCTCCTTGATGTTTTCATTCTTGCTCTCTTTTCTCATTCTTGAAAACTCATTTGTCCCGAAGGCTTCCAAAGCCGCAGAGGAAAACCCCAACCTCATAAAGGCTAGCCTGAAATAAACCCACCCCAAGTGCTTAAAGTACCAATGAGATTTAATGGATCAGGGAAGTACAGATTTCTTCTCTTTGACATCCTCCATCTAACCTGTCATGAGTAAGCCTATTGAACCCACCCCTTCCTCTTGATTTTCAGTCATGCTTCATTATAAATCTCGCGCGATTTCTCACTTGAATTAGTTTACAACACTGCCATTGCTGACCAGTTTCTAAGGCAAATCTAATTATGTCATTCTCTACTCCCACTCTCAATTCACAAAACCTGGGTTGTGTATACTCCAAAATGGTAACTGAGCTGGAATCTGCATTCTGGAATGTTAAAGTGTCAGTTGGGGCCGGCAAGCTATTCTTAATATTTCAAAGAAGCTTAGTGATAATCATGAATTTATCTGGATAAGGCTGTATACAGTAATGATAAGTACTGGAATTATTACCACTCAGTGTAGTACCTGGTATTCTTCCCTGACCCATCAAGATGGGGTCAGGAGCTAGTCCCGTGTTCTCCTGGAATTTTGAACCTCTCCCTATTCAGCAATACAAGGCTGACTTGACATTGCCTGGTCCCTTTGATCCACAGTCAAGATTAATGTAAGGCTCCTTAGTGCAAAAGTTATACTAATAATTTACTTTGGTGTTTTCAGAGCCCTGGCACTGGAATAGAGTAAGTACATAATAGGTATTTGTTTTAATGTGGGATTTTTTTTTTTTGTTTTTTATTTAGAAATTTAGCTGATGGTTTTATACCTCTCATCATATTAATTATATGAATCAATGAAAAAATGGATTAGATGAAAGGGAATTTTAATTTAAGTCCAATCTGTGTGCAGATGGAATTTTTTGAAAACCTGTAGCCATGGGTGGCAAATGCAAACAAGGGGTTTTTGGAGGAGTAAAGGGCAGAGGCATTGGTACTTCTTGGGCAACTAATATTTGCTAGCCCCTACCCCCTCCAAATTAGATAAATACCTTTATTTCCTTGTCACAGGCTGTGAGGAGGTGGTGTCTACATTTAACAGATATAAACAAAATCAGATGCAGAGAGATTAAGTGCTTTCCTACAGTCATAGAACAGCTGAATAGCAGAAGCCAAGTTCCAACCACGTCTCCTTGACAGAAAGTCTATTATTCCATGTGTTATTTTTGTTGTAGGGAATGAAACACCGACAATAACAACAAATCCAAATGACAGGCCTGCTAGTTCTAAGTCTGTTTAGCTTCCTAAAGGAATCCTGAAGAATGAATCCAGGAGTAAACAAAATTAATAAGAATTTGACTGTTATAATTGGAACACAATAGCCTGAACATTCTAGTAATTTTCCTAACCTTTATATCCGGGTGTCCTAGAACTTCAAAAAGACTTCAGATATATAATGACAGAGCACATTTTCTCAAAACTAGGCTGAGGTCTTCTCCTGAAAGACTTCGACTAAGACACATGGCTTAAGTGAACACCTTAGAAGCCTTCTGCCACCCAAGACTCTCTATCTCCATGTTGAGCAACACTAATGTCACTACATGCTCTGCACAGAATGGATGCTCAACACCCCACGTCTGCCTCTTCCCATTCGAGTCCACATCTCTGTGCCCCACAACGCAGCAACCTGTGACAAATTTAAAAATGTAATAGAGCCACAGAAAGAAAACAGAACAGGAAGAGTTGAGCTCTGGAATGATAAGGCATGTGCCTGAGGGCCATGCTCTTTAAGTTACAGTAGTCCACAAAGTAACAAAATATTACCCGAAGTAATTACTGTTGTAATGTAGTCTTGCTATAAATTATCTCTGGCACTGCATTCCAAGTATCATCAGGTATTGGAAAACACTGTCGTAATTTATCTGGAATTTATTCCTACTTCTTCTATTCTGTTCTAATTTTAGTCTTTTAATTCTACTTAGAAATACAAACAGGTCTTTATTGGATGTTCATTTCATTTACCTATTATCTTTAATCAGAATTTTCAGTGTATTGTGTTCTGGGATGCATGCCAATTCTCCATGTACTCAGGGATCTATCTGTATCTGTATCTATATATAGATATATGGGTATATACAGTCTCTATTGCCTTGTGTATAAGTATTAAACTAGATGACAAGAGATGATGATTTCATCTTCCTGAGAAAAGAGGCGGCAGTTCCCTTTAACTAAATTCCCTGATTTACCACTCTGAGGTAATCCAGTCACATCCTCTCCACACCATCATCATGCTCTCAGATGGGAGGGAAATGGTGGGCTCCCTCTATAGATAAGTAGATGAGGGAATGGAATATAGAAAGTATAGTCCATGACCACAGAGGGAATACTTTCCTACCATAGACCTGTGCTGACCCATAGGGGAGCCATTGGCGCCATAGGTCTATTACACCTGAGATGTGCTTGCCTGAATTAGATGTGCTATAAATACAAAGTGCTCAATGGACTGTGAACATTTAATATGAAAAATATGTAAAACACCTCCCTAATAATTTTGTATATTAATTGTGGAAATGAAAATTTGGGATCCATACAACTACATTTTTGAAATGTGGCTGCTAGAACGTCAACATTACATATGTGGCTCAAATGATTTTTCGGCTGTTCAGTAATGCTTGAGACATTTCTGATGCCCTGAGCTCTAAAAAATTTGGATAGAGTGGACTGTGGTGGTGACAGACTAGTAAGTAATGCAAAACCACTTTTTAAAAAAGGCAGATAAGGAGCATGTGGCACTGACGGCCTGGTGAACCTACCTGGTAGGCTTGTTTTCTCTGATTCGTGAGATGTGGCAAGTAGGTGACTACGTGAGGCCAAGCTAACATGTAGGTATGTGTGTGTTACACCAAGAAACGCCTCTAGGTCTCATTTCACCTTCTCTCAGGATCCCTCTGGCAAAACTGGCCAAAAATAAGACGAAACAGAAACTTTACTGATGTGAATTGACCAGTATAAGACTCTTAGAATTTTCTAACAATGAGTCCCCAGTTTTTGTTTTTGGTTTTTTTTACACAAAACAACATTTTGGCATTTGAGAAATTTGGCACCTCCTTATCATGTTTAACATCTAAATCCACCTTCTTTTTTTTTTTTTTTAATTTTTTTTTTTTTTTTTTTTTTTTTTTCTGGGAGGGGGAGAGAAGACGG
>NW_027527441.1:3638861-3689429 GCF_008692635.1 Crocuta crocuta
CCTTCTACTCCAAAACCAATATTCTCTAAAACTGAGATTTTTTTTTTCTCTCCATTTCTCCCTCGTAGAAATAATAGGATTTGGTCAGTTCTTACCAGGGGACTGAATAATTGAAATTCACACCTGTTCTCCAATCCTCAGTTAGCTGAGTTTCAGTCACACAGCAAACCATGGAAAAAGTATACTGACTTGAGTTTCAACTAATTTTACATCTTTTATATACCCAATGGTTGAAAAGTCATGAGCCAGAGGGCACACAGCCAATTTAAGAGAAAAAGAAATGGGACCTTGGTCCTCAAATCTGGGTTCAAATCCCAGCTCTAGTGCTTAGAAGAATCACCATCATTATCATTATATTACTTTAAAGGATTTGGTGAGGATTAAAGTAAGTACTGCAGACAGAGGACAGTGCCTGGCACATAGAAGAACTTAAAATTAATTCACTTTCTTCCCAGTTAGTAAGTAATCCTATGCTTATATGTTCACATCACACCGTATTTATCAACAATGATTCTCTTTTGAAATGCTGGGATTGAGGAAGTCACAATTATGGGCCACTTTATAAGCTCATTCAGTTATTTAAGAAATGTGATTTTCACGGGGCTCCTGGGTGGCTCAGTCAGTTAAGCGTCCGACTTGAGCTCAGGTCATGATCTCACAGTTTGTGAGTTCGAGCCCCGCATTGGGCTCTGTGCTGACAGCTCAGAGCCTGGAGCCTGCTTCAGATTCTGTGTCTCCCTCTCTCTTTGACCCTCCCCTGCTCACGCTGCCTCTCTCTCTCTCTCAGAAATAAATTATTTTTAAAAATTAAAAAAAAAAGAAATGTGATTTTCATAATTACAGAAATAATGAATATTGCACAGGATGAAGCAACAGACATTTCTAGGGTTGNTATTTTTAAAAATTAAAAAGAAATGTGATTTTCATAATTACAGAAATAATGAATATTGCACAGGATGAAGCAACAGATATTTCTAGGGTTGAGGTTTTAAGTTTAAAGATATCCTTAAATACAGCTGCCTGCTTCTTTCCTTGTGAAGCTGGGAAAGAACAGTAACCAATGGGAGAATCACTTATTTCCCAGTGTTACAAGGAATCCCTGACTAACTTGTGAGATTCCATTCCCTCCAAGCCACAAACATAACCCTAGATGACCCAAAATGTGGTAACTCTGTCTCTACCTCTCCCAAGACTTCACTTATGAGTCAACAGTGCTTTTTTAAGGCTGCTCATGAGAGCAAAACCAAATAAATAGCCAAGTGCAGCATTTGGTCTTTTCCCCCGCCCCTTTCTTTTCTCTTAAGAAATGGGCTCTAGCATGTTTTCTAGACTTTCTCTATGACTTTGAGACTTAGTATTTGGTGTTCTACTTACATCAGCTTCTCATTGGTAGCATATAAGGATGTGAACTACATACTGGAAAAATCCTTCAGTGTTTCTTGCTACTCTGCATTGTTGCTTGAGGGAGAACCTATTTCTTCCACGGATTTTTCACCTGATTCATTTTACCCTAATCTTGTTTAATCCCTTATAACTTCTGTTTTTTATAAAATGTAATAGTATTAAGGGTCCAATAATTTAAATTCTTCTGCAAAAAATCTCATCAGTGGTTTTTATTCATCTTTTTTTCTTCTTTTCTTCCCAATTATTTTCTTTCTCTCCTTTTCCTTCTCTCTCCTCCCCCTCTCCCTGTTTCTCTTACTATCTTTCTCTCCCTTTCCCTCTCCTCTGCAATAGGAAATATTTTCCCCTAGTATGTAAGAACTTCTTTTTGCACGTCTCAGTTGAGCTGTCCAGCAAAAGTACTTGAGTTCAAAGCCAGTGCAGACCATTGCCTCCAATACTCACAACACCCAGAGACTTTCATTCAAAGTTATAAATTGGCAAATCTAGCACAATCTCTGTCTGGTCAAGGAAAATATGTTGAAGCCCCACAGATCCAATATAATACACATGTAGAGAAGTTATAGAGTAGTCATTCCATTTTCACAAAGCCATCTTTACCACTTCTAACTCTGTATAAACCTATGTGGGACCAAGAGACAGATAGTAGTCCTCCTTATCTGAGGTTTTGTTTTCTATAGTTTCAGGTACTCATGGTCAACCTCAGTCTGGAAGCACATGATCCTCCTTCCCACATGGCATGTGAAGACTGACAGCAGCCTAAAGCTACCTTACACTGCCTATGTCATTCACCTCACTTCATCTCATCACATAGACATTCCATCATCTTACATCATAACAAAAAGAAGGATGAGTACCTGGAGTGCCTGGGTGGCTCAGTCAGTTAAGCATCTGACTTAGCTCAGACCTGGCTCAGGTCATGATCTCACAGTTCATGGGCTCGAGCCCCATGTTGGGCTCTGTGCTGACAGCTCCAAGCCTAGAGCCTGATTTGGATTCCCTCTCTACCTCTCTCCCACTCACGTTTCTCTCTCAAAAATAAATCAACATTAAAATTTTTTTTTTAAAAAAAGATGAGCACAGTGCAATAAAGTATTTTAAGAAATCCTAGTCACATAACCTTTCTTATGGTATATTGTTATACTTCCTCTATTTTATTATTAGTTAATGGCTGTTAATTGCTTATTATGCCTAATTTATAAGTCATATTTCATCATAGGTATGTATGCAAGGGAAAAACTATCAATCTATAGTTTAAGTAATTAAAAATATTTTAATTAATGGAGCATTCATCCACATACCAAGGTTTAGCCATGCCATGCAAGCCATTGAGCACGAAGCATTTGGTACAAAATACTTTCAGTAATACTTCCTAGGAATCTACTAGTGCATTGTAGGTAGATACCCTTAAACACATTCTAACAACATGAAAATAGTTTTAAGTATTTTCTCTTTCTTCCTAAGAAATAATAAAATCTATTTCTGAAGGAATATAACCTTTTTTCAACTTCTCTCTATGGCAAACACTTTATTATCCCATGTGTTCCTCATTTGGCTACAGACTAGCTGTGTGACTGAGGCAAGTCACTTTTCTTAAGTCAACTGAGTCTCTAAATAGGGAGCAGAATAGAGGATTTGCCCCAAATCCACGACAACGTCTGTTTCAACTCCATGACTGTGATTGTGTAACTATATGCGGGCAACAACAGGGATGGGGGTGGAGGGAGAAAGAAGGATACCTGTCAAGCAAATCTTACAGCTATTATGGGTTGATGCTTTGGTTTTAGTTTTGTTGTTTGGATCTTCTTCTCTAGGTTAAAGATATTACCGACCTTTCGTTAGGTCTTGCTATTTATCAGACAACGGGTTAACAGTTATTACTAGCTATGTTTCACAGATGAAAATACTGAGGCACAATGAAATTAAGTAACGTATCCCAGATCCCAAGATCCCAAAGCCAGTAAGCTTGTGACAGCAGTTTAGAAGATCTCTATTCACTTTATTCCACTTATTATCACCTTTCTCTATTTCCTGATGTTAACTTTGTGAAGTGCTTCCTTCCTGAAGCCCCAGTGCCAAGCACCATGCCTGGAATATATAAGACATTCAGTAAATGCTGAAATAACTGAGAAGACCAATTTTGCCCTATTTGTGAAGAATTTAGACATTTTAAATACAGAAAACTACAGAAAATCTACTTATATAGTGCTGAGGGAACTAAAGATCTGGATCTAAGAGTAAACTACTCTGTTCCTAGAATGCTCTTTTTACTGACAGAATCATTAGCTAATGGTAAAGAAAGACTTGTATCTTTGGCTCACAGATACCGCTTTTTCTTTATCTGTGTCTATGTTTTGATAAGTCAGAGACATTTCTCTTCATTTTTAGTAAATTCATAATTTTTATCCCAATGCCTCTACTAATTTTGGTCTGTGCTACCTTATCTTTTTTTCTGCTAACATTATAAAAATTTCAAACATTCCATGAAGCTAAAGTAATTTTATAAACAATATTAATGTTCCCACATCTTGATCCTACCATTAACATTTTTCATTCTTTATTCACATTCATCTATCACCTATCTCTCAATCCATGTTGTTTGATGAAGTATTTCAAAATAAAATGCAGACATCTATCCATTTCTTCTAAGTACTTCAACATGCATATCTATGCTACATTATTTTTTATAATTACATGAAATCTTTGTATACTGTGTTTCCTATTGAATCACAAAATGTCAACTATTTTTATTCCCTATCGATTTTGGGGGGGTCATTTACTATTTAAATTGAAGCACCAAATCCACAGATTATTGCCTGATCTAAAAGAAAACAAGTTAGAAGGTAGGAGAAGAATGAAAGACTGAAACATTTTCAAATCCATAAAACTATGTTGAGTAAATGCTGCACAACATTAAAATTCCAGTCTTTATTCTTCTTTCAAGGAGACAGTGATAATCCTGTTAGGTTTTGCTTCATAACTTTATAAATCGACAAATGACAACATAGCATATTAGATCATTAGAACATTATTACTGAGACTTAAATCCACTAGGTTTCTCTAGGGAAGGCTACCATGACATTTTTCAGTCTGGATCAAGCGTGTGACAAGGGCAAACCTCCAGGCCTGTACCTTCCACCTGTTCATTAGATGCCAGCTCATAATGGGCACAAATCCAAGGTAGAAAATAATACAAACAGTAATTTCCAGAGTTAATGGTCTAAAATAATTATAGCAAATGTAGCCGTTGTTTGCAAGTTGTTTGGCAAAGCTAAAAACCCAGTGAGGGGGAAAATGTATGTAAACCCTTTAAATAATCTTGTTAAGTCCCAAAGTCAGAGAGTAGTTTTCCAGCCTCAGTGCCATGCTGTTTTACCTGTTAGAAATACTCCCTCCTTGGGCAACGCGCCCATCCACTGTATCAGCCAAAGCAACAAAGATTGCTTCTTGCTTCCTAGTCCTTCCCACCAGAAGCATTACCTCCATTCATTTCTCATAGTAATTGTTCATGTGTCAATTACGTATGATTTGACTTATAATGCATTCATTACACAGACGTCTATCTGCTCCATTATTAGTACACTGGACTTCCTTCATTTTAGAAAATGCCAGTCAGGAAACTCGACTTATAGTAGGTGCTCAAGGAATGGTGAGTAAATTAAGACCTATGAAATCATTTCATTCCAGTGGTATAAAGGGGACATTCTTTGGGACTCCTGAGAATCTGTCAACGAAAGGAAAGAAAGAAAAGAAAGAAAAGAAAGAAAAGAAAGAAAAGAAANAAGAGCTTAGACTCTGGAACTCCAAATAAAACTGCAACAGGCTGTTTCTCACTGAATCCAAAAATTAATAGATTCTGGTTGTAGCACAGGTCACCATTGAAATGCAAGGCTGTTTAAGTGGAATTTAACTGGGTAAAGAAGTATTTTAAAAGAGAGTTCCTTTCTTGACAGAAAAGCAAAAATATTTTACAGAGATAAGATTTGGTTTTTGTCACGTCATCCTTTCAATCAAAAAGATACCATCTGTATTCTTGGTTAATCTAGTGCATTCTACTTCCCACTACGTTTAAGAAAGAGAACTTTGATGGCGAGGAAAACATATTCATTTTGCCTCCCAGCCCGGGTTGGGGGGTGCGGGGGGGATACTATGGGTCTATGCCATGTTTGGCAACTTCTTTCTCCCATCAATTTATCAGAACAGGTTTCCTAGCAAGACAATGACACTGCTTGCCTTTTCCCAGCAAATTCATCAGCTCCTGTCATTATAAATCTAAATTTGGATATTTTTAGCTGGACTAGGAACAGAACAGTTCTCCCGAGACTCAATGTCAATGCCGCTGTATGAATCAGCCCAGCAAAGGGATGCAGAGCCGCAATCTCAGAGTCATTGTGTTTTGATTTTTCTTTCTTTCTTTCTTTCTTTTTTTCTTTCCTGGAGCAGGGATCACCTCTTTGGCTAAATGCCAGAAATGCTTTGGAGGCTGCTCCGGCTCATGGGACCCAAGCGATGCTCTGTCTCCATTTGGCAACGTAACATACCGCACAGCTGAACCACCCCACTGACTTTTCCCTGACTGATGATTGCTCAGGTGAAAAGGAAACCCTCTGAAGGGAAGATGATGAGGCCTCAAAGGCTGGATACCCAAACTCAAAGCGTGGTTGAAGGACATGAGGGAAACACACAGCTCCAGAGGGAAAAGTCAGCCTCAAGTGCATTTCAATCTGGACCGCTTTAAGTTTTACGGCTATTTTTCCAATGTGCCCAATGAACGGAGGGATATGTGTTCTCATGCAACCCCTTCACCCTGACAAAGGAGCAAAGTATTACCATGAAGTTAATAAGAGGATTAACTGTCACTGAATGCAATTTGCCACATCATCCTAATCATTATTATTTTCCATGACTCAGATTTGAAGCCACTTCAGTACAAGTCAGTTTGGAAAGTGATTTTCAAAGAGCCCTTTCTTCTTATTTCTATTGTTTTCTCAGTTACTAAAACACCATGGTGACACTGGCAAGGCCCAAGTGGCCAAGGCTGACAGAATGCTAGAATGCAAGTGTGGAAAAGCAAAAACACGTTGTGTTTTTACTGCTTTCTCTGGAATCGTCCCTAATGTGAAAGACATATGCCATAAGGACACACAGAAAACATAGTAACTTAGAGGTTAGCTCACACAGGATGATAGGGATTATTACCAGTTAACCAGGGAGAAGAGACCATCCAAATCCAAAGCAAATCGATAAAACCCCAAAAAACCTAAAAAGGTGAGAATACAGAATAATAAAAAAGTTGACTGGTCAACTCTAGTTTTGCCTGGTTCAGAAAGTGAAAGCCTGGAGGGGGCCCTTATTTACTGTCCCAGCTGCTACTTGGTCAAACTGATTCTTACCAATGTGGTTTTATTTTCCCAGTCTCTGGGAGAGAAGTTGCTATAGAAAGCTGCTTCAATGTCACCTGAATCTAGGAAAGAGTCTTTTCAGTTTTGCTCCCCAAACAAATCTGATTTAGTGTCTCCAAAGGATTCACAGAACATGGGTCCAAAGGCCAAATAAAAAGACACAAAAACAGGGAATCTGGGTAGCTCAGTCAGTTGAAAGTCTGACTCTTGATCTCAGGTCATGATCTGGCAGTTTGTGGGCTTAGGCCCTATGTCAAGCTCTGCACTGGTGGTGCAGAGCCAGCTTGGGATTCTCTCCCTCTCTACCCTTCCCCTACTCGTGCACTCACTGTCTGTCTGTCTCTCTCTCTTTCTCAAAATAAATAAATAAACTTAAAAAAGATACAGAAACTTTTTGGAGATAACTTTAAGGAGTCTCAGTCATGCTAATAGGCATTTTTAAGTTTCAACTTTTTGTTTACATTTTCCACTATGGACAATTATCTTTTAAATTCGTTCTCTTCCTCTTCAATCAAGACAGCCTCTACTTTAGCTTGAGTCTTTCCTAAAGCATTGTGATAGCACCTTCATGATTCACTCTGAGTCTTTAATTCCCCATTCTGAACTTTATCTATTTTCCACTTGACCTTAGCCAAAAGGCCTAGAAATGATGCACTTTATCTATTCTCTGAACATTCATTATGTACCACCTGGACATTGGTGGCAGGGCAATGGAGATAGGGTGAGGTTGAAAGACTAGGATAATGTAGAAGTCAAATAGCGAAGACTTGCTAATGGGTGAGATTTGTAGAAGGATAAATGAGGAATCACAGATGACCTCCAGTTTTCCTGAGCAATTGCACTGATGATGGGAAAGACTGGAGGGCAAACAAAATTGGGGACAGAAAACAAGGGTTCCTGTTTGTGTGAATTTAGTCGGGATATCTTAAAATGTTCAAGGTATTCTGTACATTTAAAAACTTGAACCCATAGGCTTTACAAGACTCTCAAAACAAAACAAAACAACACATGGTATCAAATAAGGCTTAGGACCCCTGACATGAGGCAGAAGCCAGAGGAAAGAAGAGGAGGATCAAAATTCAAATGTTTCCATTATGACAAATTAAGCAGAGGAAGAGATGCTATCAAATGGGAGGGATAGCTAATGACTCCAGAAGAGACACAGGAGAATATAACATAGGAAATGTTTGTCTACCCCTACAATTCCTACATCGATCCCCAAAGTGATGGTATTGGGGGGTGCTCTGGGGGAGTTAGGTCATGAGAGTGTAGCCTCATTAATGAGAATAGTGCTCTTGCAGAAGAGACCTCACCGAGCTCCTTCAGTCCTTCCACCATGTGAAGATACAAGGAAAACTATGTGATTGGGAAGAGGGTACCAGCACCCTGATCTTGGACTTGCAGCCTCTAGAGCTCTGAGAAATACATTTCTGTTGTTTATAAACCACCCGGGCTGTATTTTATTACAACAGTTCAAATGGACTAAGACAGGAAATCAGAGAGAACATCATTTCAAGGGGAGAGTGGTTAATTGTAGTGAAAGCTGTGAAGAAACCCAGTGTAATGAAGATATTGTATCTGACAATATAAAGGGAACTGATGACCTTGTTTAACAATTTCATTGCAGCAGCAGTGGCAGAAGCCAGACTGAATGGGTTGAAGAGCAAATGGGAGGTAAAGAAGTAGAGACGGTAAATGAAGACAATGTTTTTCAACAGACTTACCTAAGAGAAGAAAGAAAGAAATGAGACAGCAAGAGGGGGATATGGGATTAAGGGAGCAGTTTATTAACATGGAAAGCTACATAATTTATCTTGATCTGTTTCTGCATCTATAAAATAGGTATAAATAATAGGATCTAACTCATGAGTTTGTTAGGATTAAGGAAATCATGTGCCTGGCATGCTTAGCACAGTGCCTGACGCACAGTAAATACTCAACACATATTAGATGCTATTATTGTCACAATCTTTTATGTCACTTTGTTCAGATCTATGTTATGACCCATAGCATACACAGAGGAAAATATGGTTATATTTTCCTCTGACTTGCATGGAAAACATAATAACAACTTAATAAGTAAATTTTTATGGAACTAAACTGCAATTAACTGAATCAAGAGAAATAAAAAATAAACAGTACAACTAACTCTGCATAAAAACAAGATGAGACAAAACAAGCAAAAAAAAAAAAACTAGTCATTTGAATTCAACTGGAAGAGCCAAGTCCTCTCAAGACTTTTACTTTAAATTTGACCTTGGCTCATCGATAGCACACCCTGTTAGGGGCAAGGCAAAGGCTCATGGCATGAATCACCATGTAGGCAGCCAAGACACCCTTCATTTAGATTTATGAATGTCATATTCTTTATTGACTCTCAGAAGAGTTTCTAATCAGAAAGATTCCAAATGGGTTTCAGCCATCTCATTAGGACACAGGAAATTGGATAAAGAGGATAACCTCTGAAATCCTCCCTTAGTCATTGATCTTTGGGAAATTAGCCCTCAATGGCTTAGATCGGTTTGCAGATTATAAACATGTCCAGTAAATATGACCTCCATCTAGATTTGCCCGGCAATTGCAACAGCATTTGGCAGCAGAGAAAATGCCTGCCAAGAGCCAAGCAGCTGTAGCAGGTGCTGTAAATCAATGCAGGATACTTACATGGTTCTGTATTCCACTGGGGCTCAAAGCCTTCCAAGTAGATTATCTGCATAGATTTCAGGGTGGCAAAGTGGCATTATAAACACACAACTCCCATATCCATTTTCTTTCCATTTACCTGAATGTCAGAGTTGTTGAGCAAGAAAACTACATTGTTCAACAAGGAAAATCTCTACAGCTAAAGTGGGAGACACATTTCAATAAAAGCAGGGCTCGAGAAAAACGAAAACGGAAAGAAAAGGAAACAGGTAAAAGATATGACGTTTTGGTAAATACTTTTCTTGACACTATATTTGCTTCATAGAAATATATACTTTACACACATTTATGTATAATGGGTGTGTGTGCATTCACATTCCAGTTCCCAAAACCTCAACCCCCTTTTAAGTACATCTAGTAATTTAAGTCAGAGTCAAAGGATTCAAAATATTATTTAAGTCACATTAAAAAAATTTTTTTTAACATTTATTTGTTTTTGAGAGAGAGAGAGAGAGTGCACGTGGGGGAGGGGGAGAGAGAGAGGGAGACACAGAATCAGAAGCAGGCTCCAGGCTCTGAGCTGTCAGCAAAGTCCTCAAGGTGGGGCTCGAACCCATGAGCAGTGAGATCAGAACCAGAGCCAAAGTCAGACGCTTAACTGACTAGGCCACCCAGGTGCCCCTGTTAAGTCACATTCTTATGCTGGAGTGGCATGTGGCTGAACTGATCAGTATTTAGTATCATGAAGGGCACCTGAGTGGCTCTGTCAGTTAAGTGTCTGATTCTTGATTTTGGCTCAGGTCATGATCTCATGGTTTGTAAGATCAAGGCCCATTAAGACTCTGTGCTGACAGTGTGTTGCCTGCTTGAGATTCTCTCTCTCTCTTTGCCCCTCTCTTGTTCACAAGCTCTCTCACTCACTCGCTGTCTCGCTCTCTCTCAAAATAAATAAATAAATTTTAAAAAATTATTTAATATCATGAATGTATGTGTTTGTATACTGTTGAGGGACAAACAGGCAAACAGGAGAGTAGATGAACATAGTTGAGACAGTCTGAGTACAGTGAAAAGAAACTCTAAACCAGAGGAATGTAGCTCCTTCTCCACGACCTTTTTTTAGATTCTATAAGAGAGAATAATAATGATAATAATAAAAACAATATGTCTGAAGACTGGAAGAAAAAACAATATTGTAGCTGAATACTAGGAAAAGGTTATGAACTAAATTATATCCATTCTTTTGTAAACAAAAGTACAAAGTATTAGTGTACCTGGGTAGCTCAGTTGGTTAAGCATCTGACTTTTGGCTCTGGTCATGATCTCATGGTTTGTATGTTCGAGCCTCACATTGGGCTCTGTGCTAACAGCTTGGTGCCTGGAGCCTCCTTCAGATTCTATGTCTCCCTCTCTCTCTCTTTCTCTCTCTCTGCCCCTGCCCCACTTGTGCGCTCTCTCTCGCTCTCTCTCTCAACAATAAACATTAAAAAAAATTACAACATCTGACATTTAAAAAAGAAATACAAAATATTCTTTGAATTTAGTATACAATTACAGAGTTAGAAGTTAGATTCATATTTACCACTTTTGGAAGAGTAACATGACATCCATGAAACCTGATTGGTTTCAAACCCAAATCTATGAATTATAGGTGTCTTATTCCTCCTTATTGAAATGAAGAAGAGAAACAGCAGGGCTGCCATTTATATGCACCTGAGCAGTTTGTGCTGCACACAAGTAAATCTGGTCTAAAGAGTCACAGGGTCCTTAAATCCAGCTTGTGTTCTGCCCTCTAAGCCACATGCTCGGGTATGGTGTGCATCCTTCTGGAGGGGGAACCTTTTTCTAATTCTCATGAAAGCACCTTTGGGTTAGTAGTATGCCTGAAAACATTTGGTCGTCAGGGTTCTTGTGATCACAAAGAGTAAAACACACCACATCACATAACATTGCCAGCACATGACCGATCATTTCTAAATATCGCTACGGTTGTTATTCAATCTGAAAAAATCTATTCATTTGATTTTACAATATACGTTAGACATAAATCATCATTATTCAAAATTAGAGACAACTGCTGACCATTTGGAAAGATCGTTGTTAATTCCTGTTAAGTGCACAGACCTATGTGGATCTTTTGGGGCCTCCATATGCATTCAAGGTTTTACAACAATCATAAATTGAGGAGAAAGCTGAGTGGTCACGTACACTGTGACACAGAGCTTCCTCAATCCAGAGGATAATGCAAACTGTCACTAAAACTTGGATTTAATAAAGGACAAATGCTATCAGCAAATCTGATGAATTGTTTACGTAATTATAATGTGGTGCAGGAGAAAAGCACACATTACATTCAGTCACTTGATTATAAGAACAGGGTCCTTCCTCACAGAGGGAACTAGATGGAACACTGGGCAGAAAACCAAAACGGTCAAATAAAATAGTGGCCATCGAGCTGTGGGGGCAGTCTAGAGAAATTCCACAGCTGTCTCAGTAAGGTCCCCCCTTCTGTTTATTCATCTGCATTAATAATCTTTAGAATGTGGTAAACAGTATGTAATGAAATCTGCAGATTGACTAAGCTAGGGAACATTGCAAAACATCAGCAAGGACAAAGAAATAATACAGATGGTCTGAGAGAAGTTACAGATCTTGAGATCAAATAGCAAAATGAAAGTCAGGTTGGGAAAAGGCCAGCTAGGGGAAAATGAATAAAAACACAGATATTCACAGGGGAGAAAAATGTGGAAAAGAGGTCTTCTGAGAAGAACCCAGTGACAGAGAGCTGAAGCTAGATGGCAGTTACCATCCAGGTGAGTTTGTGCTTCAAAATGGCGGCCCAAGTAGAAGAATTACATTGAACTGCAGATGGAAAGACATCACAGCAAAAATGGGTGCATGTATTTCTTTCTACTAAATTCTCAAGTGGCTGCACCTGGAATACTACTTTTGGCGTAGAGGAATCTCTACCAAAAAATCTGGAACAAACTGGAAGTATAGGAGCAGAGATATAAGTAACAGGAAGCCTGTTAAAACAGATTGGAACAGCAAAGTATGGATGACTTGGCTAAAGGATGTAGAGGAAATTCTGGTGACTGTCCATAAACTCTGGAAATAAAAAGGGAAACACAATGGTAAAAGTCAAAGTAGCAGAGTGGAAAAGAACATACTAAGTTAAAGAGATAATACAGCCTGACTCATAGGAAACATTTCCAAATACATCAGCTATGGAAACAGTATCATGAATTGTTCTGGGGAATCCACAGGATCAAGTTCAACTATTGCTCAGTCTAAGAAGCTTAGAATGATAAAGAGCATTTACTCTGAGGCAAATAGGACCTCAGAGAATTTTATCAAATCCATCTCTATGTCTCTAGACAGGAATACATGTAAATCATTCCTGATAAATTATAATGCATACTACTTCCAAAGAATTGAAGATAAGGAGTATGTTGGAAGAGAACCTGGCAATAGAGAGCTTTTGATAAGTTAGCTTTCTACTTGAAACATCAGGAAATCTAGTTGCTTTGATTCTAAATCACTCTGTGACCCCAAACCATTCAATTAAACACTATACACATCTGTTTCTCAATGGAAAGCATAAGAGTTAAGTACATAACTACTCACCACTCACAAAAATTAACTTGAAATGGATGAAAGACTGAAAAACAGGTCTGAAATCATAAACTCTCAGAGGAAAAACATCAGGGAAAATTTCTTGTCATTGGTCTTGGGAAAGGCTTTTTGGATATCACACTAAAACACAAGCAACAAAAGTAAAAAGTAATAAGTAGGACTACAACAAATGAAAAGGGTTCCATGTAGTAAAAAAAATTATTAAAATGAAAAGTTCAGCCTATGTAATGGGAGAATATATCCAAATCACCCAATAAGGAGTTAATATCCAGAATACATAGAGAACTCCTGCAAAAAACTCAACAGCAGGGGCGCCTGGGTGGCTCAGTCGGTTGAGTGACTTCAGCTCAGGTCATGATATCACAGTTCGTGAATTCGAGCCTCACATCAGGTTCTGTGCTGACAGCTCAGAGCCTGGAGCCTGTTTCAGATTCTGTATCTCCTTCTTTCTCTCTGCCCCTCCCCCACTCATGCTGTCTTTCTCTGTCTCAAAAATAAATGAAACCAAAAACAAACAGACCAACAACCAAAAAACTCAACAGCAAAAAACCAAACCACACAATTAAAAAATTGACAGAGGAACTTAACACAATTTTTTTTTCCCAGGAAGACAGACAAATGGCCAACAGGTACATGAAAAAGTGCTCAGCATCACTAGTCATCAGGAAGATGCAAATCAAAATAGCAAGGTATCACTTCATACTGGCTGGGCTATCATCAACAAAAATAAGACATAGTAAGACATCTTTGGTGAAGATGTACAGAAAAGGGAAAACTTGCACACTGTTGATGGGAATGTAAATTGGTGCAGCCCCTATGGAAAACAATATGGGGGTTCCACCAAAAATTAAAAATAGAACTACCATATGATCCAACAATTCCACTTCTGAGTATATATCCAAAGGAAGTGAAATGGGATCTCCAAAAGTTATCTGCATTCCCACAATAGTAGTAGCATTATTCCAAATAGCCAAGGTATGGAAACAACCTAATTGTCTTTTCCTA
The DNA here is from genome assembly GCF_008692635.1 of Crocuta crocuta. Classification (NCBI taxonomy): domain Eukaryota; kingdom Metazoa; phylum Chordata; class Mammalia; order Carnivora; family Hyaenidae; genus Crocuta; species Crocuta crocuta. The sequence continues at coordinate 3,652,949 of NW_027527441.1, forward strand.
CAGAGAAATGAATAAAGGTTTATATGCATGCGCACACACACACACACACACACACACACATACATATTTGTTCATATATACAAATATAAAAGAGAGTAGAATATATAAACAAATGTAAACAGAGAGTGTTCATTGTAAATTAAGGTATGTTTGTCAAAGGGTACAAACTTTGAGTTATAAGATGAATTATGTTCTTGAGGTCAAATGTATAGTTAAGTGTATTACATATTTGAAAGTTAATAATAGTAAATCTTAAGTGGCCTCACCACAAACACACAAAAAAAATAGTAATTATGTAACATGATGGAGGTATTAGTTAATGCTATGGCGGTAATCATTTTGCTGTATATAAGTGGATTAAATCAACACACTATGCACCTGTAACTTATGCAGTGCTATATGCCAGGTAGATCTCAGTAAAGCTGGAAAAGTAAAAATACAATAAAAGAGATCCAGAGAGCACTCTCGCCCTTTTTGCTATGTGAGAACACAGCAAGAAGACTGCTGTGAGCGCTTGACCTCATTTGATTCGAATTACTTCCCCAAAGCTCCACCTCCGAATTCCATCAGATTGCGGGGATAATGCTTGAGCATATGAATTTGGGGGCACAAACATCTGGTCTATAGCACTGGTGTAGGAAGTACCCTGGTGCAAAGTACTTAGAACAATCTAGAGCCCTGAAATGGAGAGAGGAGTTGTAGCTTCTTGTTCCACCGGTCAGTGACTTGGGAAGTTAAAAGATGGAGCCTGAAGGTCTGGAATGAAATCCCAGCCCTGATTCTTACTAGCTATGTGTTCTTGGCAAGTCCTCTGCTTCTCAGTTTTCTCATCTGTAAGGGGGTGACAATAACAGTATGCTGTATATAATCTTTAGGACAATTAAATGAGTGATATGTATTAAAATGTTACAATTGTCTAACAAATAGTATGCACTCACTATCACTGTAACTCCATTTTACAAAGCTCCCTTTTTTGTATAAAAGAAGGGCTCTGTAATATCAATGTCAACCTTGAGTTCTGCATTTATGGTTATTCTTTGAACTGAGAACTTCTGATTAGGCTAGAGAGAGAAAATTAACATGCATGAAAGAAGAGAAAAAAATAAATGTTACTCCATGTAGCACTAGTTGCATGTGCCAAATAAGAGAAAAAGAAATCAATGCTAATAAGAACAGATGGAGAAGGCCTGTGGAGCTGGAAGTGAAAAATGGCTATTAGTTTCAAAAACAGTCTTGAGCCTGTTTTAGACCCAATATCAGTTAAAAAAAAAACAAAAAACAAACACCTCCCTGAGAAATGCAAGGGGACTGAAACCAAATTGTGAGGACATTAAGGTAAGAACAGTATGTGAACGTAGAGCATCAGCCAATTGGAAAAACTCTCTGCTTCCTTATGAATGTCTTCTCCTCAAGGTTCTAATCCAATTCGATATTCTTTCACCTCACATTCAGCCGGAAAAATGATTGCACATTTTGGCGGAATCCAGTTACCTGAATAAACTATCTGACTCTGTTTATACACACTATAAAAATGATGAACTAGATGACACGTGTTCATGTCACCGCCGTCTCACTGACCCTTTCTTCGATTTCTTACTAAGTCATCTTACTTCTCTTGCTTCCTCACCAGATAGTTTTGTTACATTCTTTTCAATTTAGTTCAACCTATTTGTGGTCCAATTTCTCTTAACCTCTGGATTTTCACATGTCATCCTTAATATCTAAATTGCCTTTTATGTGTTCTGCAACCCCAAAGTGTCTTTCTTCCTTTTCTCTTCAAATGCTATTAAAAATGTCATCCTTTCCATTACACTTTCTGTCGCTAACCCCTTTCAGCTCTGTTTAATCCAACCAACAGAGTGAAGTTCCTAGCATTTACATATATCTGTTTTGGGCCATCTTATTTTCTTCCAGCAGAAAAAAAAGTGAGTGGACAAGATGTGATAAGAATCGGTGACAAGCAGAGAGGCTGACCTAGATGGGAACATAAGTTACCACTGCAAGAGAAGGGAATGCACAGTGTGGTGTGCAGTTTTAGAAGCTTGTGGAAGATCAGGCATGATCCTTTCTACAATGTCAGTGAAAAATAATTTGAACCAAGTGACCAAAATGTTCACAGAAGTAACTTTTTTTAATTTTTAAAATTATTTTAAATACGAGGCACCTGGGTGGCTCAGTTGGTTGAGCATCCGATTTCGGCTTGGGTCATGATGTCACAGTTTATGGGTTCCAACCCTGTGTCAGGCTCTGTGCTGACACCTCAGAGCCTAGAGCCTGCCTCAGATTCTGTGTCTCCCTCCCCTCTCAGCCCCTCCCCTGCTTGTACTCTGTCTCCCTCTCAAAAGTAAATAAACATTTTTAAAAAATTGTAATTATTTTAAATAGGATTCTTAAATTTATCCTAAATATGACATCTGTAAAATGTCTAACATAAAAGGTAAGTTCTACTGATTATACTTTTGTGGTGATAAGGACATTTGCACAAGATTAAAGTTCTTCTGACATCTCTCACTATAATTCAGATATCCGCACTGGGGTCCATTTACATCCATTTCAGATCACGAGCTTAGTGATCTAAACTCTAGTGATTGGGTTTACGTGCTTATTTGTATTTATCCAACGGCTTGAAAGATAATTAGTATCTCGTTAAAGTGCCCAAAACTGCACTCTCCATAGAATGAACACTCAAAACATACTGCAACGGCTGTTTGCATCCTAAAATGCATTATTACTCAGGCCTCAAATCTAGTCAGTTCCCATTTATCTGGGCTCTCCTTTAGGGCACTGAAATAAAATGATTGAGTTTTGTCATTTGGCCAACTTTTCTGAGGTGGAACATACTTATGTAAATCAAAAATGTATTACAAGGTTGTTGAAACCTGGGTGCCTTTTGGGAGGTGTTGCTTCACTCTTCCTAAATCAAGAATATGGAAGTTTAAACACAAATATTCTAAGTAAAGTGAAAAGACAAGAAATACTCAAAGATTACTAAAAATCGTGGGGCTTGCAAAAAGGAACATAAAGTTGAAAGCTTATATTTGGCTATAGACCAGCTTCTGAGAAGCCTCCCAACTATGAAATCATAAAATACTGAATATTTTCAAAAACTTACAAAATACGTATGACTACCTTTTAGGTTTTAGTCCACAAAAGCATTTTATGTATTTAAGTTTTTAGAACATGCTGGTTACTCAGTTGAAATCAATAAACATTTGCTGTGCACTACAATATACCTAATACTTAAATACAAGTAGCAAAATCACATTTAAAAAGGGTTTGTGCCGCTGCCTTTTCCCTACAGAGGAACGTATTTTGCGATCAATTAAAGTTTAACTATAAGGAATTAAAACTCTTATACATTTCAGGTATTAGTTTCTCCTACTTCTTTTGGGACCTTTGACTGTTGCCTTTGAATCTTCTGTAGCCTATTTCTCCAACCACTTTGCCATTCCTCTTCGTTTACTCTACGTACTCCATGTCCTCTGCATTGCCCCCTCCGCTCTCTAGGGCTAGGCCATATTCTCCTAATTTAAAGAGCACACAAGGCTTCAGAAAACTAAGCAAAATGTCTTGTGAAGGATCCCATAATACAACAGTCCAGGATCTCATGGATCCTCACCCAACTGCTCAACATAAGAGGAGAAAACACCCAGAACTCTGATTTCACAGGAACACCTGTGTTCCTTCAGACCGCATGCTCCCCCCTTCAATGGACCGAGGGACTCCTTAGAGACAGCACCACATATGATGAGTACAGACCACGGAACCAACTGAAGAAAGGCTCTAGACCTGCCTCTGCCACTTCAACAGTTGACAATGGAGCAATTATCCATGTTCAATGGGCCTCAGTTTTCTCTTTTGTCACATTGAAGATAATGAGAGCTACCTTATAAAAGATACTATGATTCAATTTTGAAAACACATTCTGAGTGCCCATAGTAAGTGCCATTTTAAGTACTTGGTACATCAGTGAACGAAACTAATGAAACTCCCATCTACCTAATCTATGCGTATTTTTAATAATCAAGTTCCTTGCTCATAAACAGGGTTAAGCCACATGAGGGCAGGGAATGAACCTAACCTTGCAACTTAATTAATATCTACCTATAAAAAGATGTGTTAAAATTCTAACGTCCCAGACAAAAGTATTAATTCTCAGCTTCTAAGATGGTATTTATACACAGAGGTATCCACATATATATATATGTAAAAGTGTGTATATGTGAGTAAATTTCGGACTGTGGCAACTGTAATTCTGTAGCTGTGACTTGGTATTTTATAAAATATGGTGAGATGTATTCTAGCCATGACGATACTTCACTGCATACGCTTGGGTTCATGACTGCATTCTTCCTCTTAAAGGCACTTTGAGGCAGGCAGATTCTGATGCTGGTGTTAAACAATAAAAATTAGAAATGGGGCACCTGGATGATTCAGTCGGTGAAGCATCCAACTCTTTCTTGATTTCGGCTAAGGTCATGATCTCAGTTTGTGAGATCAAGCACCCATTCCTGGCTCTGCACTGACACCTAGGAGCCTGTTTGAGCTTCTCTCTCTTCTTTCTGCCCCTCCCCCCACTAGCTCTCATGTGCGTACGTGAGTGTGCTCTCCCTCTCTCGCTCTCTCTCTCAAAATAAAACATTTTTAAACAAATTAGAAATATACATGGTTACGATTGACTGCAAGTACATTTTAGACAGCAACAACTATTAACTGCACATGACAGAAACTAGAGTAAAACCTTGGTTTGCGACCATAATTCATTCCAGAAACATGCTTGTAATCCAAAGCCCTGGTGTATCAAAGTGAATTTCAAGAACCGTTGGCTCAGCTGTGATCATGTGACATTCGGCCTCACATACTACTCGTATTGCAAGACATTGCTCATTTATCAGGTTAAAATACTTTAGAAATAGTTGCTCATCTAATGGAACACTCGCAGAACAAGTTACTCACTATCCAAGGTTTTACTGTATATGTAAATGGAATATAAAACCAATATTATTAATGTTTAGACCAGTTACACCATACAAGTTACAAATAAGAAGGCTTATTCTAGTATTTAAGAACACAGAGACCAGAACTAGATTGTTTTGAATCTTAGTTCTTACACTTTCTAGCTTTGTGATCTTAGACAATTTACATTAGCTCAGTTTCTTCATCTCTTAAATGGGGATTATAATACCCCACAGGGTTATCATGAGGATCAAATGAGTTAATATACATAAAGCACTACCGTGAGATCTATATAAATGTTAAATATTATTATCCTTTAACAAAGAAAAGTACATTGTCATAAACAAACTAAACTGTTGAAAACAAACATTTTACTTGTTAAATTAAGTCACTACTTATTAGCTAAAATCCTGATTTTCAAACATACAAAATTTTATATGAAATAAAAACCAGTTTTCAAAACGTGAAATGATTTTTGTAAATTCTTTGAATAAAAACAAAAGTGAAACAATTTCAAAAAGCAAGGTTATGTGTGAAACTGTATTTTACATAAAAGGTAACTACTTTCTGAAGCATACAATTATGGAAGTAGAACATTTAAACAAGTAATTCAGAGTTACACACACACACACCCACACACACACACACTCCCTCTGGAGCACCCAAAGCAACTTCAAAGCTGAGAAGGTTCAGCACTCAGATTTTCAGATAAATGCAAATCTCGACCAGGCAACGAGGTAGCGGTGATCCGAAGATCATGTATTCTCCATGAGGTTTGTTTTATCTGAGCATACACTTTCATGTGAAAAATAAGGATTTTCATAGAGCAAAACACAGCATTTCTGTAGAATATATTCTCTCAAAGTACTCACATTTGATGAGGAAAATTTTTCAAGTGAAGACCAGAGAAAATACAAGACTAATAAATGTCACTCCTGAAGATTTTTTAAAGCGATCTTCAGAGAAATACATCCAAAGAGAAACATTTCAACTCCCTTGGAATCCCAGAACAAGGCGATTTCAAAAGGCGGCCACAAGAACAATTTACCCAACTACTTGGAGTGGTTCTATACGTATATCTTCCCACAGTGTTGCTTCTCCTTCTCACAACACTGTCAGGTAGCTGGCTCTATAAAATGCCTCAGACACTTGCCTAAAACTTATGTTTCCAAGTCTCTCTAAAAGTAAAATGTGTTAAATGAAACATACTGAAAGGATCCAAGATCGAGGACTGCTCACAGTGAAAAACGCCAATAATACTTACAAAGCACATTTTTATCTATGATTTGCAACACCTGTCATGATTGGTAAACTTAAATCAACAGATAAAATTAGCTACCAAAAGACTGTTCCTAAACAAGGCAAGAGGTGAGAAGAGTGGGGGTGGAGGAATGGATGCAAGTATTCCAAATCTGTTGTCTATTTAGCTCCATGACCCATTCAGCTGCAGGTATAAAGGCTGCATCTCCTATGGTGAATGAATTGCTATGTCCTCCCTGACTCCACAGAAGGAGAGCTCTGGCAACCACCTCCACTTTCTGGGCTTGCTTTTAGAGCGATGCCACTTGATGGGAAAGGCTTATGGTACAAGCTCATTAAATGCAATACAGGCGTTACAGTGAATACCTAAGCTTTCACAAGAGCAAATGAGCAGGTGACAGGACTCTAAGTAAGGCTGCCCTCAGACGCCAATGATAGAACGTCCCCTCAAATCTATCCTAGGGACAGAGCTCATTTCTCCAGAGCAAATGTTCTGAGATAAGTCATTAGGAATCCTGGAGATCCAAGAGATTTAATCTTTCATAAATTGGAGCACAGCATTTGTTCCTTCACTCTTGGGGTATTTTAATATGTTAATTTTTAAGCTAATATTCATTAAGTACATAATATGTTCCAGGCACCATTCCAAGTGCTTTAGGACAATTATCACAAGGGATTTTTACAACAAAATAATAATCCACTTACTCTCATCTATCATAAAAATAATGATCAAAATAATTTCACAGGCTACAAACCTGAGGACCTGTTGAATTAAATGGCTTACTTTAGTTTACACCACTTGTAGGTGAAAGAGCTAAAACTCACATCATGGCATGCTGTCGTCAAAGGTCAAAGTGGATGTGGATGTCAAACTTCATGACAGGATCCACAAGCCTTTCTTTCAGTCCTATTTTTTTGGAGGAGCTATTCTTTCTTTCTTTGGATCCGTCCAAAAGAGAAGCATATGGTAGCAATCAGCCAATTAAAATCATTGCTTTTCCCTTTGACCTAAGGTTTAGGTGAGGGGTCAGCATGTTCAATATATTAGGAGGGAAAAAACCCATAGTAGCCCTTACCCTATCAGAGAATGGGAGAGAGAGCTGTTTTTTACCATTCTCAGGAGAGGAAGTGGATGAGCAAATGTCCATTGGAAATATCCTCTCTGTGAATGGAATCCAAATGCAAAACATACAGCATTTATAAAAATCTTACCTAGGACAGAGAAATAATACAAATCCTGAGAAACATGGGCAGGAACCAACAATTAAATTTGCCAGAAGGAAATATGAACCCATGACATCTGGAGAAACAATCAAATACTCAGATATGGCATTCAAAGCAAAGAAACATTTGGAAAAGAGCAACAGTCACAAATGATTCTTCATTCATATCTATTGTGGTTCAGATTTTATAAACTTAGCCAGTAAGATGCCTTGAAAAAAGCTAGTGGTGGTTTTATGCTATTATTGCTATACACTTAAGAAAACATAAAATTATAAAAGATCATAGAGTATGTTGGCTCTAAAACAGATAGCAATTTCTCAGTTGTTCTGCCTCAAAACATCAAAATAACTTTATCCACTTAACATCTACTGATCCCAGACTCTAACTAAAGGATTTAGAGTAACTGGCTATTTGTAGCTCCTCAGTAAAGTTGTTGAGAAAGCAACAATCACAAAATCACCACAGGTGATAAACAACGGAATCATTTCAGTTCCTCTTTGAATCAAGCTGATTTATCCCTATTTTAGTACCTTCCATAAGAAAAGACAATCCTTCCTGAGACCATCCACAGCCATAAAGATATTTGTATACACAATGTCTGATATTCAAAATTACCAACCGTATAACAGATAAGAGCAAATCTCTGAAAACTAGGAGATAAGACAGTAGAAATGAACTATCAGGTGGCTTAAATAGAGCAGTTATACATAAACAGTGAAATAAATAACAGCCAAGACTTTTTGTGGTTCCAAAAATAATTTAGAATGATTTGTTCTGGTGGTGTGAACGATGTTTTGTTGGTATTCTGACTGAATCGTTAGATTGTTTTGGGTAGTATAGACATTTCAACAATATTAATTCTTCCAGCCCATGAGCACAGAATGTCTTCCATTTGTTTGTATCCATATGTCTTACAGTTTTCAGAGTACAGATCTTTCACTTCCTTGGTTAAATTTCTTCCTTGGTATCTTTGGTACAATTGTAAATGGGGATATTTTCTAAGGTTTTCTTTCTGCTACTTCATTCTTAGTGTTTAGGAATGAAACAGATTTTGTATATTAATTTTGTATCCTGCAACTGTACTGAATTCATTTATTAGTTCTAAGGTTTTCGGTGGAATTTTTAGAGTTTTCTTTATATGGTATCAATGTCATCTTCAAATAGTGACAGTTTTACTTCCATTTTACTTCCATTTTACCAGTCTGGATTTCTCTGATTTCCTTTTCTTGTCTGACTGCTGCAGCCAGGTCTTCCAATACTATACTGAATTAAAGAGCTAAGAGTGAACAGCCTTGCCTTGTTCCTGATCCTAGAGGAAAAGCTTTCAGTTTTTCACCACTGAGAATGATGCTAGCTGTGGGTTTGCAATATATGCCTTTTATTATGTTGAGGTGTGTTACCTCATAACCCACATAGTTTAGAGTTTTTATCATGAACAGATGTTTTTTGTCAAATGCTTTTTCTATATCTATAGCTATTTTGAGAATGAAGAACAAAGCTGAAAGTATCATAGTCTTAGATTTCAAGATATACTATAAAGCTACAGCAATCAAAACAGTATGGTACTGGCACAAAAACAAACACATAGAATGACAGAACAGAATAGAGAGTCCAGAAATAAACTGATGCTTACATGGTGAATAAATCAATGACAAAGGCAAATATACAATGGGGGGAAATAGTCTTCTCAGTAAATGCTAATTGGAAAACTGGACAGTTACAAGCAAAAAACTGGAACTGGACCACTTCTCATACCATACACAATAATAAATTCAAAATGGATTAAACATCTAAATGTGAGAACTGAAACCATAAAACTAAAAGACAACATGAGTGGTAATCACTTGCACATCAGCCTCGGCAATATATTTATAAACATGCCTTCCCAGACAAGGGAAACAAAAGCAACACTGAACTATTGGAACTACCCTCAAATAAAAACTTTTGCACAACAAAGAGAATCATCAACAAAATAAAAAGGCAACCTAGTAAATGGGAGAAGATAGATGCAAATGATTATCTGATGAGGATTTAATATTCAAAATACAACTTATTTATACAACTTAACACCAAAAGAAACAAAACAACCCAGTTAAAAAATGGGTAGAGGACCTGAATAGACATTTTTCCAAAGATAACTTACCGATACCAAAAGACATGTGAAAATATGCTCAACATTACTAATCATTAGGGAAATGGAAATCAAAACCACAATAAGATACTACCTCACAACAGTCAGTAAGGCTAATATCAAAAAGACAAATGTTGGTGAGGATATAGAAAAGGGAACCCCCGTGCACTGTGGATGGAAATATAAATTGGTGCAAACACTGTGGATAATGGTATGAAGATTTCTCAAAAAATTAAAAATAGAAATGCCATATGATCTAGTAATTCCACTACTGGTATTTATGGAAAGAAAACAGACACAGTAATTTGAAAAGACACATACACCTCTCTGTTTACTGCAGCATTTTTTACAATAGCCAAGATAAGGAAGCAATCCAAGTGTCCACTGATAGATGAATGGACAAAGAAGATATAGTCTGTGTGTAAATATATATACATATATGTAAATATATATCTACACAATATATTTATAGCATTATCTGCATATATGAGAAAAGGATGAAGACTGAATATCAATAATTTAAGCTTCCAACTCAAGAAGTTAGAAAAAGATTGGAAAATCAAACTCAAAGAAAGTAAAAAAGGGAAAAAAGAACAGAGCATAAATCAATACAACAGAAAATAAACAAAGCCCGTAATTCGTTCTTGGAAAATACTGTAACTAATAAACCTCTCACACGCTCGATTAAGTAAAAAATTATAGCACAAATAAATGGTCAATATCAGATGTACAAAACAAAAGGGACATAGAGAGAGATCCCACAGGTGTCAAAAAGATAACACAAGAAATAACTTCACGTCAATAAATTTGACAATTTGAATAAAATAGATAAATATATTTCTTGAAAAACCCCAAATTAAAACTAACAAGCTGTTGGAGCACCTGGGTGGCTCAGTTAAACGTGCAACTCTTGATTTCAGCTCATGGTTCGTGAATTCAAGCTCCATGCTGGGCTCCACACCATCCCTTCCTCTCTCTCTCTCAGCCTCTCCTCTGCCTATGCATGCACTCTCTCTTTCAAAATAAATAAATAAATAAATAAATAAACAAACAAACAAACATAAAAAAAACACCTAACAGGCTTTCAGCATTAGTTATAATAGCCAAGATAAGGAAGCAACCTAAGTGTCCATTGATAGATGAAAGGATAAAGATGTGGTATATAATGGAATATTAACACAATCATTAAAAAGGATGTGATCTTGCCATCTGTGACACATGGATGGACCTAGATGGATTAATGCTAAGTGAAATAAATCAGATTAAGAAAGACAGATACCATACGATTTAACTCACATATGGAATCTAACAAAACAAACAAATAAACAAACCAAAAGCAAAATCAGTACTATAAATACAAAAAGCTAACTGATGGCTGCCAGGAGGAAGGGAAGTAGAAGAATGGGGAAAATGCATAAAGGCGAGTGGGAGATACAGGATCCCAATTACGAAAAGAATAACTCATGGGAACAAAAGGCAGATCTTAGGAAATACAGGCAATGATACTGTAATAGCATTACAGGGTGACAGATAGCAGCTATACTTGTGGTGAGCACGGCATAATGTACAGACATGTTGAATCATTATGCTTTACGCCTGAAAGTAACATAATATTTTGTCAACTACACTAAAAATTTTTTTAAAGATAAACAATAAATAAAACTAACATTAGAAGAATGAAAATCCAATCTTTTAAGTAAACACAATCAGGAATTCAAAACATTTTAACAATAGGAATGCAGGCCGAGATGGCTTCACTGATGAATTCTCCCAAATATGTAAGGAAAAAATTATAGTAATGTCACTCAACCTCTTCCAAGAAAGTGTAAAAGGAAGGAATGACTTACTAATGCATTTTACGTGGCCATTATAACCTTGATATCAAAACCTAACAAGAAGTATTATAGTAAGGAAATTATAGGACAATCTGTCTCATTAACATAGACTCAAACATCACAAGAACACACATGTATTTATATGTAATTACATGTGTATATATAATTTTCCAGAAATACTGTGTTGATCTAGCATTTGAAAATGCACCATTCTAATTCAGCTTACTAAAATATAAAAGAAAAAACACACAATTATTTCAATAGATGCAGAAAAATGTTGACATAATTCAACATTCATTTATGATAAACCTTCACAGATGTGGAATGGGTGAAATTGTTTTTAATATAGTAAAGAGTTTCCAAAAAAAGAAGAGAAAGCTTATGACAAACATCATGTTTAATGGTAAAATACTGTCACCTGAGATACGAAATCAAACAAAACCACTTCCCATATTTGCTTGTCTACTTTTTACACAGTGTCCCAGATTCTGTTACACAATCATATCTTCTCAGACACTTCTAGAACCCTGCAAGATCATGTTCCATTTCCCTCCTCCATGCCTCCTCAGCTCTCTGCAAGCCTTTATCTCACTCTGTGATTATTACCAGTTTTCCTCTTTCTCACTAAGCTACAAGCTCTTTTAAGACAGAATATCTACTTGTTTGTATTTTTTAAGTTTTTATTTCAATTATACTTAGTTAACATAGAGTGTTACATTAGTTTAAGGTGCACAACAGAGTGATTCAACATTTCCATACATGATCCAGTGCTCATTACCTTCTTATCTTCCAATACCTGGAACCTAGCAGGCATTCAAAAATGGTTCGATGAATGCTGAAATATTGAGTAAACTGTCCCAAATCTTCTAGATATTTACTGGCAATCTGGACTAGAACGTCATCTCTTTACTCCTGTCTACTCCAGTTAGCCACCTACCTAATGGCACAACCCACTACCTCTTCCTCTCTGTTGTTCTGGCTCATTTCTTCCACATATTAGTTAAAATAATAAATGATAAAGTCCAGAGGTCTTAGGTTTTATTCTAACAAGAGTAATGATCTATCAATGACTATATGGTACATATTATACCATAAAGTCTATTCCTATGACGGGAGAGAGGTAAGTAAAAACTATTTAACCCTATAGCACATTGAGCAGAAAGTTAAATAGGACTGTTCTATGTGTGCATTTTTTTCCCAACTGCAAACTCAGTAACACCATGTTAGAGCATGGAACAGTCATGGTGAGAGTATTTATACCATGGCAAATCCTACAAGCCAGAATTTCTTTCCTCCTTCCCTCCTTCCTTCACTTCCTTCAGGCTGGTTATTAATTATTTAGCACCAATGGCTGTAAGTTTAGTCGTATAGCATACCAGACCCACTGAGACTTTCTGGTGGCTATCACAGCTCATTCCATTGCCTATGTTTATTGACTACAATGACTCCCATGAAAACAGCCAAGGTAATAACAAAGTGATCATAAGTTAACATTTTGGAGACAAGCTTTCGATTCCCATACTGTCAGGTTCACCTGCCCATGAGTTTTAAATACTGTCAAGAGGTCATTAGAATGCCTTTTTCCAATCATCACTGAAATTCTGGGGCCTGCATTTTAGTGGAAATATTCTAAAAACAAGATTGCTGCTTGAATCACTTAGGAGATGGTAAGTGATCATGATGTGTATTCAGGGAAACATCAGCTATGAGATTTCTTTGCCCTGATAGAATAAAAAAAAATTAAAAACCAGGAAAATTGGCAAAGTCTCAAATAAAAGGGACATGCATATCATAGACCACTTTATTTCTTAGTTTAGGATTTAGATGAGATGGAAATTGATCTATCAACATCTCCATAATTGCAGGCAATACCACGAAATAAAATTCTGAGTGTTCACCAATCATATTTTAGTGCTGAACACTTTGTGCAAGCAGCTGTTAATGATGCCAAATATAGTTTTCACAGCATGCAAAATGAACTAATGACCAAGCCTACATTTTAGATTTCAGAGATGTTCTTTCTTGGTGCAATTAATCCTAAATTCTGCGGAGATCACAGTCTGCTGATCCATGCAGAGGTCAAAAGGAAGGACTGTTTACGATGTCAATGGTCTACCTAGCATGCTCTTTCAGCTGCCCAAATTAAAATAACCAAGATCTTATTTGGTGGGTATTATAGGCAAGCAAATTCTATTGCCTGAGGTTTTTGTCACAGTCCCTGTGTGTGATCATGAAAAGGAACCTCCTTGGGATCCTACAAGAATGGGTTGAAGAAACAGCTGGAGCACTTCAATAAACTGGCACCACCCACTGAGGCAAATAGGGGAGAACACAGTTGCCCATCCACATCACTTTGGCTGACAGACATTGTAAGCTAGGCCAATTTGGTTTGTTAAACAATTTATTGTGGTGACTTTCAAGAAATGGTGTGGTTTGTGCTTCAATTAGTTATGCCTCCATATTTTGAGAATTTATGTTGCATATAAAAGGAAGACAATATTTAGTAATGAATCATTAGAAATCATCGCCATATGCCTTCGTGGGGAGGTATTATATAATTTCATACCAGAAAAGCCCCCATAGTTTGATTTCCCAGTAATTATTTAAATATTATCCTACAAGCTTAGCAGGACCAAGATGTCATATACTTTTACAATGTACAAAAACCTGAGAAAAGCTTTTGCAACTGTAGGAAGAAAGCTTTCAGGCTCATGATTTTTATTCCTATCTATATATATTATTTTTAAATAGTCAATAATTGAGTCTTTACTGCTTATCAAAACCAGTAACAGCACATTTGTACCTGTATTATCTAGGATATCCTCACAATAATCCTGAGATATGCAATAGGATGTTCAGTGTTTTACAAATGAGAAACAGGCAAAGCAACTTGCCCAAGGTCATAAAGACAGCGAATAGAGGAGCCTGGATTTGAACCCAGGCAGTCTGTCACCAGAGCCTGGGATCATAGCCATGGTGACAGAAGGCTTCTCAGGAGCCAGATGGGCCCGAAGCAAGTCTGCAGAACTATCTGGAGTCATTCAGAACAAACCAGGTTACATCAGAGTCACATCACAGTTTTTGGCAACAGAGCAATGCCAGACATCTCCATGTGTTTTGGATTTGGGTACTGCTGAATGAAACATACAATGCACTCATTAATAATGATCATTTCTAGAAAATATCTATTGACATACTCTTGCAGAATTAAAGCATTCAAACAAAGAGGTTTTTTTTAATTTATTTAGAACACATGTACACATCAGTCTTGAAAAATTTAAAGCACAAAGGTAGCTCCAGTGACAGTAATTCAAAATACTGGTATATTCTGAAAGAGTGCTAACAGTGAATCACAATTCTTGCAATCTTCACTAAGCAAAATAAAGCAAAATATCACATGTCATATTTTTTTTTAAATTTCAAAATCATCTTCATGATATTTCCCATATCTTTGATTACTAAAATATTTTGTTGAGTGAGCCTTAAAAAAAGGCTATATTTAACTCAAAAATAACTAAGCACCTGTATTGAATGACCCAAATAGTCTTCCCCAATCTAGCAGCAGCCATGAGACAAAGAATTTGTAGGTCTCTGCATTTAGATTTTTTATGCCTATTTTATGTACAATGCAGAGCAACACAAAATTTCTCAATTTCAAATCACATTTAATATATTTTTTCTCTACCCCATGATATTTAGTACTGATCATAAGACATTGCCCTATCCCATCTTATATATTGTGGGATCATATATTTATCTTGTTTCTTCTACCGAATTTTAAGCTCACTGAGAGCAATAACTGTCTGACTCATCCCCCTTGCCCCTAAAGTAAATAGCAGTGTGCCCTGTACCAAGAAGTGCTCAATGTTGTCCAGAAAGCTGTGAACTGAAGGGTAAAATCAAATTAAAACTAAGTCATTCCTGTGTCCTCTGAAATATTTTGATATTATTAATTGGGTAAGTTTCTATCATATGTCAAATTTTAAGAGCTACCTCCTTAAAATCTGTTCGGAGCACCATTTATACATAATAAATTGTCCCACATAAACGGTCACTGTTATAAAATGCATACACATGCACGTTTTCAAAATCTAGAATCTCATACTAAAGACTGCTGAATTTTCTTGGATCTAATGTTTCAATACAAAATTGTAGAAAAAATACAAACAAGATGACAACTCCTTTCTTTCTTCATTTTACTTGGTTGGAGAGTCTAAGTAAAATGAATCAAAGAAACCACAACTAGATCCTGTGCCCCTCTTCAAATAATAAAATGAATATTTAGGAAAAAATTTTTTAAATTGGACTTTACTGGGCCTATTATGTAATTTTCCAGGAGTGTATGCTTTTAGATAATATAGCCAAATCCTTCTAGTATATTCTATTTCCTGAACTATTTTCCATTTGGGATATAGCTAAACTGGTAGAAGAAAACAATCAATTAATGCCCTCCTGTTTTCTTGGACACTTCCATTTCCTGTGAAATGGGCTGGAAGTAAGCAAAAATAAAGCTCCAATTTCAGAATATGTTTGCTAGTGAGGACCATGCATTTTAAAAATCCTTGTTTAAAACATCTTTACCATTTCACGTGTTTCCTAAAAAGAAATATTTCACAAAAGAAAGGAGTATTAAGGTGAGATCAAAACCCATAATCTTAGAAATATGTGCATAATATAAATATTAAGAAAATATAAATTAAACTGGCAAAAATATGTCAGCTCCAAGGAACTGCTAAACATTATAACCTATCCTATCAATCATGTCATTGGTACTAATGGCCTTTTTGGATGAGGCATCTATGAAACAGCTTGTAAAAGACATAAAATGAGCATATATTTATAGAGATGAATTCTGTGTACTTTTTATAACTACTTTGCAATACTGCAGGTGTAAAATTGTGAAATATCCAATTTAAACTAAGATGGTTCATGGCTATTAATATTTAGGTTCCCTGTAACTATTTTGGCACTGCTTACCCAAGAGCAGCTAAGACATAACTCAGTTTCTATCTGTTCTTTCAGAGGAATGATATGGTCAGTAAGGAAAAGGTAAGCTGACAGAGCTCAACAAGAGGGGGATGTTTTTCAGAACTATAACTTATACGAGATCCCCCAAGGAATTAATGCAGAGATGAATGTACCAGGGATGACATGAAGATGAAAACAATATTTTATATAGTTCTGTCAGCAAACCATGTGCCTGCCATGATAATTTACGGTCCTAGATGTTTGCCCTTACCAAAAAGAAAAAAAACCAACAACAACAACAAAAAACCCAAAACTCTATATGCTATGTAAGCAATTACTTGGGTATTGAGCAGTATTTTGAATAGAAGTGTTTTTAATTAAAATTAACAGAAAAGGAGAGTTCTGAATCACTAGCCTTCAGATGAATGACAAATATTACAACTCTCTAGCAATAAATTAAAATATATAATGCTCTTGATTTTGAAATGACTGTATGCTACTTCATAAAGCAAAAATCTGAATAAAATCAATTGCTTTGAAAATTCAACAAAGTATGAAAAATAATTAAGGAAAGTATTTTCATATTATTAAAATATAGATCACTGAAAATTGTGGAAAGTTTTAGTTGATACCNACTTCATAAAGGAACAATCTGAATAAAATCAATTGCTTTGAAAATTCAACAAAGTATGAAAAATAATTAAGGAAAGTATTTTCATATTATTAAAATATAGATCACTGAAAATTGTGGAAAGTTTTAGTTGATACCATACAATGACCATTGAAAGAAGCAAATAATGCTAAAAAGAAACGATAATCAGTCAAGCAATTAAATATATTTCATTATGCTGAAGTCCTGAATAGGTTTTGGTCAAACAATTGAACTGCAATAGAAAATAAAACTCTGAAAGGGAGGGAGGCAAACCATGAGACTCTTAAATACTGAGAACAAACTGAGGGTCGATGGGAAGTGGGGGAGAGGGGAAAATGGGTGATGGGCATGGAGGAGGGCACTGGTTAGGATGAGCACTGGGTGTTATATGAAAACCAACTTGACAATAAATTATATTAAAATAAATAAATAAATGAATGATTGAATAAATAAATAGATAAATAAATAAAATTAAAAAAAAAAAAGAAAATAAAGCTCGGAGACACTAGTCCTTCCCCAAAAGATGATATGTATCCAAAAATCCTGAAAAAATTATTTGATGAAATGGTAAATACCTAGATTGGGATAAACTGGTCTTATTTCAATTATGTTATTTTATTAGTTGTTAATATTTTCATGATCATGAACTCAACACTATGTCTGGGTCCCTTAAAATCTCGCTCTTAGTTTTCCCAATCCCTCGAGAATTTACCACTCCACATACACCACGTACTATCAGATGATCCAGAGTGCACTCAAAGTCAAAATGTCACAGAGACTAGATATCTCAATCTGGCATGACACACACTGCTACAGCTAGTAACCTTCAACAATTACATATACGTCCTTTCAAATGTTGAAAACTTAAGAGTAGTCGCCTTTAAAATATTGGTCAGGAAATTTCTTTTTCTGGAAATTTAATGTTTTTTAGTGTGAATCTAAAAAATGAAGGGGATTTGAAAGAGTAAAACTTGTGTAGAACTGAGAGAGAGGGATGCCTGGGTGGCTCAGTCAGTTAAGCATCTAACCTGATTTCAGCTCAAGTTATGATCCCACAGTTCATGGGATTGAGTCTCGTGTCAGGCTCTATGCTCACCATGTGGAGTCTGCTTGGGATCCTCTCTCTCTCTCTCTCTCTCTCTTTCGCTTGCTCTCTGTGTCTCAAAAACAAATAAACATTTTTCAAAATAAATAAAAATAAACCACAGAGAAAAAGTGATATATAATAATGCTAATAGTGTTTACTGGAGCTTTACATATTAAAAGGAATTTAATTATATCTGAGAAATAGTGGCTAGAAAGTCATAACAGAGTTCTATACCTACAAGTACCAACATCTAAACATCTGAAATGAGAATGCAATTCTCCAAGAAGGATGTCCACTTTAAATAAGATTCCCATCTGGGGAGAAAAGTCAAGGTGGTAGAGGTCATACCCACTTTGGCAAAACAAATTCACACTTAAAAATGGAAAGAGGTATTTCAGCCAAAAGTCAAATTAGTAGGTTGTTACCACCTTCTACTCGAATTTGACTTGTATCCTTGTTTGCTCTTCAACCTTTGCTAACAAAACCCCATTATCTTCCAACCCAGTGTAGCTTTGGAATTCAGGGAAAATGGAAACCCAGTTAAAATGGTGTTCCTAACAGTTAATGGATGATTTTAAAAACTGAACCTAATTTCCTGTGCAAACTGGGTTTCTGACAATCCTTCAGATTCTTTCAGTATGCAGACTTCACTAAGTCTGGAAGGCACCATGGTAGAAAGATGGGAGAAAATTACATTTCAAAAGGAGAAAAGCCCAAGTGGGAAGGAAGCCTGCCTTCTTTGATTCTTTTCAGGTCAGCTTCTGGTCCCTTTTGTGATCACATGCAGTGTTCACCACACTCCTACCTTTCTACTGATAATTTATTATAATTATCTGTTTATGTGTTTATTTTCCTCAATAAGCTTTAAGGCCCTTAAGAACAGAGACCATATCTTATTTTTCTTTTTAACACTGGGTTCCCTGGCTTCTGGAAATTACTAGAAATTCTGGAAATGTATAAATGTTGGATGAAAAGTAAATTAACATGATGAACTAGGGCAAGCTATTCCCCTCTAAGGAGTTTCCTCAAGAAAGGAACAACCCCCCCCCCAAAGAAAAATAGGGATAAAATACCAATGTCAGATTTTTTTCTGAAGATCATGAGAAAAGATCTACAAAGTAATATGGTAGATGGTATGTGGCCAGTAAATGTACTTCCCTCCCTTTCTCCTCCTCTGGAAAAATACCTCAATAAACAGAGCAGTGAGCACCTGTTCAGTTACAAATAGGACATAGAGGATAGATGCATTGATCTTTCTAAGGAAAGGAGACTGTTTTGTACCACAGTGGCTCAAGCAAAGGCTTCTAAAGTACACATACCTAGGTTGAAATCATGGCTTTGTCTCATTCTAACTGTTGGAAATTGGGAAAGGAAGTGAGCCCCCTTAAAATCTCAGTGTCCCAATTAGCAGAGGAATAATATTACGTTCAAAAGAATTTGTATGAAATTAATAAAATGCCTGAATAGACCTATTACAGAGATTAGTTTCAAGTGTCCAATAAATGGTGGCTAAACCTAGCTCACCACCTAGCATCAAAATACAAGAGCAAAACTGTGAGTTTCCTATAACCTATGGAGACATAAACCAGAAATATTTTTTAAAAGAAAAATAAATATCAACACATGTGAGGCTTAAAAGGCGTAATTAAAATAATGCAAAATTGGTTTGATTGGTGGCATCCCTCTTGCAGACATGACAAAAATGCATGCTTTTTGGTTTCAGGGATATTTGTTTTTCTTCCTGGAGGCGGAATATAGAGGAGGGAGGAGGAGAGAGAACTCTCCAATGCCCACTGAAATATTCGGAATCTTTTTTTTTTCTCTTTCTTCTCTTACAAAAAACATCTCCCAAATAACAAACCTCATTCTAGTTTTTTACCATGTTCCAAACCAAGAAATGAACAATTTCTAAAGCTCTGCAGGCTTTTCTGAGTCATCCTGCTGCACTGTATGTCCAACTTCTGTGAGACAGGTCACCCCCTTTTGCCGGGGGGTGCTTCCTCACCCTGCCTGGTCCTCCTCTGGATTTTATTCCCCAAGCAGCTTCCTCCTTCTCAGTTTCCACACCAACAGCCGCCTGCACTTTCCATCTGCTTCTCTGCCTAAGCTCTGCTAGCTGTCACCTTTCCTGGCCGCCCACCAACACACCCACAACTCCTAGATAGTAAATAGATCTGTACCCAAAAGTAGGGTGGTGCATCTAAAATTAAAAAGTTGACAAAAAAGGGTTATCAATCATAAACACATTAGCACATTTTATTTATAGTGTTTACGATTAAAGAAGTACTCTTCTATACATGATTGCATTTGGCCCTGTGCTTACACCCAATACACTACTAATAATAAAAATAAAATGTCGTGCACTGAGTACCTCTTATATGGCTTAAGCCAAGCCAGTTTAACCTTTACAACAAGGCTGTCAGGTAGGTCAGATTTTTATCTTTTCAGATAAGGAAAGTGGGCCTCAAGGGTGGTTGAGTGGTGCGCCCAGGTTTGAGCAACCAGTAACCACTGCAACTAGGGTTTCAAACCAGGTCTCTAGTTTTTAGTTGAATATTCCTTCTCCTTCACTAGAAACCAGGAAGTGACAAATCAATGACTGACACGTAACATACATCTTTAGAAATCGAGACTCTTCAGCTTGTTGTTTGACTAGAAGTCCTACCCCATGTTTAAATATGGAACTTCAGTTACTCTTTGAGCATCAGCCTGTCTCCTTATCATAGCACACAAAACAAACAAAGACTGCTAGTGAAATGGAGTAAAGGAAGACAAAAATTATCAAAAGTCAGTGAAGAAAGTACTTCAGGATCGTCAAATGATGTAATGAGTGTGATGTGAGCCCCGTCAGTAAACCCGCCTTCCCTACAGACTTCTCAGCCAGCAGCACTCAAGCCAGCCACCCACTTCCTTCTGCTGACAAAATCCTCTTCTCTGCGACAACTCCACTTTCTCCTGATTCACCTCCACATCACTGACTTTCCTTCACAGCTTTACTTTGTGCTCTCTTGCACCATACCTTATCTTGAAAATTGGGAGTTCCTCTGGGTTTGATCCTGGCTCATCTTAATGTAGATCCCCAGAAATCTGTGGATCACATATATGCTCAAAACTTCAAACTGTCTAAATGTTTCCTAGGCTTCCCATCTGAGCTCCAGATTTGATACACAATGGATACTTGAAATCTTTCACTTACATGTCTCTTGGACATCTCAAACATAACACTTCCTAAGTGGAACTCTTTTTAAGTGTTTATTTATTTGAGAGAGAAAGAGAGAGAGAGAGACAGAAAGACAGAGAAAGCATATGTTCATGGGAGGGGCAGAGAGAGAGGGAGAGAGATAATCCCATGAGAGCTCCATACATTGAACACAGAGCCCAACACAGGGCTCGATCTCACAAACCACCATGAGATCAAGAGCTCGTCGCTTAACTAAGTGAGCCAACCAGGTGACCACACACACAGGGCTCGATCTCACAAACCACCATGAGATCAAGAGCTCGTCGCTTAACTAAGTGAGCCAACCAGGTGACCCTCCAAAGTGGAAATCTTAATAAATCCCACCACCAATAGCAACTTACTTCTTATCCCATCTTTTCTATCTTTTCTTTAGTAGTAAATGGGATCCCTTTCCCTTCGATTTCTAAAGCCAGAAATGTGGGAGTCATAATCTTCTCCTTTCTCCTTTTCAACCTGCACTCCTCACATCTAGTCCATCACCAAGTTCTGTCACTTCTACTTCAAAATCATGTTTTATTTTCCTTCTCTTCTCTCCATCCCCAGTCCTACCCCTGAGTGCCTATGACCATGATCTCTCTGTTGGACTATCATTGTGGCCTCTTTCCTTTCTTCACCCATATCAAATATGAACATACGTCAGATTAATTGATGACCCTGCTTAAAACCCTCCAAACAGTCTCTCCTTGCACTTAGAAGGTAAGTCAGACACCTTATAGAGGCCTCAATGTCTGGCATAATCTGGCCCCTGCCTCATGAGATTTGTTCTAGTTGGTTCTGGAGCGCTGATTCAGATGAGTCACGGTCATCCTTGTGTTCTCGGTTTAAACATTATCTCCTCCATGGAGAGGCTCTTCCTAGCCACCCTATCAAAATATGCCAGCCTTTTCTATTTTTATTATGGCATTCTGTCTCTTTCTTAACAATGACCAGAATCTGGCAATTTATTAGACAATTCGTATTTGGTGTGCATTTTAATGCCCCCCCCCCCATTCTTTTTGCACCAGAATGTCATCTCTGTGAGGGCAGAGACCTTGTTCAGGACCTTATTCTCAACACCAAGAACAGTGCCTCAAGTGGATTAGGTTTATTTAACAGATGACTGAGAGGGGTGCCTGGGTGACTCGGTTGAGTGTCCGACTTCGGCTCAGGTCATGATCTCACAGTTCATGAGTTCAAGCTGATAGCTCAGAGCCTGCTTTCGATTCTGTGTCTCCCTCTTCTGCCCCTTTCCTGCTTGTGCTCTCTTTATTTCTCTCAAAAATAAATGGATAAACTAAAAAATAAAATAAAAAAAAGAAATAGATGAATGAGAGAAGCTTCACAAAACACTGCTGAGAATAACTATTAAGGTCATTCCAACAAGAGCAACATGCTGGCAAGGATCTTCCTTTTTATGTGTACAATGTGCTGTTCGACAAAAAACATTGTCATGAAAAGTTTCATCAAAGTTTCTAAAATCTAAAATCTACTGCCACTCATAACCATCTGTGTTAACTGCAGGTCTGTTTTCAATGTTTATAGTAATGGTCACACTTTGTCACGGTCATCGCCTGTATATATGTAAAGAGGAGGGATATGGAACAATGCAAAAACATTCAGCTACAAATATTACAGAGAATCAACTAATTCCCATGCAGAGTCATAATATTGAACTGGAGTGAGCAATTTCTAACTACCTGTCTACATAAATGTTGACCAAACTTGACAGAAAGTACTAGAGTCAACTTATTTTCTTTATTTTTTAAAAATGTTTATTTATTTTTCAGAAGGAGGGTGGGAAGAGAGAGGAGACGGAGGATCAGAACCAGGCTCTGCACTGACAGCAGAGAGCCTGATGTGGGGCTTGAACTCACATACTGTGAGATCACAACCTGGGCCGAACTCAGACACTTGACCGACTGAGTCACCAAGGCATCATTAGAGTCCACTCATTTTCAAAGCTGTTTTATATACAGACTCTTTGCTTGGGCAATGCTAGTACATTAGTGTAGAAGAGCTTTGAAGGTCAAATTAGAGAATCTGGTGAAGGCGTCTACTACTTGCCAGCTGGGAGTCAATTAACATCTCCGAGCCTCACTTTTTTTTTTTTTTAAATGTATTTATTTCTGAGAAAGACAGCGTGAGCAGGGGAGGGTCAGAGAGAGAGGGAGACACAGAATCTGAAACATGAGCCTCACTATCTTCATCTGTAAAATGTCCCTGCCTCATGTACACAGTTGCTAGGAAGTTCAAGAAGAAAGAAAAAAAGAAAGAAAGAAAACAACAACAAAATATAGTTGAATGCCCTTGAAAACTGGAACATGTCCTACAATGGTAAGGTAATATTATTGCTTTATTTCTCCCAAATACTTACTAATGAAAACTGAGCATATTTTCTTGATTAGCTGAATGTAGAGATACATTTTATAATGTCATATGATTATTTTCTACTATGATTATATTCTATATTCTATACTAGAATTAAGTATAGACATACCCCTATTTGAGATGCTCAAAGCAAATAACACAGGTATTTGCTATGATGGAATGCATGAAAGCCAGCTTTTTACCTCTCCAGAACAACAAACTTATACTAAGTCAGGTGGGATGACCTACAGTTGAAGTCATCCACAGGGTTTGAAAAGACCAGCACATTTCTGATTTTACTCAATCATAAATTCTAAATTATTCAAATGAATGAAGACTCACTATGTGACCTCATTTGTCATCTTTTCTGGAAGACTAATTTTGGCATTTTAAAATATATATGTTTATTGTTGGAGTCCACTCACAGTGATAAAGCCACTACCCAGAGCTGAAAGCCCCTCATCTCCACATCTGTTACAGTGTTGCCTCCTGTATGAACAACAGGAGCTCTAACAATACTTCTCCCAAAGAATAGGTGTAGTGTCAAGCCACGGCTATAAAATATTCCTGGAAACAGGTGATGCAGATAAGGAAATCCAGCTCTTTTGATCAAATTTCATGCAACTTATAATTTCATGCCTTTCCCTGGGCTGAAGGATTTGTACTGACTTATAAATTCACAGATCCACATTTCAACACTTTTCCTCTCCCCTTTCATGGAGAGACGCTAATGAGCAGGAAAAGATCGTGGAGTCTAGACAGTTATCAAGATTGGAAAACTAAATAATCCATTAATTGCTTAATTAGGTCTTTGCAACATTTTTGGATGATACAGCCTCCAAATATGCAAATGAATGGCTAAAATGGGGGTGGTATGAGACAAGAGGAAGGAAAATGGAATGTGAATTCCAGAATTATACTGTAGTAACTCTCTACAGATACTTCAATGTAAATTAAAAGACATTTGTTGAGCGTTTCCTAAAAGCAAAGTACTGTGCTAAAAAGAACTAGGGATAAAGTAGTGAACAGTAGACAGTTCTGGTCTTCAAGTACTTTGCAATCTGAGACACTTACATCACAGGTCCATGGGTATACATGTAATTAGCATATCATATTTAATAGAAATTGATCCGTCTAGAGGAATTTATTGGGCTTTGACTATAGCATTGCAGCTAAAGAGGAGAGCGTTTAATTATTTTTCATTCCACCCTAACAATGTGTAAGTTTATGGTAGAGCTCTCCAATTCACTCAGAATTTTAAACTCCTGAAAATAAGGGCAACAAAATCCATTGCAAAAATACAATGTTTGCTATTAACAACACCAACAATTTACAAAGCACCTACTATGTATCAGGGTTTCCTTGCATTTCACATATTAAAAAAATGAGGGTTTGAGATGCCAAGGAGGCCTTCTAAGAGGTCACAGTAGGTATCAGATCCAAGATTCAAAACTGGTTTTGTAGAACTCACAAACTACATGATTTTGTTTAGGATTTGTAAAAACCTGCAAAGTAACACACATGCTTCCCAGTTGAAATCTGAGATTAGTTTGTGTATACGTAAAGAAAAAAATACATATACCATCTGCTTTGCCTAAAGACTTATTTGGACTTGTCAAGTTAGTATTATCAATTCCCAGGGATTTTTTGTTTTTGTTTTTTCCTTGAGGAAATGGCTGAGAAAAAAAAAATCAGCCTTGATCTTTCCTGTGGCATTTCCCATCAGGAGCTCATATTCTCTCTTTGTCACTTAGGTGGGAGAATGTTTCTGTTTATGAGACTCTGGAGAGCACATTTCGAAAACTGTCTCCACAGTGCCCTAAAGCTCTGAGTAGACCTGGTTTTCCTTGCATTTGGCCCCAAACATTGAAAATATTTTGCATACAAATTCTGTGAGGTTAGTGTCTTGTTTCCCTACTGGGATCATTAACGTTTTTGCTTTGCATTTTATCTTCTGACTTTTTTCCTCATCTCCCTCCTAAAAAAGTAACACACATTTTTTTTCTCAGCATTTTTACTATAGTTTTACTCTAACTTATCTCTCTTTCACAGACTGAGATTGTAGTTTTGGGGTTTTTTTTTTCCCTCTAGTCTTTGTGCTGTTTTTGGGTCCATTCCACTTGAAAAACGGTCACAGAGACAGGTTTTTATTTTTGTGGCAGAAGCTGAGAGACTGATGCAAAAACAAAAAACAAAAACAAACAAAAATGGCCCTCTACAGAGAATAGAATTTTCTAACAGAGCAATGAAGTTAAATCACACTGCATGGCACACATTAGAAAGAGATGGTGAATGATTATTTTTTAATACACTGGCGACTTTTCCCCTCACATTAAAAGGGAAGGTAATTTTTTCTTAAAAGAACTGCTCAGTATGAAAATCAAGGTATAAAGAGTGAGTGCACATGAAAAAGAATATACTGGGACATTTTAAATCTAGCAACGATTGTTCAATCATAGGTGAGGCAATAGCAAGCTGCAAAAATAGAAACTTTAGCAAGAAATGTAGCTAGGGTAGCAACTTCCAAGAGGGCTCCCAATGACCTCCATATCATGGCTTCCACACCTTGTACTGTTCCCTCCTACATGGTACCAGGGTTGATAGGGCGAAAGTGGTGGCTTGCTGCTTCTGAGATTAGATTATACAACTAGGTCTCTCTTACCACTTGTTCTGAGGGAAGCCAGGCCATGAGCCCCATAGATAGTCCCTTGTGGGAAGGAAGCGAAGGCACCGGCCACTAGCCACATGAGTGAGCTTAGAAGTGCATCATCTTGTCTCAATCAGAGACAAGACTTCAAAGACTAGCCTGGTCCAACAGCATGACTACAGCCTCATGGGAGACCTAAAATAGGAATTACCCATGAAGCTGTTGGATCTTGACCCTCAGAAACTGTGCAAGATAATCTTCATTATCTAAAGCTGAAAAGTTTGAGGGATGAGAAGCTTTATAAAAGGCAATAGATAGTTAATACAGTAGCCTACCAGTTAATGGGTGTGGCAAGATGTAGGGACACTGGCACAAATGGGAGCTTAATCAGCTCCCTTACCAGCACGGGACTAAAGGGTGAGATGAGCAAGTGTTCTAGTTAGTGAGGATGATAATGATGATAGTAAATAATATGGTGATAATAATCACCGGAATCATAGCTAATGCCTATTTAATTCTTACTATATACCAGGCCATGTGAGAGGTACACTATCTATACTATCTCGTTTAATTTTCATATGAACATGTGGGATGAAAATGAGAAAAATAAGGCTGGGAAAAATCAAATTAAGTTGGCGCAAGTCACAGTTAGTAAATGTGGAGGTTATGTCCAAAGTCAGGTCCTACTTCAACTCTCTAAAGGGCCCCACTAACACACTGCATATGGGATTGGTTGAATTGGTATCAGGGGTGCCAATGAAGACAAGACCCCAGTGGGTAACATCTACTGAAGCTTTGTCAAGAGGCCAAAGTCAGGTTTGGAGTTAATCAGAAGACAGAATCAATGTGCAATCGGAATCGTCTTCATTGGCATCTTCTCTTCTACAGAGTCTAGACCCAGCAGGGCCTAACAGATTTTCATCTATACCTTCACAATCTCCTCACAAAGAACTCCCTATAAGTACTGTGTCAGTCAGGCACAAACTGATGTCACAACAGAGGGAAAAAGTAACTCATGTGACCATTTATGGAAGAATTGAGTTGGGCTCACTGCACCAGGCCTCTCTGGAGCATCTGGGAGTATGGTTACCAATGCAATTTAATCTTTGGTCTGCTTCTGTATAAAGTACTTCACACAAAAAACCATGATATTTTTCTGTGCACTCTCAACCTAGAAATGGGAAAACAATGTTAACATTTTGGTTTCCAAGAAGATGGTATATTTTTTTCCAGTTTCCTCAAAGCAGTGAGGTACCATGGATCAAAGTTTAAGAGAAGTAGCCAGGTAGTCTTTGCTTCAAGGATACAGTATGACAATTCGTTATCCATCTTATTCATCATTTAAACCATTTAATAATATGTGGAACTAGACATGAATTCCATTTTCTCTGCAAATTTTAGAACATGTATGCTACGAATAACCATAAATTTTTATGATTTTTAAACATTTGTTGAAGGGTAAAGATATTTTGCTTAGTTGATCTATGAGCTGAAATTGTGAGTGGCTACTATGCACTATTTTTTTGTGTCTAAAAATGTTGATACTTTAATGTCAAACATTTTAATTTTTTATATTTATTTTCATTTTTGAGAGAGAGACAGAGTATAGGCATGGGAGGGGCAAAGAGAGAGGGAGAAAGACTCCAAAGCAGGCTCCAGGCTCCAAGCTGTTGGCACAGAGCCCAATGTGGGGCTTGAACCCACGAACCACAAGACATTAACCTGAGCTGAAGTCAGACATTCAATGGACTGATCCACCCAGGCGCCCCTAATGTCACACATTTTAAACTTACACAGTGCTTACTAATAATCTATAAAAAATAAAAAGAGTGCTCATTTATATGAGACAAAGGAGGTCCCAGCTCAATAAATAACCCAATATACTCCAACCGAGTTTATGGTGCAGTATACTGACAGGCATTTTGTTGACAAAAACAATGGGTGGTTTTTCTAAAACTTCAGGAACAAAATTGAAGAGCAGAATTGAACTGCCTATTGCTAAAATACCTGCCCTCCAATGAGCAATGGCTAATATACTATCGCTGGCAAATATAACTGCCACAAACTTTTAAAAAATGATGCATAAATGTGCCTTAACTAAGTGACAAAAACAAATACGATAGCTTGATTTCCTCAGAAGGGGAAGTTGTGTCTCTAGAAACATAGGATATTTGATCCTGCAAACAAGAAAGATTTTCAAGTTGCTGTCACAAAAGGAAAAGATCAAATCAAAATTAAGCTTAATGTCTCCTTTCTCTCTTCCTGGAATATGTGTGTTTTTAGGTGATAAACCATCAGCTATTTCAAACTGTTTCACCAACAACTTAATCTACTGGTTTTTCTAGACAAAAAGAATAAATCTGGGGGAAATACATTCTTTCACCATGACATTTCTGGTTTAGAGAAATACTCTTAAAGAGGTAATCATACCCTAAGAAAAGAGGAAGCTATAGAGACATTTCATAGATGAGGTCTACAACTAACAAAGTTTAGCTTAAGTATCTCTAAAAAGGCTGGATCCTTTCTACTGCGATGAAATGCTCCTGTCCTGCCATGTACTGAAAGGCCTTAACGTGTTACAGTGATTTGCTTGTACATGAGAGCGGCCACCAGGACAGGCTATCAGTTCTGTCACAACCATAGCCACAGCTCCCAAAATTAACTCTACTAAAATGAATCACCCTGATACAGGAAAACTATGTACAGGAGAAAAATCAGTATTATGAAAAAAATATTTGGTCAGGTAGGGTTGATGTTAGACATGTTGATTAACCACTGTAACATCTAGGACATCATGATTTCCTCCATTAAGTGTCCATTTTCAGCCTCTTGGCCATGATATGCCCCCAGTGAAAATGCACGGACTACAGAAATAAGTCTAAATTCCTTAGCCCAGAGGGTAAAACCAAACTTATGTCCATATGTCATTTCTTCCCACCGTAACACTGACTGTACTTGTCTATGACCCAATTTGGCCTCTTCGAAGTCAAAGATTCTGACATGCATTATGGTAGCTTTACCATCTAGCACACTGTATAGTCCATGGTAGGAACCAATACTTTCTTGTAGGTAAATGAACTTAAGAGTTCCCCAGACCTACTAGCCTGTCGAGTCACTATTTCATTCCATACATTTTCCCTTACCGCAGCCTTAGAAATTCTTTGGTTTTAAGATTGAGAAGCCATTCAAACTAGTTCTCTGTAAAAGGAAGGATTCAGAGGGCAATAAAGAGCAAGACAGGCAATAAAGAGTCAAGGCTGTGGGAACTTGGCTGTCACTCCCTGGGGCCATGTGTTCTCTTAAAAAAAGACTGTCCAAGGGTGCCTGGGGAAGCTTAGTAGGTTAAATGGCTGACTCTTGATTTTGGTTCAGATCATGATCTCATGATTCATGGGATCAAACCCTGAGTCAGGTTCCATTCTGCCCTCATAGAGCCTGCTTGGGATTCTCTCCCTACCCCCCTCCCACCACTACTCTTTCTCAAAAATAAATAAACATAAAAAAATAATAGCACTGTCCCATTATTCTTCTCTGTAGACCCACTTCTCCTTCTTGTATGAAGTCCACAATGGCTAACAACCCCAAGTGTACATGATCTTAAAAGCTTCAGCATATAACTTGCTCTATAACTCTTAATCTCTGTGTCTCCTACTTCAAAATCTTACCAAAGAGACTCTGATTAGTAGCTGAAACCAGACTGCGTCTCTGTAAACTATTTACTGTGTTTGAGGTGGCTGCGGTCAAGGTTCCAGAATGACAGGGCACTAATAGGACCTTGAGCAAGGTCACAGCATTCTTAAAAGGCAATGCAGTGTGGAAGCAACGAAAGGCATCTTAATACAAATAACCCCCAGGTCTCCACTTCATATCACAAACTTCTCATCTTCCTTCAAGACTTATTTCACAAGTTAACTTTCTCTGTGATCTCCATTGAATTTAATTTTCCTATATTGGCTCCTGAAGCTCCCTGTTCTAAACTCAGTTCATGTCTTTGTCTTCTACACTTTATACTTTTCAAAGTAAGAACTCTCTTTATTCCTCTTTAAAAGAGCACAGATATTTGCTGGAATGAATAAATGTTGCCCAAACAAGAATTAACATTTTTCAGTGAGGCATTTGATTATCTTGCAATGAACATATTCTTGACAAATTTCTGTCTGGGTTAATAATGAGAAGGATGAAGAAAAGAGGGAAAAATACTGGAGGAATGGATACAGTGATGGTTTGCTCTGATCATTCCAAGGAGTCATGGAAACAATATAGTAAATAACTTGATATCAGGAGCCTAGATATCATGTCACACATAGACAGATGATTTGATCTCTTGTCTTCACATGTATGTTACAACCTAGGTCATTCTTCCTTATAGCCCCACAGAGTGTCCCTATCATTTTATAGACATGCTGAGGATGTCAAGGCTTTTCTACAACAAATTTTTTAAAATGAAAGTAAAATTGTGTATTTAGAATAGTGAACATTGTTCAAATGAAGTAGGAAATATTTAGGATACTCCTTCTTGGTCTGATTTCCTATGGAGGTAGAAATATATTTTTTTCCATTGGGCTGTTATAAACATGTAAGTTTCTCCTGGATAGTGTTCAACAGCTGAATTAATCTTTATCAATTTTCAAATTTATAAAATAAACTTCAATAGGAAAACATTTTAAAAGATTTTTTTCAGAGATTCTATCATGATATACTTTCCCATTAGGTCCTCAATAACAGTAACATACAACATGGACAGATTCAGTGATAGAAAATGTAATCACCTATATTAAAAATTATATACATATAATCTTCACCAATAGATAAAAACTTTATTTTATAGTGCAGTCACTGAATGGGATAATGAGACTCTCTCTCACAAAATAATTTTTTTTAATTTTAGGCAGTACCTCCATTTTCTGCTAACACTTATGGAAACTCTGGTGCTAGCAATGGAGAAAAAAGGTCTCTAGTCAGCAGACTGAGAAGGCTGATTAATTCATTTACTTTTTTTTTTGAGTACTCAACAAAATCAAAGAAATTATGCCACATACTGGAGACACAGGTGAGTTTTAAAATTTTTCTTAAATTTGACAAAATGATTAGCTCACTATTTTGAAAAATGAGTTTTTAGAAGTGTAGACAGATATTTTGAAAGTGAGGTTATTCTGGCACAAAAACAGACACATAGACCAATGGAATAGAATAGAGAACTCAGAATTGGACCCACAAATGTATGGTCAACTAATCTTTGACAAAACAGGAAAGAGTATCTAATGGAAAAAAGATAGCCTTTAACAGATGCTGCTGGGAGAACTGGACAACAACATGCAGAAGAATGAAACTAGATCACACCATACACAAAAATAAAGTCAAAACGGATAAGGACTTGAATGTGAGACAAGGAACCATCAAAACCCTAGACAAGAAAGCAGGAAACAACCTCCTTGACCTCCACCGCAGCAACTTCTTACTTGACACATCCCCAAAAGCAAGGGAATCAAGAGCAAAAATAAATGATTGGGACCTCATCATGATAAAAAGCTTCTGCACGGCAAAGGAAACAATCCATAAAACTAATAAGCAACTGACGGGATGGGACAAGATAGTTGCAAATGACATATCAAATAAAGGGCTAGTAACCAAAATCTATAAGGGACTCCTCACACTCCACACCAGAAAAACAAATAATCCAGTGAAGAAATGGGCAAAAGACATGAACAGACGCTTCTCCAAAGAGGACATCCAGATGGCCAATAGACACATGAAACAATGCTCAGCATCCCTCCTCATCAGGGAAATACAAATCAAAACCACACTGAGATACCACCTCACGCCAATCAGGGTGGCAAAAATGAACAAATCAGGAAACTCTAGATGCTGGCGAGGATGTGGAGAAACGGGCACCCTCCTACACTGTTGGTGGGAATGTCAACTGATGCAGCCCCTCTGGAACACAGTGTGGAAGTTCCTCAAAATATTAACAATAGAACTCCCCTATGACCCAGCAATAGCACTGCTAGGAATTTACCCAAGGGATACAGGAGTGCTGCTGCATAGGGGCACATGTACCCCAATGTTCACAGCAGCACTCTCAACAATAGCCAAATCATAGAAATAACCTAAGTGTCCATCAACTGACAAATGGATCAAGAAGATGTGGTATCTTTATACAATGGAATACTACATGGCAATGAGAAAGAATGAAATCTGGCCATGTGTAGCAACATGGATGGAACTTGTGGGTGTTATGAGGAGCGAAATAAGTCAGGCAGAGAAGGACAGATACCATATGTTTTCACATATAGGTGGATTAGGAGGAACTTAACGGAGGTCCATGGGGGAGAAGAAGGGGAAAAATAGTTGGGGAGAGGGAGGAAGGCAAACCATGAGAGACTCTTGAATACCGAGAACAAACTAAGGGCTGATGGGGGTTGGGGAGAGGGGAAAGGGGGTGATGGGCATGGAGGAGGGCACTTGTGGGGATGAGCACTGGCTGTTATAGGGAAACCAACTTGACAATAAACTATTTAAGAAAAAAAGTAACAAAATAAAAAGAAAGTTATCTTTTGTAATGTCCAAAAAAAAAAATAAGTGAAGTTATTCATATATTAAAGAGAAATGCTTAAGTGAATAGCTGGAGTCAGTATAAATTAAGATACGAAAACCTGATTGGCATATTTTTCAGTTACTATGGCTATGTGACAACTTGATAAATTAATGGTGTTCTGCTGTTGGATTCTGTGGGTCAGGAATTCAGATGAAGCACAGAGGGAATGGCTAGTCTCTTCTCCATGACGACTGGGGCCTCAGGAGGAAGACTCAAGCTGCAGGCTCTGGGCTAGAATCATTCTGAGACTCCTTCAGCCCCACATTTGGGGACTGATGCTAAATGTTAACTAGATCTCCAGCTCCTCTCTGTGTGAGCCTCTCCATTTGATTTCTCTACACAGGCTAGGTTGCCCTATCTCCCAGCATGGTGGCTGAGTTCCGAGATCAGGTGTCGTAAGAGAAAAAGTTCTATCTCCTCTTATGACCTAGACTTCTAGGTTATTTCTGTTGCATTCCATTGGATTGAAGCAACTCACTAAGGTTGGCCCATAACCTAGGGAAAGGAAGAAAGATGCCAGCTCTCAAAAGAGGAACGTCAACATCAGATTGTAAGAAAGCGACTTGGATGGCAATTATTGGTGTATTATTAAAAAGTAAGTCTGGTAAAATCCACACAAAACATATCTTTCTGCATTCTGGCCAAGTAATTATAACCCTTGTAGAGTAAACTATAAAAGAAATGTATTTTATTTAGTACTTTTTAATTCTCGTCTTCAAATGACTTTTTGTACTCATTCATTTCATGGTAATGTCTCATCTTCTGCATTTTCTCTGGCAATAATCACCTGGTAGGTAGTTAACTTTTGAAACTAAGACAAAATTTTCACCAAACATTTTTACGTATTGAATGGTTGCCCTGTAGCATATACGGCAACACATACTGGTTACTTTGCAATCAAAGTTGGTAGGAGATCCTCATATAATGAACTAACCTAGTCTTGTTAGATTATGCCAGTGTCCATCCATTCTCATTTCTGGAAAGACGCTCCTTATTTCTAAACCCTGCCCATTTTTAAGTCCTACTTCCTACTGAAGGCATCCTTCACTAGACTGAAGAGCTCAGGCCTGCTCTACATGTTTTATTCCCTTTTACTTCAACGTCACAGAGCTTATTTAACTCCTATCTGTTTAATTATTTTCTGGGTTTGTTCCTTATCTAAATTCTTAGCATCCTGGTGAGGGGCAGGAAGAGTCATATCTCCCCAACCTCCTTTTTTTTTTTTCCCCTCCCAATCGCACACTTTTACTAGTAGGGCGCTGAATATAAGACAATATCCTATAACTGACATCTTCCCTAATTGTAGCTGTGTCATACACAATTGGAAGGAAAAAAAAAATTATTTCATGGAGTAGGAAAGAGAAGAAGAGAACAGATAACGCCCTTATCCTTATGAAATAGTCACTGGTAAACAAATAAATTAAAAATTCATTTGAGAAGGAAAATAATTCTGAAAACATCTAATGAAAACATTATCACAACAAGCAGGATCTGATATTGAGAAGAAAGCGAACAGAATCTTCATGGAACTTCGTTCGGCCACATAGAACATTTAATGTAAAGCAGCCACTAAATCTTTTGAAAAGCTACAATCACTTCAGGATCATGGATTCCTTACCAGACAGGCTTCACCTGTCAGTTCATTTTTCTTACATTCACTCATTTTGTGCAGTTACGTAGACCATTCAAAACCTAAAGTGGCACAGAGGTTATTCAATACAATTTTTAAAAGCACCTGTTCAAATGGATCTGTGGCCTTTGATGTGATATCATGCAGTTTAACAAAGGGCAGAGTCTGGTTAACCCAGTCAACAGCCCTTGTCTATTTCATACTCGGGGACTGACACAGTCAGTCATGTCACCTTCCAAATCTTCCTTGGCACATTCTAGGTCATACTTTCCAATAAGTTTGGTGCAATACGGAAACAAAATAATCACCTAAAAATGGCGTGACAATCTTCCTCAGCAACATCTAATGTAAAATTCCATTTAAAATCAGGAAGAACTGATCTGAAGCCATTCTGACAGGTCATATAGATGGTTCATCCTCTGCTTTTGCAAATATGATCAGAAAGTGAGCCCTAACCTTTTTCTTCCATAGTCCTTTCACAAACAAGGCCCTAACCTCAAAGTCTTTTCCTTAGTTTCCTTTTCAGTTGAAAATGCTGTTTCTCATGACTAACATTAAAAAAAAAAAAAATGAGGTACATTTTAGTCATTGGTTTATAGATTTATATAGGATTGAAATAGTTTTTCCATTAGAAACTATTTCTAAAAACTTTGAAACTTCCAGAAAAAAAGGAAACATTATATTTGGAATCTGAATATGACTAAAATTTGAAAGGCTTTCCAGAACAATGCACTTGGGCTTAGATATCAAGGCTTTTGACCTTTGTTTTCAGGAAGGGCACTTACTGCCAGTTGTTCTTATCTAAAATCTGTTTGACAAGAACAGGCATCCAAAGATAAGAAGCAGTGAAACAGTTTCTCTGATGGCAAATTCCTGATTGCTATAGAAAGCTATTAAAAATACACAGCCTGGTAGGTTGGCTTACTTGAGAAGGGGAAAAGGGGGTGGAGTGGGAGTTCATATATGCTATAAAGTAGTCAGGGTGGGATATTCTCAGGATATAGTTTACAACAGAAGATGACATCTGTTTCTTCTATAAAAAATTTTTTGGCAAGTTCTAACTTGTTATATGACCTGTCCAACTTATTTGATCATAACTGATAAAAACTCTATCCTAGAATTCATGACAACTACAAGGATGATTTGATTTCTGGAGGTTCTCTTGTTTTTATACTTCTCTGCTGTCTTAATATAATGGTATCCTAGAAGCCTACACAAGGAGATTCTAGTAAAAATATATGGTAAAAACTTCAGCTTGTAATAAAGGGATTTTAATTCTTGGGCTCTCAGGGGTGACCTTATGGTTGATTCCATTATATTTTATGGTTTTGTTTTTGTTTGTTTTGTTATCTTGGATTGTGTTCAGATTTTATAGACATAGAAATTTACCTCATTTTTGTGTGGTGTAGCCAGTATCCTATTGCTGCCAATGGATGAGAAGGTCAATGTTAGTGTTAACTGACTTAACTACATTCACATAATGGGCTGTAATATAAAGCCAATACTAGTAAACTGGCTTGCCCCTTCCAATTTTTTCTTTCTTCTTCATCAAGCAGCATTCTTCACTGTTTTCTCATTGTACCTACATTTACATTTGTGGCTCCAAATATTCTAAACTTCATGGATCTGATATACACAGAAAAACAATAAAACACAAAATATGTATAAACAACAAATATTTATGAAGTGACTAACATATGTTTGACATCAAAGATCCAATGCAGATACAAGATTTGGAAAAACCAAGGCAAAGATTAGTCGGCAAAAAGAATATGATCCTCAATTCACCTCATCACCCTCTTAATTTTCTTTTCCTCATTGTGGATCAATTCACTACTGGCCCTGGGGTAATAACTTTAAAACCACTACATTTGTTTTCAGAAAATGAGGCTGAAGCTTTGTTGAGTGC
>NW_027527441.1:3689558-3704931 GCF_008692635.1 Crocuta crocuta
CTAATTATGATGGACGTGGTTTATATTTTTCTTCTGCAACTCAAATTTAAGCTTGGAAAATTCTACAAATGAATATTGCCAGGTGTAGCTAGAGGTTTGCACAATGGAAATGTAGAGTAAATCTAATTAATAATCAATCTCTGGTATTCTAATTCAGCCAGGAGGCCAGCCAATGAACAATAAGAAGGATTCCCAGGGTACACTCTTCAATATTTTTTTCCCCCTAACTGTAGCCATGACTATCAGATGGCTTAACAGATTGTTCACGAATGCAGACTACCAACCTTGACCAGTAAATAAAGGCGAATTGTATCAATCTTGATTAAGAAGAAGACCCATATCTATTTCCCTCTACTAATAGCCTATTCCTCAGGGATGGATGAAAACACCCAACAATACATTATTAAAGAAAAAATAAAATGCAATATTTCTTTTAAATGACAAATTATATGTTTTCTTTACGAAATAGTTGAAACACATGGATATATGCCAAAGATCAGGATAAAAGTTTGTGGCAACCTTTGATAGAAGACAACATTTTCAGCTTTACATCACTATGATATGCAGTATGAACTTTACATTTTGTGAATTATTAACTAAATGAATTGGTTGCACAGGTTCACATTTGTTCCTTACTTAAAAGTGGTCATCTACTGGCATTCCTAAGGAGAGAATAATTTTAATAAGTAGAAGAAAGAATACCTGACCTTCCAGAATATATCTATGTTTATAACTTAAGGAAAGAAAAAAAATGTTATTATTCCCTAAGAGATTTTATTTTTCATGGGAAGGAAGAAAAGAATGCTTGTAAAGTAAGAATTAAAACAATACTATGATATACACACTTTTAAAAAGATTCAAAAAAATAAGCTTTCAATGTTGAACCCTTAAGAAAATGAATTCCATTTTTTCTTCACCTGCACAGAACAAAACCATTTACTAGAAATTACAAATGAGTGCTCAGGTTTAACACCATGTAAATGTCTCTGCTTAATTCTTCTATTTGATTGAGGAAGAACACAAACTGTATTTGATATACAAATGAAGCCAGTCAAAGTAAGTTTTCTTCGTAAAGCTTTGGAAGTCAAGGCATTTGGAGTTATTTCTACGATCTACAGAGAAGGAAGGAGAGACACAGTAGAAATTATTGGGACACAGAAGGTAATCTAGGAATTGAACCTGGATGCAAAGGACAAAGGGAAAGAGGAATGAGAACCATCACTAATAATGCTAACATAGAGATCATCTCTTATTTTATCTGGAGGCTTAAAAAAAACTGTTCTATAATATTTAATTTTTTTTAAATGTTTTATTTATTTCTAGGAGAGAGAGAGAGAGAGACAGTGTGAGCAGGGGAGGGTCAGAGAGAGAGGGAGTCACAGACTGAAACAGGCTCCAGGCTCTGAGCTGGCAGTCAGCCGACACGAGGCTCGAACCCACGAACGGCGAGATCATGACCTAAGTGAAAGTCGGACACTTAACCGACTAAGCCACTCAGGCGCCCCAAAACTGTTCTATAATCTTAATATGCCAGGAGACAAATGAAAATCACTTTTGAAGACAGCTGAGTGAAATGAGTTCTGAAATAAAAAGATACTAAATTCAAATCTTATTTGATACCATTTTCCTGCACATGATACTTAACAAAATTTCTTAATCTTTGTGAGCCTCAGTTTATCTTTAAGTTATTTAATGTTTATTTGTTTTTGAGAGAGAGAGATGGAGCACAAACAGGGGAGGGGCAGAGGGAGAGGGAGACACAGAATCCTAAGCGGGCCATTGCTCTGAGCTGTCAGCACAGAGCCAACACAGGGTTTGAACTCATGAACTAATGATATCGTGACCTGAGACGAAGTCGGATGCTTAACTGATTGAGCCATCCAGGCGCCCACACCTGCCTTCTTTAATCTCTTTTTTTCTCAGTTTATCTTTAAAATGGGAACAATATAGTTATACCATAGGAGTTACCCAAAGGGGACTTATAATAATATATGTAAAGCACAGTACGCAGCAAAGAGTAGTTATTTTATTTTATTTTTTTTTAATGTTTTATTTATTTCTGAGAGAGAGAGAGAGACAGCGTGAGCAGGGGAGGGTCAGAAAGAGAGGGAGTCACAGACTCTGAAACAGGCTCCAGGCTCTGAGCTGACAGCACACGAACCGCGAGATCATGACCTAAGCGAAAGTCGGACGCTTAACTGACTAAGCCACCCAGGTGCCCCAAAGAGTAGTTATTTTAAAACTCATAATAGTTTTCTAGTTCTAAAAACAGAAAAGTGTGATTTGGGAACAAAGACACAATAAAAAGGAAAACCAGGAAAGCAAAGAATTCATCTTCCACAAACAATTTTAAATAAATGTTTCCAGGCACATCATACAGTGACTCAAATTCTTGAAGTCCCCACAAGTGCCAAAAATCTGTTAGACCATGAGGATCTAAACAGGTAGAACAACTCTGTCCCTTTTGAAAGAGGAAGGCAGTTAAAAAAAAATTTTTTTTAATGTTTTATTTATTTCTGAGAGAGAGAGAGAGACAGCAGGAGCAGGGGAGGGTCAGAGAAAGAGGGAGACACAGAATCTGAAACAGTCTCCAGGCTCTGAGCTGGCTGTCAGCACAGAGCCCGACGCGGGGCTCGCACCCAGGAACCGTGAGATCATGACCTGAGCCAAAGTCGGACGCTTAACAGACTGAGCCACCCAGGCGCCGCAAGAAGAAGGCAGTTAAGGAAGACAAATAGTTATCAAAATAAAACGTTGTGTAACAAAGTATAAGCACATAGAGGAAAGCAATTAAGTATGTCCGTAGTCAGAAAAATTTTGCAGATCAATTTACTCTAGGTCTTCAAGAATATGTAGATATAATGCTAATTGAAGTATGGTACAAGACCAGCAGTCTCAGAATTACTTGGGAACTTCTGAAAACACAACTTTTGGGACCAATTACATCAGAAATCCTGGAGGCGGAGTTCAGCAATGTAGGATTTAATAAATCTTCCAGGTGATTCTGATGTAAAGTATGAGAACCATGAAGTAGAAGTTCACCAAGTACATAAGGATTTCAGGCATGAAACAACATGTTCAGACAACGAAGGAAAATTCCATTTGGCTCATGCATGAAGGGGAAGGACAATGGAGGAAAAAGTTTCAGTAACCTCCGCCAGACTTAAAGTTTATACACCATGTTAAAGAGTTTGGACTTTATCATCTAAGCCATGGGAGTTACAAGTATTACAGAGAGCCTAATTTCTTTTCCCTTCAAACATCTGAACAGAAAGTGGGTAGCACACATATATACTATGAATAAAGATGGAAAAGTCCTATTAGAAATGCTTGAGCACCACATCAACAACATTCTCCATACACTAATGTCATTCAAAGACAGCTCTGGTCTAGGTGATTCCTGGGCATGGAGAAAGAAGACATAGTGATTTCTAGCTGAGATGTCTGAGGAAGAACCATTGAACTTCACTGAATTTCAGTTTTCTAGTATAGAAAATCACAACCATGGCGCGTTATGAGAATTAAATAGGAGAAGCATGTCAAAGTCACTTGAGAACTTTAAGGCACGTGCACTGCAAGATACTCTTGTTAATTATGTCATTTAACACTTCTTTGAATTCTTCCTGTGGAGCAAGAACAAATAAACCTATAAAAAGAGTATTCCAACTACTGGGAGGGGCACATCAGAAAGAGTTACTATTTTTTCTATGTAAACAATGTCTAGACTGGGCAAGGCTGCAAATCCAAATTCAGAATCTACCAAAATGAACAGAAGGAAGAAATGTCTAAGGGTCAGGCACTCAGAGGCAGAGAGAATATCCAGATCCTGTTGCCTATAGCCAGAATTCATATGTGGATGTAATTAAGAGCGGACAGCTAATGACAGTACAAGAAGGGACAAAATTTGGGCCACTAAGCTAAAGGTAAAAGTCCTCATGTTTTGCACCTGGACATAAATGAACGTCAGGCTAAATGCTGATGCTAGACATAGATAAGAGAAAGCCTTCCAATGAATTACATGCAGACTCCAGGATTAGAAGAGTTTCCAATTTCAGATGCAAAAACAGAATTTTACCATCAACAAAGCCAAAGGGGAAATGACATTTGAAAACCAACAGATAGCTTTTTTTTTTTTCCTTCTCCTGGGTGAAAGCCAGGTGCACAAGCCAAAAGGACAGGATTCAAAGTCAGTTTAAAGCAGAAGGAGTAATCGCAGACATTCCGCCTCCCGCCAAGTTGTGGGTAACACAAAAACCCCCATCTTCTTTGGGGACCTAGCTTTATCAGTAAAAGCCTTGGAAAAATCAATGCAAATGAAAACACAGATACAGTGCACAAAACATATCAGAATCTGTCAGACTCCCTAGTGGTAACAGGGGACCTTAATCTCTCCTTTCTTCCTTTGTATAACTGCACCTTACTGTTATATTACTTGTAGCAGTTAATGATGGCAAATCCATGCAGTGCCAAAGAACTACAGATCAGGACAAAACAGAGATGCTGTTAAAAGACTATGGTTGTTTTATTAACTACTTTAACTAAATAAATTTATAAATGCTTCTGGCGCTACATATATAATTCCTCAGAGATTTCAAAAACATTTGTTTTCTCATTACAAAGGTTGGAGGCTTACAGATAAAAATTTGGAATATTCAGAAAAGTAATGAGAAAGTTACAATTAGGACTCTACCACTCAGTGTTAATGGCTGCTAACAATTTACCATATTTCTCTACAGCTTCTTTACGTATATTGATATTGTTTAATCACTTAGCATTACTCCATAAGTACTTTTCCATATTATTAACACAAAAACTCTTCAAAGATGTGATTACAATGACTGCATGGAATTCTATCATGAGTATGTGATGATGTAATTTAAAATTTCCCCACTGATAAACATTTAATTTTCACCATTATTAAAAAGGTGGTGATTAATTTCTTTGTGAATAAACAATAGTTTGCATTCAGAAAGTACATCTAAACAGTTGATGCAGCATTACAACTACAACAAAGCCTTTAATATTTTGTTTCATTGCCTTCAAATCTTTTTTTCACATATAAGTATAAATTATGTTATCATATGCTCATTTTTTCTATTTCTCTATATCACAATCTGTCAAATTCTGTCAAAATTACATATATTATTTTTATCTGAATCTTTCATTTAGTATAATTTTAGCACTTTCCCTAAACACTGATTATTTTTGAAAATACATTTTTGTACCTTTTTTTATGAGAACCTTAAAGTTCACTCTCTTAGCAAATCTCAATTATACAATGCTGTGTTATCAACTATGGTCACCACTAGATCCTCACATTTTATTCATCTTATAACTAAAAATTTGTACTTTCTAGCAACCCCTCCGCATTTCCCCCACCCACCAGCCCCTGGCAACTGCATTTCTACTCTCTGTTGCTCTGAGTTCAACTTTTCTTTTATGTTCCATATATAAGTGATGCCACGCAGTATTTGTCTCTCTCTGGATTATGTCACTTAGCACAAGGCTCTCCAGGTCTTTCTATGTTGTTGGAAGTGACAGGATTTCCTTCTTTTCTAGATTAAATAATATTCCATTATGTACATGTAAATATATACACTGAGCACATTTAGGTTGTAGAAACAACAATTTTGAATGACTGAACGGTACTGCATTGCACCTGAGGCATAAAAAGTATGTATATAACAAAATTTTTAATATTGGTTAAGTGGGTTAGTAGGAACTTGGCACCAATATAAATAATGCTGAAATAGGGGCACCTGTGTGGTTCAGTCAGCTTAGCATCTGATGTTGGCTCAGGTCAACGTCTTGTGGTTCCTGAGCTCGAGTTCTAAGTCAGGCTCTGAGCTGTGGAGCCTGTTTCAGATTCTGTGTGTGTGTTTCTCTCTCTGACCCTCCCCCATGGGAGTGTACTCTCTCTCTCTCTCTCTCCTTCATAAAATAAACATTAAAAAAATAATACTGTAATAAACTGCCTAGGATTCATGTTTTTTTATTCATTTCTTATGTGCATAAAGAGAATCCATGTTATTAAGACAGCAAAATACCTTTTTCTAAAAATGCTGTCCAAAAATGTTACAGATTCCTACAAGTCATTTTTAAACTATCCTTTGCAAACCATAGGTTAGATACTAGTCCTTACGAACACATTAGCCATTCTAGCACAGTATTTTCTTTCAGTTTGCATTTCTTTCATTAATAAGTGGGATTAATAAGTAATTAACATACTAAATTAATAACATTAATTTAGTATGTTAATTATCCATTATACATGACTTTTCACTAATATATATGGGTGATGTTTAACATCCAAAAAGTTTACCATTTATATAGTAAAATCTATTAATATTTATCTTTAAATGTTCCCTTTATTATGTGGAAAATATTTATATTTACTTCCAGACATCTCTTTGGTTTCTGGGGTTTTTTTGAATTTAACCCTTAATTCTAAAATAAATCTATTTTGGTACATAGTGCCATAAAAAGGCCCAAATTTATAGTTATTCAATTGCTCTAATGTCTCTTATTTCCTGTAATATGTAATAACATGGAATAGTCTATGCTATATTATGTGTCAAAATATGTTATATTAACACATAAATTAATATAGCATCTTAAACACAGACTTTCATACACAGAAGAGTCTCTTTCTGGTCTTTTTATACTCTTAATTTCCCCTCCTACATTCTTTTTTCACCATACTACTACTCC
Source organism: Crocuta crocuta (assembly GCF_008692635.1). NCBI lineage: Eukaryota > Metazoa > Chordata > Mammalia > Carnivora > Hyaenidae > Crocuta > Crocuta crocuta. The sequence goes on from NW_027527441.1 coordinate 3,696,270, forward strand.
AAATATTAAACTTTTGACTATATTTTCAAATCTTGTAGTAATAATCCCACATGACATTCTATTTCACCAGAAAATTAGCTTATCTTCATTCATTTATTTGAGATGAATTATATCTTTTTTCCAAAATCTAAATTTTAAAAATCTGTAACAAATATGCTTGCCAAGAGTTTCCCTGAAATCATAATCACATTGGAAAAACACATTCATTTAAAAGAAACTGCTTTCTTTTACCCAGTCATGTTTCCCAGAGAGAAAATGATACACCGTACAATTTGTTAAAAGTTTACCTTTGAAGACTTTCTATAGCCACCCTGCTAAAGAGTATTTAATTACTGGAATAAAGCAAAATAAGAGAACAATAAAGGGGGATTATCTAATATCCAATGAGAAACAGAAAGAGCATTTAAAATTTTTAAAACAAATATAAAGTTTAATCTGTTTTTAATCTCAATTCAACAAGTAATTTGAACAGGGCACTACTTTACTTATATTAACGACTTTCCCAGTAAACTACCCAGATGCAAAATTTTCACACTATTTTATATGTACGCAGCTATTGAAGCATCTGCGCACACACTGAAGTTACCCTAAATTGTTAAAAGCAATCCAGACCTACTTGAGTATTATGTTTTTATACTAAGAGGCCACTAAAATGGAACCCAAACAAAACTGGAAGGGAAGACAAGACAGATAACTGAGAGATTTTAATGGTTGCTCATTCATTATGTAGCTTGTTCTGCAAATTTTTAAGCTAAGAGAAGCCTCTCAAATGATGAGATCACACAGTTTCAATTTTTTAAATTAAACTTTTCATTTTGGGATAATTATGGATTCACAGGCAGTTGCAAGAAATAACACAGATCCCACAAGCCCTTTACCTAGTTGCCCTAATGGAAACATCTAAAAAGGCTACGGTACATGATCACAATAGATACACTGAGAGAGTCAAGAAACAAATAATCCTATCATCACAGGCATCTCTCATGTTGTACTTTTATAGCCACAACCCCTTCCCCTCCACCGCCATCCCTTACTTAGTCCGAGGCAGCCACTAATCTGTTCTCCAATTCTTCAATTTCATTATTTTAAAACTGAAATGATATTATGTCGCTATTTGGGATTGGCCTTTCTCAGATTGAAACCCATCCAGGCTTTTGCATGAATCTGTTCCTTTTGCTGAGCAGTACTGCATGGCATGGTGGCATCATGATGTGGGTAACCATTCACGCCGTGAAGGGCTCATCTGTTTTCAGTTTGTGGCAATTGCAAATAAAGCTGCTATGAACACTTGTGTACAGATATTTGTGGGAAAACAAGTTTTCACTTCTCTCAGATAAACACATAGCAATGTAATTGCTGGGTCACGTGATAGTTCCAGATTTAGTTTTTTCTGAAGTTACCAAACTGTGTTCTGGAGTAGCTGTACCATTTTACATTCCCACTAACAATGTATGTCGTTGCCAGCATTTGGTGGGATCACAAATTTTTATTTGACCCACTGTAATTAGCATGTAGTGATATCTGGTTGCTGTTTTAATTTGCATTTCCCTAATGGCTAGGGATTTTGAACACCTTTTCATGTGCTTTTTGTCATCTGTATATCCTCTTCAGTGGTCTTTCTTCATGTCTTTATCCATTTTCTAAAAATGTTTGTTTTTTTACTGCTGAATTTTGGGACATACTAGTCTTCAGCCAACTATGCGGTTTCTAATTATTTTCTCCCAATCTGTAACTTGTCTCTTTATCCTTTTAAAAGGGTACTGTGGAGGCATCTGGGTGGCTCAGGTGGTTAAGTGACTTCTGCTCAGGTCATGATCTTGCAGCTCATGGGTTCAAGCCCCGTGTAGGGCTCTGTGCTGGCAGCTCAGAGCCTGGAGCCTGTTTCAGATTCTGTGTCTCCCTCTCTTTCTCCCCCTCCTGCACTCACACTCTATTTCTCTCCACCTCGAAAATAAACAAACATAAAAAAAGGACCTGTGTAAGCAAAATTTTTTATTTTAGAAAGTCCAATATATCACTTTTTCCCATTTCTAGATATGCAATCAATCACTGTCAATTCTAAGAACTCTCTCCTTAATCCTAGATCTGCAAGGTTGTCTCCTGCTTTTATCTTCTTTTTCCTTTCATAGTTTGTTGTCAAGTTGGTTTCCATATAACACCCAATGATCATCCTAACAAGTGCCCTCCTCCATGACCATCACTCCCCTTCCCCTCACCCCAACCGCCATCAGCTCTCAGTTTGTTCTCGGTATTCAAGAGTCTCTCATGGTTTACCTCCCTCCCTCTCCCCAACTNACTTTGTTCCATTGGATACTCTTTCCTACTTTGTCAAAGATTAGTTGACCATACATTTGTGGGTCCAATTCTGANTTCAAGTTCTATCCATGATGCTGCACATGGCCAGATTTTATTCTTTCTCATTGCTATGTAGTATTCCATCGTATAGATAAACCACATCTTCTTGATCCATTTGTCAGTTGATGGGCACTTAGGCTCTTTCTATGATTTGGCTATTGTTGAGAGTGCTGCTATGAACATTGGGGTACATGTGCCCCTATGCAGCAACACTCCTGTATCTCTTGGGTAAATTCCTAGCAGTGCTATTGCTGAGTCATAGGGGAGTTCTATTGTTAATATTTTGAGGAACCTCCACGCTGTTTTCCAGAGGCGCTGCACCAGTTGACATTCCCACCAACAGTGTAGGAGGGTGCCCGTTTCTCCACATCCTCGCCAGCATCTAGAGTTTCCTGACTTGTTCATTTTTGCCACTCTGATCGGTATGAGGTGGTATCTCAGTGTGGTTTTGATTTGTATTTCCCTGATGAGGAGGGATGCTGAGCATCGTTTCATGTGTCTGTTGGCCATCTGGATGTCCTCTTTGGAGAAGTGTCTGTTCATATCTTCTGCCCATTTCTTCACTGGATTGTTTGTTTTTCGGGTGTGGAGTTTGGGGAGTTCCTTATAGATATTCGATACTAGCCCTTTATCTGATATGTCATTTGCAACTATCTTTTCCATCAGTTGCCTATTAGTTTTATGGATTGTTTCCTCTACCGAGCAGAAGCTTTTAATCTTGATGAGGTCCCAATAGTTCATTTCTGCTCTTGTTCCCTTTGCCTTTGAGGATTTGTCAAATAAGAAATTGATGCAGTTGAGGTCAAGGAGGTTGTTTCCTGCTTTCTTCTCTAGGGTTTTGATGGTTCCCTATCTCACATTCAGGTCCTTTATCCATTTTGAGTTTATTTTTGTGTATGATGTGAGAAAATGATCTAGTTTCATNGCCAACTCTTGGTTTCACTGATCTGTTCAACTGTTTTTGTTTTTTTTAATTCTATATTATTTCGGTCCTGATATTTATTATTTCTCTTCTACTGGGTTTGGGGTGCTCTTGTTGCTCTCCTCCTCATTCCTTTATGTGAGCTGTCAGATTTTATATTTGTGCTTTTTCTAATTTCTTGAAACAGGCCTGGAGTGCAATGTACTTTCCTCTTAGGACTGCCTTAGCCGCATCCCACAGAGTTTGCATTGTTGTATTTTCATTTTCCTTTGTTTCCATATATTTGTTAAATTTCTTCTTCAATTGCCTGATTGGCCCATTTGTTCTTTAGTAGGGTGTTCCGTAACTTCCATGTTTTTGGAGGTTTTCCAGATTTTTTCCTTTTTCACAAACTTGAAACTGTGATTGATTTCAAGTTTCATAGCATTGTGATCTGAAAGTGTGCATGGTATAATCTCAATTCTTTTATACTTATTGAGGGCTGCTTGATGTCCCAGTATGTGATCTATCTTGGAGAATGTGCCATGCGCACTTGAGAAGAAAGTGAGTATCATGGCCTCAGGGTGTAGAGTTCTAAATATATCTGTCAAATCCATCTGATCCAATGTGTCATTCAAGTCCATTGTTTCTTTAGTGATTTTCTGTCTAGTTGATTTATCTATTGCTGTGCATGGAATATTAAAGCTCCCTGCTCATTCTTGTCCATAAGATTGTTTCTGTTTGTGATTGTTTTATGTATTTGAGTGCTTCCGTATTTGGTGCATAGACATTTATAATCATTAGCTCTTCCTGATGGATAGACCCTGCAATTATTATATAACTCCTTCTTCATCCGCTGTTACTGCTTTTACTTTAAAGTCCAGTTTGTCTGATATAAGTATGGTTACTCCAGCTTTCTTTTGACTTCCAGTAGCATGATAGATATTTCCCATCCCCTTATTTTCAATCTGAAGGTGTCCTCAGGTCTAAAATGAATCTCTTGTAGACAGCAAGTAGATGGATTTTGGTTTTTTATCCATTCTGCTATCCCATGTCTTTTGGAGCATTTAGTCCATTTACATTCAGTGTTATTATTGAAAAATATGGGTTTAGAGTCATTGTGTTCTTTGTAGGATTCATGCTCGTAGTGGTGGTGTCTCTGGTATCTTGCGTTTCTTGCAACATTTCCCTCATAGAGTCCCTTTCAGGATTTCTTGAAGGGCTGGTTTAGAGGTAATTGAATTCTTTCAATTTTTTTTTTTTTTTTTTAATTTGGGAAGACCTTTATCTCTCCTTCTATTCTGAATGACAGGCTTGCTGGATAGAGGATTCTTGGCTGCATATTTTTTCTGTTCATCACATTGAGCATTTCCTGACATTCCTTTCTGGCCTGCCAACTTTCAGTAGATAGGTCTGTCACCATTCTGATAGGTCTCCCTTTGTATGTTAGGGTCCTTTTATCCCTAGCTTCTTTCAGAATTATGTCCTTGTCCTTATATTTTGCCAGTTTCCCTATGATATGTCATGCAAAAGATCGACTCAAGTTACGTCTGAGGAGAGTTCTCTGTGCCTCTTGGATTTCAATGTCTATTTCCTTCCCCAGATTGGGGAAGTTCTCAACTATAATTTGTTCAAGGACTTCTTCAGCACCTTTCCCTCTTTCTTTCTCTTCTGGAATTCCTATGATATGGCTATTGTTCTGTTTGATTGTATCACTCAGTTCTCGCACTCTCCTTTCCTGCTCCTGGATCAGTTTCTCTCTCTCTCTCGGCTTCCTCTTTTTCTCTAATTGTGTCTTCTAATTCACCTATTCTCCTCTCTGCCTCTTCAATGTGTGCATTGGATGCCTCCGTTTTATTATGCATCTCATATATAGCATTTTTAAATTCATCTTTTTAAGCTCCATAGTCTTTGTAGCAATAGTTTCTCTGATGTCTTCCATGCCTTTTTCAAGCCCAGCGATTAATTTTATGACTATTGTTCTAAATTCTTGTTCAGTTATGTTGCTTATATCTGTTTTGAGCAGTTCTTTAGCTATCATTTCTTCCTGGAATTTCTTTAGAGGAGAGTTCTTCCGTTTCGTCATTTTGGCTTGGTTTCTGTCTCTTGTCAGTTTTAAAAGCTTGTTATGCACTCTTCACCTGCAAGTACTGCTGTATTAAAGAAGGGTTTTTGACTATCCAGGGCCTGTCCGCTCAGGAAGTGTTTTTTTTTTTTTTTTTGAATAGTTTATTGTCAAGTTGGTTTCCATATAACACCCAGTGCTCATCCCTATAAGTGCCCTCCTCCATGCCCATCACCCCCCTTCCCCTCTATCCCACCCCCATTAGCCCTCAATTTGTTCTCAGCATCCAAGACCCTCTCATGGTTTGCCTCCCTCCCTCTCCCCCACTATTTTTCCCCTNTTGTCAAGTTGGTTTCCATATAACACCCAGTGCTCATCCCTATAAGTGCCCTCCTCCATGCCCATCACCCCCCTTCCCCTCTATCCCACCCCCATTAGCCCTCAATTTGTTCTCAGCATCCAAGACCCTCTCATGGTTTGCCTCCCTCCCTCTCCCCCACTATTTTTCCCCTTCTTCCCCATGGTCCTCCTTTAAGTTCTTCCTTATCCTCCTATACGTGCAAACATATGGCATCTGTCCTCTGCCTAATTTCACTCAGCNCTTTCCATGATTTGGCTATTGTTGAGAGTGCTATGAACACTGGGGTACATGTGCCCCTATGCATCAGCACTCCTGTTCTTTTAATGGTGTCTCTTGGCCTCTCTTGTTGAGACTTTGGTTATTTTATTTCCCTACTTGTAGTAGTAATGGGACTCTCCACCATGTGTACTTTGGCTTGTTTCTTGAGGTAGTCCTTGAAAGGAAAACAGACAAACACACAGGGGACAAAGGCACGCAAACGCACAGATAAATGCAACAAACAAGCAAACAGAAATGGAAAAAGAAAAAAAAAAAAAGACAAAGGACAGACTAAAAGCATAAAAGCAGAACTCCCAGCTACAAATAAAGAGCAGGGTGTATGCCGTGCTGATGGACGAGTATATACAAAGAGAGAAGTGACAGGGGTGGGGAGAAAGCAAAATTGGACAATGACCAGGCAGAGAGACTAAGAGGCTTAATTCAGAGAGAGAGGGGAGAATATGCTAAGAGGCGAGGAAAAAGAAATGAAGATAATGTTACTCAGGGAAACTATATAGTCTGATTACTCCAGAGAGATATAGAAAGGTAGCAGTGGAGGTGTAGACTATACATCAAGAGAATGGATTAAACGTAACTGTTTAAGCCAACCAATGACCAGAGTGCCCAGTCCAGCAGAGGGGAAGGACACGAATGAGACAAGGGAAAATAGATTGGAATAGAAAGAAGTGATCTAGAATTAATCACAGCAGTGCATCCATGTTGGTCTTGCCCCAGGCTCCTGTAAAAGAAAAGCAGCTGTCTAGTGGGGATGGGCGTCGTTTGGTGTAGGGAGGTGTTGCCTCCACTGTGGTCCCGTGGGCCGCTCCCTAAGGTCCCATCTTGGTGGTTGTGGGGGAAAAAACTGGCAGTGCCCCAGTCCCTTCTCGAACCAAGAGCTGCAAATCACTCTTTTTGGTCTGATCTCCCTGAGCCATGGGCGTAGCCAAGGTGGGCCGAGTTCTATGTCCCAAGCCCCACCTCGTTTCCAGGTCTTAGTCCTCACACTTTATTGATACACCCGAAATATGATCCTACAGCAGCAGAGCAGTTTCTCCTGGCACTGCTTGGGTCTGGGGCACCCAGCCCAAAGTCAGCACCACAGCTAGAAACACGATCACTTTCTGTCCCAAGCCAGGGGGAGGGTGGGAGGTTCTCTTCTCCAGGGACAGTTCTCTGAGCAGTGTCTTTCTCTTTCCCAGCCACTCTTTCTCTTCCTCTCAACTCTCCACAGCTCCCCGCGAAGGGGGTTCCCTACCTCCCTCCGTGTCAGGGCCCATTTTTATCTTCCCTAGTTCACACTCAGGCACCTATGAGGCATCTTCTTACCAGACTCTGTCTCTTTTCCTCCCAGACTCCTGCAGTTCAGTGTCCTATGGCTTCAGGCCTTCTCTGAGAGATGGGGGCAAGCAAAGTATATGGAGCTCCCTACTTCACCCCTATCTTGCCTCCCTCTCCTGTTTTCTAAAGGTGTTTAGTTTCAGGTTTATTTTTGTTTTTGTTTTAAATGTTTATTTAATTTTTCAAGAGAGAGACCATGAGTGAGGGAGTGGCAGAGAGAGAGGGGAGAAAATCCCATGCAGGCTCCATTCTGAATCACATAACTGTGAGACCATGACCTCAACTGAAACCAAGAGCTGGATGCTTAACCAACTCAGTCACCTGGGCACCTTCATGTTAATATTTAAATCTGTGGTCCATTTGGAGTTTACTTTGTGTCAAGTGAGAGGTGGATACTCACATTTTTGCCTTTGGATGTCCAACATGACTTATTGAAAGGCCACATTTCCTCCACTGCATGGTTTCTGTACCTTTGTCGAAAATCATTTGAGCATATTTATAGGGTTCTATTTCTGACTTCTCTATTTATTCCATTGATTGATACATCCATTCTTTCACCAATACTGTCTTGGTTACTGTAGCTATATAATAAGACTTACCATCAGATAGACTGATTCCTCCCTCTATATGGTTGTTAGCTGTTCTAATTCCTCTGCCTTTCTACATTTATTTTATTATAATCTTATGTACAAAAATTCTGCTTATACTTTGATAGTAATTGTGTTAAAATGCATGTCAAATGGGGGAAATCATTATCTTTATTATGTTGACTCTTCTAATCTATAAACACTGTATATCACTTATTTATATCTAGTTTGATTTTTTTCATCATTTTGTAATTTTTAGCATACAAGTTATATGTATTTTGTTAAATATACACCTATTTCTTTTTTTGGTGATGGTAAGTGCTATCATATTTTTAATTTTACTGTCCACATATCTTTCACCAGTATAAAGAAATACAAAAGTTTTGTTTTTTTTTTTAAGTTTATCTTGTATCCTTTGACCAGGCTGAACTTACATGTTAGTTCAAAAAGTTTGGGTTTTTGTTTTTTGGGTCTCTTTATAGATTCCTTGGAATTTCCTAAGTAGGCAACTTTGACACCTGGAAAGAAGGACAGTTTTATTTTTCCTTTCTGATTTCTATTCTTTTATTTCTCTTTATCTTTCTCTAGTGTCTAGATTTTCCAGTATGATATTAAAGAAGAGCACTTAGTTTATTTCCTTGTCTTATTCCCAATCTTAGGGAAAAGCTTTCAGTATTTATTAAGTATAATGTTAGTTGTAGGGTTTTTGGTAGATGTTCTTTATCATGTTGAAGAAGTTTCCTACTCTTCCTATTTATTCTAAGAGTTTCTATCATGAGTAGTGAATATTTTTAATG
>NW_027527441.1:3705319-3727294 GCF_008692635.1 Crocuta crocuta
CTATCATTTCTTCCTGGAATTTCTTTAGAGGAGAGTTCTTCCGTTTCGTCATTTTGGCTTGGTTTCTGTCTCTTGTCAGTTTTAAAAGCTTGTTATGCACTCTTCACCTGCAAGTACTGCTGTATTAAAGAAGGGTTTTTGACTATCCAGGGCCTGTCCGCTCAGGAAGTGTTTTTTTTTTTTTTTTTGAATAGTTTATTGTCAAGTTGGTTTCCATATAACACCCAGTGCTCATCCCTATAAGTGCCCTCCTCCATGCCCATCACCCCCCTTCCCCTCTATCCCACCCCCATTAGCCCTCAATTTGTTCTCAGCATCCAAGACCCTCTCATGGTTTGCCTCCCTCCCTCTCCCCCACTATTTTTCCCCTTCTTCCCCATGGTCCTCCTTTAAGTTCTTCCTTATCCTCCTATACGTGCAAACATATGGCATCTGTCCTCTGCCTAATTTCACTCAGCATAACACCCTCAAGTTCCATCCATGTTGCTACACATGGCCAGATTTCATTCTTTCTCATTGCCATGTAGTATTCCATCGTATAGATAAACCACATCTTCTTAATCTATTCATCGGTTAATGGGCACTTAGCTCTTTCCATGATTTGGCTATTGTTGAGAGTGCTATGAACACTGGGGTACATGTGCCCCTATGCATCAGCACTCCTGTTCTTTTAATGGTGTCTCTTGGCCTCTCTTGTTGAGACTTTGGTTATTTTATTTCCCTACTTGTAGTAGTAATGGGACTCTCCACCATGTGTACTTTGGCTTGTTTCTTGAGGTAGTCCTTGAAAGGAAAACAGACAAACACACAGGGGACAAAGGCACGCAAACGCACAGATAAATGCAACAAACAAGCAAACAGAAATGGAAAAAGAAAAAAAAAAAAAGACAAAGGACAGACTAAAAGCATAAAACCAGAAATCCCAGGTACAAATAAAGAGCAGGGTGTATGCCGTGCTGATGGACGAGTATATACAAAGAGAGAAGTGACAGGGGTGGGGAGAAAGCAAAATTGGACAATGACCAGGCAGAGAGACTAAGAGGCTTAATTCAGAGAGAGAGGGGAGAATATGCTAAGAGGCGAGGAAAAAGAAATGAAGATAATGTTACTCAGGGAAACTATATAGTCTGATTACTCCAGAGAGATATAGAAAGGTAGCAGTGGAGGTGTAGACTATACATCAAGAGAATGGATTAAACGTAACTGTTTAAGCCAACCAATGACCAGAGTGCCCAGTCCAGCAGAGGGGAAGGACACGAATGAGACAAGGGAAAATAGATTGGAATAGAAAGAAGCGATCTAGAATTAATCACAGCAGTGCATCCATGTTGGTCTTGCCCCAGGCTCCTGTAAAAGAAAAGCAGCTGTCTAGTGGGGATGGGCGTCGTTTGGTGTAGGGAGGTGTTGCCTCCACTGTGGTCCCGTGGGCCGCTCCCTAAGGTCCCATCTTGGTGGTTGTGGGGGAAAAAACTGGCAGTGCCCCAGTCCCTTCTCGAACCAAGAGCTGCAAATCACTCTTTTTGGTCTGATCTCCCTGAGCCATGGGCGTAGCCAAGGTGGGCCGAGTTCTATGTCCCAAGCCCCACCTCGTTTCCAGGTCTTAGTCCTCACACTTTATTGATACGCCCGAAATATGATCCTACAGCAGCAGAGCAGTTTCTCCTGGCACTGCTTGGGTCTGGGGCACCCAGCCCAAAGTCAGCACCACAGCTAGAAACACGATCACTTTCTGTCCCAAGCCAGGGGGAGGGTGGGAGGTTCTCTTCTCCAGGGACAGTTCTCTGAGCAGTGTCTTTCTCTTTCCCAGCCACTCTTTCTCTTCCTCTCAACTCTCCACAGCTCCCCGCGAAGGGGGTTCCCTACCTCCCTCCGTGTCAGGGCCCATTTTTATCTTCCCTAGTTCACACTCAGGCACCTATGAGGCATCTTCTTACCAGACTCTGTCTCTTTTCCTCCCAGACTCCTGCAGTTCAGTGTCCTATGGCTTCAGGCCTTCTCTGAGAGATGGGGGCAAGCAAAGTATATGGAGCTCCCTACTTCACCCCTATCTTGCCTCCCTCTCCTGTTTTCTAAAGGTGTTTAGTTTCAGGTTTATTTTTGTTTTTGTTTTAAATGTTTATTTAATTTTTCAAGAGAGAGACCATGAGTGAGGGAGTGGCAGAGAGAGAGGGGAGAAAATCCCATGCAGGCTCCATTCTGAATCACATAACTGTGAGACCATGACCTCAACTGAAACCAAGAGCTGGATGCTTAACCAACTCAGTCACCTGGGCATCTTCATGTTAATATTTAAATCTGTGGTCCATTTGGAGTTTACTTTGTGTCAAGTGAGAGGTGGATACTCACATTTTTGCCTTTGGATGTCCAACATGACTTATTGAAAGGCCACATTTCCTCCACTGCATGGTTTCTGTACCTTTGTCGAAAATCATTTGAGCATATTTATAGGGTTCTATTTCTGACTTCTCTATTTATTCCATTGATTGATACATCCATTCTTTCACCAATACTGTCTTGGTTACTGTAGCTATATAATAAGACTTACCATCAGATAGACTGATTCCTCCCTCTATATGGTTGTTAGCTGTTCTAATTCCTCTGCCTTTCTACATTTATTTTATTATAATCTTATGTACAAAAATTCTGCTTATACTTTGATAGTAATTGTGTTAAAATGCATGTCAAATGGGGGAAATCATTATCTTTATTATGTTGACTCTTCTAATCTATAAACACTGTATATCACTTATTTATATCTAGTTTGATTTTTTTCATCATTTTGTAATTTTTAGCATACAAGTTATATGTATTTTGTTAAATATACACCTATTTCTTTTTTTGGTGATGGTAAGTGCTATCATATTTTTAATTTTACTGTCCACATATCTTTCACCAGTATAAAGAAATACAAAAGTTTTGGTTTTTTTTTTAAGTTTATCTTGTATCCTTTGACCAGGCTGAACTTACATGTTAGTTCAAAAAGTTTGGGTTTTTGTTTTTTGGGTCTCTTTATAGATTCCTTGGAATTTCCTAAGTAGGCAACTTTGACACCTGGAAAGAAGGACAGTTTTATTTTTCCTTTCTGATTTCTATTCTTTTATTTCTCTTTATCTTTCTCTAGTGTCTAGATTTTCCAGTATGATATTAAAGAAGAGCACTTAGTTTATTTCCTTGTCTTATTCCCAATCTTAGGGAAAAGCTTTCAGTATTTATTAAGTATAATGTTAGTTGTAGGGTTTTTGGTAGATGTTCTTTATCATGTTGAAGAAGTTTCCTACTCTTCCTATTTATTCTAAGAGTTTCTATCATGAGTAGTGAATATTTTTAATGGTTTTTTTTTTGCACCAAATGAAGTTTTTTATAGCCTGTTAAGTTAGTAGATCATATTAACTGATTTCAAATACTAAACCAGACTTGTATCCCTGGAATAAACTCCACTTGATCACAGTATACAATTCTTTTTATATATTACTTAATTCGACTTATTAACATTTTGTTAAAGGTATTTGAATTTATGTTCATGAGGGAGGGATATTGGTTTGTAGTTTCTTTTTTTCTACTGCCTTTATCTAGTTTAGATATTAGGATAATATTAGCTTCATAAAATAAATTGAAAAATGTTCCCTACTCCATTTTCTAGAAAAGACTGAGTAGAACTGGTGTTAATTCTCACTTATTTGTTTCTTACAATTCTTCATTGTAACACCAGGATTTCTTTTTGGGCAGTTGTCCAATTATGAACTCAGTTTCCTTAATGATAAAGTTTTCAATTGACCTATTTCATACGGGATGAATTGCAGTATCTTACATTTGTCAAGGAACTTGTTCATTTCTTCTAAGTTGTAAATTTTTTGTATATAATTGTTTCTAATATTCCTTTAATATTTTTGTCATATCTGCATGGTCTGTAGTGATATTCCCTTTTTAATTTCTGATATTAGAAATTTGTATTTCTAATTAGAAATTTGTATTTCTAATTAGAAATTTGATAATAGAAATTTTTAGTCCTTCTTTCAAGAGGTTTGTAAATTTTATTAATCTCTTCAAAGAGCCAGCTATAATTTTCTCAACAGTTTTTCTTTTCAATTTCATTGCTTTCTGCTCTTAGCTCTTCTGCTTCTTTTGGGCTTCCTTCTCTCTCCTTTTTCTAGATTGTTGGAGTGGGAGCTTAGGTTATTGAGACTTTATCCTTTGTGATGCATGCATCTAGTGCTAGGAACTGTCTCTCATCCCTGCTTTAGCTGTGTCCCTCACATTTTGGTATGTAGTATTTTCATTTTCATTCAGTCCAGTGCATTTTTATTTCCCTTGAGACTTCCTCTTTGACCCACAGGTTATTTAGAAGTGTGTTCTTTAGTTTTCAAGTGTTTAGAGATTCTCTGTAGTATTTCTGTTATTTCTTGTTTGATTCTATTGTGGGTGATGAATGCACTCCATATGATATCTATCCTTTTAAGATTGATCAGATTTCCTTTATGGGCCAGAATATGATCCATCTTGGTTTATGTTCCATTCGAAACAGAAAATATATATTCTGCTGTTGCTTTATGCTCTATAATCTATAAATATCAGTTACATCCTATTGGTTGATGCAGTAGCTGAGCTGAGGTCTTCCATACTCTTGCTCATTCAATCTAGTCATTCTATAGTTTTTTGAGAGAAGGGTATTGATGTCTCTAACTTTAATTGTTGTTTTTGTCCATTTCTCCTTTCAGTTTTACCAGCTTTTGCTTCATATGTTTATAGCTCTATTGTTTGATGCATATATATTTAGGATTGTTATGTCTTCTTGGACACCTGACCCTTTTATTATTATATAATGTCCCTAACTGGTAATTTTCTTTGCTCCGAAAACTCCTGCTTTCTTTTGACTAGTGCTTGTAGGAGATATATATACATATGTATAATATATATACATTATTATATACATTATATATTATATACATATATAATACATTATTATATGTATATATAAATCATTCTTCGACTACCAATCTGCCAATACAATTCACTTGAACTGAGTTTTTTATTAATAGCATGTAGTTGGCTCATGTTTTTTATAAACCACCCAAAGAATTTTTGTCATTAATTGGTGTAATTAGATCATTTACCTTTAAAGAGATTTTTTTTCGTTTTCTTTTTTAAAATTTTTTTTAATGTTTATTTATTTATTTTTGAGAGACAGAGGGTGAGCAGGGGAGGTGAAGAGAGAGAAGGAGACACAGAAATGGAAGCAAGTTCCAGGCTCAGCACTGAGCCCGACGCAGGGCTGGAAACCACGAACTGCGAGATTAACCCAAGCCAAAGTCAGCTGCTTAATCAACTGAGCCACCAAGGTGGCCCAAAGTGATTAATTCTTTAAAGCTGATGTCCACTACACTATTTTGGGGGTTTTTTGTTGTTGTTGTTCTGTTTTTCATTTTTTTTTTCCTGTCCTCCTATGGGTTATTTGAACATTCTTTCTTCAAAAGAAAAAAATGTAGTAGATGTACTTTTCCCTATTTTGCCCACAAAATATAAAATTCCTGGACCTTATATATGAAACAAACATAAGCAGATTCTGAAAGGTGACAAGAAGGCAGACCTGCTGGGAATCTTGGAACCCAAAGAATAATACAGTGGTAAGTTTCCGGGGTTTCCTTCTTACCTCTTATATTCCACATTGAAGGCTGAAAAACCCAACAAACCAAAACTCCAACAAACAGATTAGACAACATATAAACAGGTAGGTAGGTAAGTAGGTAGATAGGTAGATTAGATAGACAGACAGATAGCTTTGAAAAAGCTCCAGCCAAAGCCCAATGGCTCCACTCAAAGCACCAGGAAAGAGGCTGCCTGGCAAAATAAAAAAAAAAAAAAAAAAGTATTAAAAAGTAACCACTCTACAAATACCAAAGGGGAAAAAAAGTGTGCTCCCCCAAGCCCATCCTTTTATCACTTCCACTAGCACTTCTTCTAAGCTGTAAGGAGACAGGACACCCAATCCCATCAATGCTGTGATTAAGAGGGCTGAGTAAGAAGACTGGAATTTTATCCCTGGGAGGGAGTAACAAACCCCTCCCACCACAGTATCATGGAGACCCTGTGGAGATCCTTTGCCCTCCACCCTCCACCCTGCAGTAAGGAAACACTCCTCCCCTCTAGTTAACATGGTAGAAAAAGAAGCCTCCTGGGGAATCAAGACTTTCTCTACCAAACAGTAGTAACCAGGCCACTCTCCTCCTTATCCTGTTATTGAAGGCCAAGCAGGAAGTAGTAATAAGGCACAGCCATCCAGCCAGAGATGTATCAGTGGGGGCCTAGTGGGGAGATGAGACTCCCATTCCAGCCATAATAAGGAATGGTTGAATGTCAATGTAGGACATTGGGAATCAATGTGGCTGAATGAGAAACTTGGACTCCCACCCCCACCTGGGAAAAAGAGGGTGCCAACCTTCCCCAACTACCTCTGCTGGAACTGTCAGAGATAGAAAGTTAAAACAGAAAGTTTAAATAAGATTCAAAGTGTCTACCTTAATAATCAAAATAACTAGGTTATGATTATCTGCATACAAGAACCAAAAGACTGTTAGAATTATCTGACAAAGATTTTAAAAGCAACCAGAAAATATTTCAAAATGCTACCATGAATGTGCTTGAAACAAACGAAGAAATACAAAGTCTTAGGGGGGATATTCAACAGAGATAGAAGATATATAGAAAAAAATCAAATTTAAATTTTAGAAGTGACGAAAAATTTCATGAAGAATGAGGGGCCAGAACAATCAGTGAACTGAAAGATAAGAAAATGGAAATTAACCGTTCTGAACAAGAGAAAACATGGATTAAAAACATAATAACCAAGTCTCAGGAACCTGTACAACTATAATAAAATACCTAATATTTGTGTCATAAGAATCCTGGAAGGAGAATCCAAAAAACAGCCGATCTGATGGGGCTCCTGGGTGGCTCAGTTGGTTGAGCAATTGACATCAGCTCAGGTCATGATCTCACGATTCGTGGGTTCGAGCCCTGCATCGGGCTCTGAGGTGACAGCTAGCTCAGAGTCTGGAGCCTGTTTTGGATTTTGTATCTCCCTCTCTCTCTGACCCTCCCTTGCTCACACTGTTTCTCCCTCTCCCTTTCTCTTTCTCTCTCTCAAAAATAAACAGAAAATGAAAAATAAAAATAAAAGAAAAAGTGCAGAGCTGAGAAAATATTCAAAAACATAATGGCTCCAGGCTTCTCAGACTGACAAATGACATAAATCTACAGATGCAAGCAGCTAAATAAATTCTAAACAGGAGATACCTAAAGAAAGTCACTCTAACACATCAAAGTGAAACTTCTGAAGACAAGAAAAAAAAAATACTGAAAGAGGAATGATACCCGCCCATAAAGATAAACAAATCAAGTGATGGTAGATTTCTCATCAAAACCTATAGAGGCCAGAATGAAGTGGTATCAACATTGTTCAAGCAATTAAAGAAAGGAACTGTCAACCCAGAATCCTATCCCCAGTGCAAATACCCTTCAGGAATTAAGGGGAAATAAGTTCACAGGAAGGAACATGAAGATAATATGTCACCAGTAGACCTATGCAAAAGAATGGCTGAAGGCAGTTCTCTGAACAGAAAAGTAACAATGAAAGAAGGAACTTTAATATCGAGAAGGAATAAAGATGGTAACTGGAAAAAGGCATCAATGCAATATATTTTCCTCTTCTCTTGAGTTCTATAAATTAAGCTTGATGGTATAAGTAAAAATTATAACACTGTCTGATGTGGTTCTGTTTGATATAGAGGAAATATTTAAGGCAATCATAAATGGGGAAGGTAAAGAATATAAAGGAGAGAATTCTTTTCTTTTTTAATTTTATTATGTCTTTATTTTATTTTGAGAGACAGAGACAGAGAGCAGGAGGGGAGGGGCAGAGAGAGAGGGAGACACAGAAGCTGAAGTAGGCTCCAGGCTCTGAGCTGTCAGCACAGAGCCCGACGAGGGGCTCAAACCCATGGATTGTGAGATTATGACCTGGGCCGAAGTCAGACATTAAACCAACTGAGCCACCCAGGCGCCCTGCTACTCTTCACTTTAATTGATGGAATGGTTACACTAGTTGGTAGATTTTTGATAACTTATGTATATTTAACATAATTCTTACAGCAACCACTAAAAATGCTATCAAAAATATGCACTCAAAAATAGTATACATAAACCAAGTGGTATCAATTTTAAGAATAGAGGCTTTATAACTATTATAATAAACATTGAGTGGCAAATTGCAGAATACTAGAAAAGGAAATAAAAACAGCATGGTTTCAGGGTGCCTGGGTGGCTCAGTCTGTTAGGCGTCTGACTTCAGCTCAGGTCATGATCTCATGGTTTGTGGGTTTAAGCCCCGTGTTGGGCTCTGTGCTGACAGCTTCCTCAGAGCCTGGAGCCTGTTTTTGGGTTCTGTGTCTCCCTCTCTCTCTGACCCTCCCTCTCTCTGTACTGTCTTTCTCTCTCTCAAAAATAAACTTAAAAAATTTAAAAAAAAATTTTTAAAAACGTAGCATGGTTTCTTTTTCAGATTGATGACAAAAACAGGAAATATACTCTGCATAAGGTTTGAGTGCTTCCTTCTGTGTTCTAAAAGCAAGTGTGTTCTTGTCTATTTGTCCTTTTTTCTTTAAGGGAAAGACAGTTTAAAATTACTACAGTAATAAAAACAAAACTCAAAGTAAATGCTGTATTTTAGTCTATCAACAAATTGAGGGGGGGGGATTTTGCATGTGAATAAAATTTAAGTAAATTCTTTTTTTTTTTAATGTTTTATTTATTTCTAGGAGAGAGAGAGAGACAGCGTGAGCAGGGGAGGGTCAGAGAGAGAGGGAGTCACAGACTCTGAAACAGGCTCCAGGCTCTGAGCTGGCAGTCAGCACAGAGCTCGACGCGGGGCTCGAACCCACTAACCGTGAGATCATGACCTAAGCCAAAGTCAGACGCTTAACCGACTAAGCCACCCAGGCACCCCTAAGTAAATTCTTAAACTGTATCTAAAGAGTATGTGTCACAAAGAAAGGGATCCTGTGGCACATACTTTCGTAGGAATAAAAAAGCAAATGTTGCTCTGTGTGCCCATGTTCTGTACTTTTCCGTACTTTGTTCTACTCCATCCTCTCTCTGACACATAAAGCAAAGTCAAATCATAGAAAAGGACCAAACCAAGTCTCCTCCTCATCTGCCCTCCCAACACTATATGCCCACTCAGACACCTGAGATCACCTATTTCGTGGTTCCAGAGGGAAACCTCCATAAATCTACACTGAATGCTTATACTGCTATGTCTCAATGTACTTTTTTTTANGGAGTTCTATTGTTAGTTTCCTGGCATTTAGCTTTCTTATTAGCAGTTTCTTTTTTCTTCCTTCTCCTCCCAAACTTTATTGCTTTTCCCTTTTATAATGCTCCATTATTTGCTATAAACTTTGGGAAATGAACTCACATCTCTGTTCAGTCTACCCTCAACTCTCACCATGTGAGCTGAATAAACTACACTTGTCTTCAACCTCACTTCCTCCCAGCTACCATTAGTTTATGCCATGATGCACATATCACCCAGTTTCTTCATGAGGCCATTTAACTGTCCCAAAGCACAAGAGCTGGTCTGTTGCTTACCACCCACCTGTCATTCAAGGAATACTCTTCATTGCTTGTCTATTTTCATTACAGTCCATGAATTTGGAATTTGTCTTGCTGGAATACAAACTAATTTTTTTTTTCCACAAAGTTTGGGACTTAAACTTTCTTAATCTCTCCATATCATAACAATTATTCTATTTGGTCTTGATTTAATTTTCCTGGGTATATAAATCTAGAGTTAGGTTTGTTTTCTGTCCAAACGTTGGGGTCATGGTGGTTCCACTAGCTTTTGGCATGTTGAGCTGCTGACTAAAAACTTTAGTAGGATGTTCATTCCTACGATAGAACATTTATGTTTTTCTTTTTTAAAACTGTTGGAATCTTCTCTTTGGTCTTGGAGCTCTAAAATTTCATTAGCATGTGTCTGGTGTAGGTCTGTTAAAATTCATTGTTCTCAGCATTAGTTTGACCCTTTCATTCTGAAGACATGGGTCTTTCTTCAACTCGAGACAATATCAGGATTATTTTATCTCATTTGTTGTTCTTTTTCTCCGGTTTTAGAGCTCTTACTGGACAAACACTGAGCTGTGTAAATTGATTCTGTCTCTTTACTTTTCTCATATTTTACATCTTTTTTCTTCTTTCCTTCAGGAAGATTTTTCTTGAAATTTGTTTATAAACTTTTATTGTTTTTTAAAAAAATTAATATTTATTTATTTTTGAGAGAAAGAGACAGAGTGTGAGTGGGAGAGGTACAGAGAGAGAGGAAGACACAGAATCTGAAGCAAGTTAGCTGTCAGCATAGTTTCATGCAGGGCTCGAACCCATGAACCATGAGATCATGACCTGAGATAAAGTCAGATGCTTAACCAAGTGAGCCACCCAGGTGCACCAATAATCCCCTTTTTTAATGTTAGTAGTTATACGGTAAAATTTCATGCATTATTTCTGTGTTTTGGTTTCTCCAAATAAGAAAAAATTCTTAATTTAGGGATTATATATTTTTCCTCTGAGGATACTAAATAGATATCTTTAAAATATCTTTTCTCTAAATCACTTATTTCCTCTGAGGTAGTGGTTCTCAACCAAGACTGACTTTGTCCTCCAGTGGATTTGACAATATAGTTGTCCAGGTACTGAGACAATGTTGTTCACAATGGCTAGAGAGGAAGAGTTGCTGTTACTATAATCTATAGATTATATATAATCTCCTACTACTATAGCAGTCAGGAATGTTGCTGAATATCATACAATGTACAGAACCCTCTCCATAACAAGAAAAATATCCAGCACAAAATATCAGTAGTGCAGAAGTTGAAAAATTCTGTTCTAGAGTGATCCCCCCCTTTTTTATACTTTGTTTTTTATACTTTGTTTTATATCACTCATTTCTGTATCTATTTCTTTTTATAAATGATTAGACTGATTAGTAGGGGCTTTGCTTTAGGTCTGTCACATGGAACATAGAGACCAGGTAGGGCCTCTGCAAGTGCCAGAACCAGATAGAATGTTGTGCTATTCCTGGTCACCAGTCCACACAGTACAGGACCTCAGCTCTCACACAGGGACTGTCTGAATCCCTCTGAAGAGTTCTACTGCTTGTAACTGCTGTAACTAGTTACACACACAGGGACAGAAAGTGCAAACCTCATTCTTCAGCCTTGTGACCAGTGACCTCAATTTCTGTTTTTCTGCTTTGTATGCTGTTCTCTGTACCCAGGGCACTGAACCCAGAACCCAGGCGTGCTCCTCCATAAAAGCTCCCCCAGCTTCATCAGAAGCTCTTCCTGCTCTCAGGAGCAGACTCCTCATCATGCTCAGAAACACGTTCTTTTTTATCTGTCTTTGCTGCCGATTCAAATGGGACTTGGGAAGGGAGGAGACTCATGTTTAGCTAGTCCACAAACTACAACCCACCAACGCTTCCCATCTGTTTTCAAATCAAATATGTTTGTTTATGAGGTTCTCTTACAAAAGAATATTCCTCCAAAACAATTTTAGATATATAGGTGGCAGCCATATATGCCAGGGGCCACAGGGGTGTGGAAACTCCTAAACAATTTAGGATGATGTTGAGAAACAATGGATTTGTAACATTTGGAAAATGATGTCACTTTTCTAAACCTAGGCTTCATGTTTTCATTGAGGAGATGACCCAAATAACCTAGTTCTATTTCTAGTATAAAATGAAGACCAGTATTTAGAATAAGACTATAATTTTCCCACTAATATTTAACCATACCATCTTTTTTTAATGTTTATTTATTTTTGATAGAACACAAGGGGAGATAGAGGAAAAGAGAAGGAGTCACAGAATCCGAAGCAGGCTCCAGGCTCTGAGCTGTCAGCAAAGAGCCCAATGCGGGGCTCAAACCCACAGTCCATGAGATCATGACCTGAGCTAAAGTCAGTCATTTGACTGAGCCACCCTGGTGCCCTAAATTATACCATCTTTTAATGAAAACAATTTACTGGAACACTAAGCTTTCCCTATGATACAAAATGGGGTAGTATAAAATGCTTCACTCTGATAAACTAGTATTTATGAGTCACCTTTGTGTAAATACAGAGCTTTAGACTTACCTCATACACTCTTTCCAGGTTTTAATGTTTCTCATCAGAAATATGAACATGTTAGTCTAAAAATAATTATCAATAGAGGGAGAGAGAAACATATCTGCTGATAACAGATTTATTAATGATGAGAATATATAAAATCTACCACGAGAAGATCTGAGGGTATCTAATAACTTTATGTCAAAAGTGTCTGAATGGAGATTGTTGTTGCTTGTTGTTTTTCTTTTCATGGAAAAAATAGATTTGGGGGGTTTATCCACTTGTAAGCTGTAAATATTTTAAGGGTAGATGGTCTGTTTAGCTGCTTATGGAGGAAACCTGAAGGAAACAATAATACATTGACCTATTCAAGAAAAGGCAATTCAGAATCCTGGAAGCCTCGAAAGTCTGAACGGACAGTTGTCAGTGTTGTGCAATGCATCACTGCTCTCCCAGAAATGCACTGCTGCCTTGACTTTCTTTGCGGTCAACAAAAGAAAAAGAATTGGCAGTGTTAAACTTCCTCACTGTCCTAATGCAGAAAATGAAAAAAAGAAGGTTTATCTTTCCTTTTGTGAAATTTTAACAGCTTCCTGTACTGACACTGTGAAATTCATTGCTAACATTGTCTAGTTTAGGATATCCACATACGAGGTCCTTCTAGAACAGTATCTGAAAGGCACTGATTGTGAGTCCCCAAATAACAGAATTATAAGGTGAGTAAGGCTGTTGAGGTAAATAGTGTACATGTACACATACACATATATATGCACACACATGTAACATATATCATGGATATTAATATTTTATATACATTTTTAAATTCTTCATTATGTAAACACAACTAAAATAATTTCAGTAAAAGTATTTCCTAACCTACTTAGGAAACGTATTCTAACATTTAATAACTCTTACCAGCAGAACATACTTCCTTCTTCTGATCTAAATCCCATACATTGTAATTTAAATCTATTTCTATTCCCAGGAGGGTTGCAGAACAGCTGGTCAGCATCCTCCATCCAAATAATCTCTCATGTATTTGACTCTCATCTTTAAAGACCCTCACAGCCATCCTTCCTCAGGCAAAATGACCCTAAAGCCCTAACTCCTTCCTAGAGATCATATTTCCTCAGACTTGAATCATTCTGAAGTTCCACCTTGGGAGTGCTCCAAGTTCTGTGTGTCTCTGTTTCCTCTCAAGCATCTCTATCTCTTCCCTCCTCACTAGCACGTATGGTAGTGATCTTCCCTACGAGTGGTCTTATGGGGCCAACACAAGACTGAGTAGCTTTAACCTAAGACTTCAACAAACATCATTATAGGAGTATTCAGGCTGCTGCTAAATCTGCATCGTAGATTTCGGGAATAAAATCCAAATAGCGATAACTGAAAATCTAAAATGATCTTGTTGCATTGCATCAGGTGCCTTTTCCCTAATGTACAGTTATTATAAATCTCATCTCACAAATTATTGAGCTATATCATGGGGGAAATGTCCACTATTTCATTTATCTGTGTGCTGATTTTCAGCCTTTGCTACAACAGGAAAGAGGACAAGACCAACAAACAGGAATCCCAATATTACAGAGAAAATATCAAAGAAATCTGTTCAATGATTAAGTTTTCTTTCCTTTGCTAAACTGATCTAACCACAAGAAAACCTATAGCTATATCTCCTGAGTAATTAATATGATAGGAAAAGGAGGAAACCATGTCCAGAAAAGCATTGGAGACAATGCTAAAGCCAGGAGGCGGGTTTGCAATTCACTAGACCAAGATAATATCTCCACGGAATCTTTGATGGAAAGAAAATCAACTACAGCCTGAGTTTACTGCTTATTGTTAACAGTCCTCTTCCATAAAGAAACCACTAACAGCGTGGTGATAGGTTTCTCAATGTGTTATTTCTCCAACTTAGGGACCTGGGTCCAGAGCATACATTCATATCACTGATATGCCTGTTTCAGAATAACCATATTCTACTAATGCTGCTCCCATTCCGAATATATGTCTTTAAAAACTTACTTCAGAGTTAGGTGTGGAATGCACACAAACATATGCATTCAAAAGAGCTTAATTCATTTGTGGTTGGAACTGATTTTCCAACTCATTTTACCAAGCTTGATTGCCTCTTGTCATCAAAAGTAGCTCTAAATTACTTTTGCTGTTTTCTAAAAATCAAATCCACTCTTTATGCTATTCTCATAATTACTTCATTTTCTCAAAAACTGAACACATATTTATTTTGTTATCAAAAATGTAAAATAATTATATGTACCGTTTTGTATATATTAGAGAAACTGATAAGTTTACAAAGTTAAGCAAAGCAATAAAGCTGTAAACATGTACTAAAACATTAATAATGATGATCTCTGATGACAGAATTATGAGCGATTATTTTCTTCCTTCTACATTTCTATTTCCATACTGCTAATAATGAGAATATATTTCTTCTACTAGAAAACAAAACTTTAAAACATTCTTCCACACTATTATTTTTAGTAGTCACCAAGTGATGCTAATTTGAGGTTAGCACAGCTGTTCAATTAATTCTGGACATGGAGAACTGATAGAGGGATAAATTTTTAATATTCTTTCTTACTGAGAAATATACTTTAATAGCTGCCCTCTTGGTCATGCATTTAGTCCTTCACTTACTACTATTCATGGCCTAAATAAGAGTTATATTTATTAGCCAAAACAACCATTTTTTATGTTTCTTGTATTTCCAATAACTGGTAGCATTTCTCTGAACACATGTACACTTCCATTGGTAAATGTACCATCTTCAACTCAACATGATTACATGGTGGGTATGAATTTATACCTAATTTTAATCAATTTTCACACTTCAAAAAGTTCAAGAACATTGAGTATTACTATCTAAAATACATTTCCTATATTTACTCCAATACATTTAAATTGTGAAAAACAACTGCATAAGTAAGACTCATTTTCCTCATGATCTGGCATAGGTCCAAGACATAATGAGTACACCAGATATATCTGCTGAATGGCATGACTACAGATGTTGATGGCAAAAACTGTCTCTTGCTTGTTCTAAGCACCTCTATCCTTACCTACTTGAAAATATATATGTGTGAGACAAGTACTTTTGTGGAGAGTAGAATCTCTGGGCATCGTGGTCTCTCATGGGCATTTTATTTGCACTGACAATTCTTAAGAGGAATTTATCAGTCACATCTGTTTATTAAAAAAAATTAATCCTACTTGAGATTGAAATTGGGCAGGGGGCATCTTTTGTCTCAACAGTGATTCTAAAGGTTTTCCACACAAGATCCTTTATATTTAAAATTTTTATGAACAATGGGACATTATCTCCTTATACTTTTGGATTCTTTCAACTATTATGTTCCCTGGTCAATATTCATTACTCCAGTGTTAACTCCCACAACCATCCCCTCTGAGACAGAACTACTGTAAGAGCCAATTATCTTAAAAACACTTCCTTAAAATAAATAATTTTATAGCAGGAGATATCAATTCAGATTTGATGATTATTTAGGCTTTATCAAAATCAAACTGTGCTGCATGAGTCTGCATCTATGTGTAGCATTAATTCAGGAGCTGACTACGCATTCTAGAGAGAAACACATAATTTCTTTTTATTTGTTCCTTATTTACTCAAGATTAGATCACTGAAAAACTCCATATCCTCTAAGCATTGGGTTATAAAACTGATAAACTGATATGCATCTTCACAGAGCCAGAGGTATTCTAAAATTACTTCATAAAATTCCCTTTACTCCACTTTGCTATAGTTCCTCTTTTAGCCATTTATGCTACAATTTTAGTTCCCATTTCTCCTCTTGGGTCTCTTCAGAGTCCTCATGAACTTTTCTAGGAATTCCCCCCAAAAAATGTCGACTGCATTCCTCCGAATGTGTATACCAGTGAATAAATTTAATGTCCAACTTACATATTCCATTAGAAATGTAAATGACATAAACATTAATCTACACACTGGAAAATTAAGAAAGAAACGTGACTACCTCCAGACGATGGGTGTTTCAGATGAGCTTATGATCCTTTGTACTTTGCTATGTATTTCACACATTAACTAGCTGATAAAGACAGAAAGGGAGGGCAGAGAGAAGGGAGGGGTCACAATGACTGCACCTCTCCCCAGGTTTCTTACAGATGCTTCAGAGGAGGGGTTGCTGCTAACAACAGGCTAGCTCTACTGTCACACGGACCTCAGTCTTCTGGGGCCCACTATGGCTATCAGAGATTACGGCTGGCTGTTGACTCTTCAATTACAACACTTCAGTAACTATAATTTCCACATTTATTCCTAAAAAGGCTTTTCATGATTTCTCGGAGTTCAGGTTTTCATTATGTATTACTCCCTCAAGAGCCCAAAGTATGACAAACTATGAAGCTTATTTTACACAGGGCCTTAAAATACATAAATACTAGTGCCAAATATGATGCCCTAGATATTTACAGTAAAGCATTTCCCATATTTCAAAGAAACTAAAACCAAGGTAATATACCATTACTTTTTGAGTAAAAAATTATTTGATCCCCCATAGGAAATGGATAGGAGCCTACTTATTTTCATTATCTAAATAATAACTATTAAAACATTCGCTGATCAGTTGCAATGTGCAAAACAGCTCTCCTGTTCTTAAGGGGCTATAAGCTATTAAGGGAGACACAGTATACACACAAATTAAACCTCTGGGAGAATATTTTAAGTGACAACCAAAGAAATTACAGAATCACAAAACCATCAAAATTCTATCTGAGTTACATCCTGTCAAAAATAAATTTTAAAGCAAGTAAATAATGATAAATACTTCCCCGTGATGACTAGGATTCTGTTATTTCATAGAATTTATGTCACAGAAAATGGGAATTTCAAAACAACAGAGATGTTAAGTAACTCCCACTAAAGAACAGCAGGATCTAATCTAACATTTCACTTCAGATTAGCCCACTTCATTACCTACTGAAAAGAAAACCTGGAAATTATTATTTGAGTTCTAAATGAATAAAATTACTTAATTAGGCTACTCTGCTTGTAGTTCAATAAAAAGATTTTTGACAGAGCTCAACTTCTCCAAAAGAAATTTATTTTCTGGCTTTGTCATCCATTACACACCAAATAGATAGCTATCTTTCTTTTTATAAAGTATTTTCTTATATTTTTGTTTTTATTTTTGAGAGAGAGACCCAGAGCGTGAGTGGGGGGAGTGCAGAGAGCGAGAGAAACAGAATCTGAAGCAGGCTCCAGGCTCTGAGCTGTCAGCACAAACCCCAATACAGGGCTCAAATCCACGAACAATGATATCATGACCTGTGTCTAAGTCTGACGCTTAACCAACTGAGCCACCCAGGTGCCCCATAGTTATTTTTCAATACTGAGAACCTGAAATAAAAACAATGTTGAATGAATGAAAGAAATGAATGTTGAAAATATAAATCAAGGAATGTCATGTTGATACATGGCTGTGGGAGTCGACTCTTCATCCCCAATTCCCACCAACAAAATAAATTCTGTAAGTTGATAAACCGGATTATTTCAAAATAGATAAATGCATATGTTCTTGTCTATTGATTTATATCTATATCCATGCATTTTCAAAGAGAATATTATTTATGTAATCAAGCAGAAATACTCCTTTGAGCCATTCATGTCTTTTGTGTAATTAGGCAATTAGGATGCACTAGCCATAGTAAAATAACAAAGAAGCAACTCTGAGAATTATTGCGTTAAATAATTCTCTTATGTTAAAAAAAAGAACTGTATGTAACCAAAGAAATTTTGTTCTGGATGACTGTTTAAATATTTCTTACTTATGACTTTTGTAGAATATTGTGAAGGAGGCTCAGTATCAAAGTCTGTCTTTTTTTTTTTTAATGTTTATTTATTTTTGAAGGAGAGAGAGACAGAGTGTGAGTGGGGAAGGGGCAGAGAGACAGGGAGACAGAGAATCAGAAGCAGGCTCCAGGCTCTGAGCTGTCAGCACAGAGCCCAATGTGGGGCTTGAACTCATGGTTGGTGAGATCATGACCTGAGCCAAAGTCAGATGCTCAACTGACTGAGTCACCCAGGCACCCCTCAAAGTCTGTCTTTACAGCTAATTTGTAACAGTCTATTTTACCGCAAGGTGAGAAAAGGAGGAGAGATTTAGCATTCAGTGAGAACCCTCTGTATACTGCATGCTTTATATACGCAATCTCACAAAATCTTCACAAAAATCCTATCAGGTAGGTATTATCAGACCCATTTCTTCACTAGAAGACATAAAGGATCAGAGGGTATCATTTGTAAGCTAAGATCACAAAGCTGGGAAGGATACTTATCATTTTAATCCATGGATGTGTGCTTCCAAGACCCATGTTCTACCCCCATGGACAACTCAACCTTGCTTAAAGGAAGAACAACCCTCATCCCATGATTAAAATGTTGTTTAGCATCTACTATAAGCTTCACAAGGGCAGATTCTCTGTCTCTCTCCCCCCCTCTAAAATATTGACAAGAATAGCAGTTACTTAGTAAACATTTCTATAATGAATCAATTAGGCTCTTTAAATGCTTTCTCTCCCTTCTGGATCTAACCCTCGTTCAAACCCTGAATGACCTGAGAGCTAGTTGAAATCACCTGAATGAAAACTCTTAAGTTGCATAAAATGTGGCTAATCTACTCCCATATCACTGCATTCTATCTCTACAGAAATTAGCTACTTCCCATCAGATTAATACACATCTAATTAGCCAGGGCTTTCTAGTATAAGAAAATTTAAGAAATTTTGGTATAATTTCTAGAATAAATTCTAGAATAAGAAAACTAGAACCCTGTTCTAGTAATCAGTGTTTCCTCTTCTCTGAGAACAATGAGCTTCAAATCAATGGATTAAATAACTTTTCATTAAAAAATAATAAAATAAAGCAAATACTATAAAATACAATGACAGCCACTTTAATCCCAAGAATTCATCCTCTTCCCCAGTGCTGCCATGGGAAGCTGGCTATAGCAAAAAGAATCCTAAAACATTCCCCAATTTACCCTGTGTCCTATTAGTCATGCTCTTGTGTAATACCTTCCCCATGAGTATGGGTAGGATCTGTAACTTGCTTCTTACTAGTAGAATACAAGACAATTGATGTGCTGTCACTCTCATGATTATGTAAAACTGCACTGTCTCTCTCGGTTACAGACCGTCTCCCCTAGTGGCTTCAAGAAAGCAAATGGTCATACTGAAGAGGCCCACACAGGAAAAAAGTAAAGGTGGCCTTCAGCCAATAACCAGCAACAAACTGAGATCCTTATTCCAAAAGACATTAAGAAACTGAATTCTCACAATGATCACACGAGGCAGGAAGCAGATCCTTCTACAAACACATGGTGAGATCAAAGTGAAGCCCCAGCCAACACCTGCACTATATTCTTGCAAACAACCCAGGTAAGCCATGTCCAAACCCCTGACCCACTAAAACTGCAAGATGATAAATGTGTGCTGGTTTAATCCACTAACTTTGTGATAATATTGTTATATGACAATAGAGAACTAATAGATGCAACAATACATAACTACAATACTCCATAAATCTAACTGTGTGAGAAAGCATGGTGAGTTCCCATAGGTAGACTGAGCTCTACTTCAGAGCTTCGTAGCCTTATTAGACCCAACTCTCTATTTTATTAATACAGATTTTTTTAATGCTTTATTTTTTTAAGAGAGAGAGACTGAGCGCGAGTAGGAAGAGGCAGAGAGAGAGAGGGAGACTCAAAATATGAAGCAGGCTCCAGCTTCAGAACTGCCAGCACAGAGCACGATGTGGAGCTCAAATTCACAAATAGTGAGATGATGACCCGAGCCAAAGTCAGACACTTAACAAACTGAGCCACCCAGGTACCCCAAATATAGACTTTTAATACTCCTCTCATTATCATAAGCTAAAATAAATTATACAGTCTCTGAATTAAAGTTTATATATAGTATCACCTGCTTATATAAATAATTTAAAGATCAATATAATGCCCTAGATATAATATAGGGATACAAAGGGATATTAACTCAAAATAAAATTATGTTCATTTCAATATATAAATGTATAAAACTATATTAGAAGGCAAACTTCATCATGAGAGAACAATTTTAAGTATTTATGCATCCAGTATAGAAGCACCTAAATATTTTTTTTTAATATTTTTATTTATTTCTAGGAGAGAGAGAGAAAGAGAGACAGCGTGAGCAGGGGAGAGTCAGAGAGAGAGGGAGACACAAACTCCGAAATAGGCTCCAGGCTCTGAGCTGGCAGTCAGCACAGAGCCCGACGCAGGGCTCAAACCCACGAAACACTAGATCATGACCTAAGCGAAAGTCGGACGCTTAACCGACTAAGCCACCCAGGCGCCCCTAGAAGCACCTAAATATTTAAAGCAGATATTAACAAATATGGAGGGAGAAAGAGACAGCAACACAATAATAGCTGGGGACTGCAACAATAGATAGATCATCCAGACAGAAAACCAATAAGGAAACATTGAACTTGAACTACATTTTAGATCAAATGGACCTAATAGAAATATACAGAACATTTCATCCAACGGCAGCAGAATACATGTTCTTCTCAAGTGGTAATGGAACATTCTCCAGAATAGATCATATGTAAGGTCTCAAATAAGTCTTAAAAATTTTTTAAAGAATGAAATCCTATCAAATATCTTTTCTGACCATAATGGTATGATACTAGAAATCAATTACAAGAAAACTGGAAAACTCACAAGTATATGGAGATTAAACAGCATGCTCCTCAACAACCAATGCACCAAAGAAATCAAAATAGAAAAAAAAAAAAGCACGAGACAAATGAAAATGGAAATAAACATACCAAAATTTAGGGGTTGCTGCAAAAGCAATTATACACAGTTGACAGTAATAAATGCATATATTAAGAAATATGAAAGGTCTCAAACTAACTTGATACCTCAAAGAACTTGAGGGATGCCTGGGTGGCTCAGTTCATTAAGCATTCAGTTGTGGCTCAAGTCATGATCTTGCAGTTTGTGAGTTCAAGCCCATGTCAGGGTCTGTGCTGATAGCTCAGGGCCTGGAGCCTGCTTCAGATTCTGTCTGTCTGTCTGTCTGTCTCTGCCCTTCCCTGCTCGCACTGTGTCTCCCTCAAAAATAAATAAACATTTAAAAAATAAAAAAAAAGAACTAGAAAAGGAACAAATTAAGCATAAATTTAACAGAAAGAAGGAATATCAAAGATCAGAGAAATAGAGACTAAAAAGACAATAGAAAAAAATCAAAAACTAAGAGCTGTGTTTTGAAAAGAAACAAAATAGACAAATCGTTTGCTAGACTTGCCAAGAAAAAAAGGGAAAGGACTCAAATAAATGAAAGAGGAGACATTACCATTGACACCACAAAATACAAAGGATCATAAAAGACTATTCCAAACAATTATATCCCAACAAATTAGACAACCTAGAGGAAATAAATTCCTAGAAACATACAACCTACAAAGAGTAAGTCATGAAGAAGTATACATTTTTAATGTGTATTTATTTTGAGAGAAAGAGAAAGAGAGCACACAACTGGGAATGGGCACAGAGAGAAGAAGAGAGGAGAATCCCAAGCAGGCTCCACACCATCAGCACAGATCCCAATACGCAGCTCAAACCCAGGAACCATGATATCATGACCTGAGCCGCAATCAAGAGTCAGACACTCAACCAACGGAGCCACCCAGACACCCCAGAAATATAAACTCTTAACAGACCAATAAGGAGACTGAATCAGTAATCAAAAACCTCCCAACAACAACAACAA
>NW_027527441.1:3727321-3736807 GCF_008692635.1 Crocuta crocuta
TTTTTTTTTTATCTGACAAAAGCAAAGGCAAAAATAATAATGATAATAATAATAATAAATAAACAAGTGGTACGACATCAAACTAAAAAGAAAACCATCAACAAAATGAAAAGACAACCTATGGAATGGGAGAAAATATTTTCAATCCACACATCAAATATCCAAAATATTTAAGGAAGTTATACAACTCAATAGCAAAAATATATAATTTTTTAAGTGGGCAAAGTATCTGAATAAATATTTTTCCAAAAACATACAAATGGCCAACAAGTACATGGAAGGTTCTCAACATCACTAATCTTCAGAGATATGCAAATCAAAAAACACAAGAAGACATCACCTTACACCTGTTTGGATGTTTATTAGATGTGATATATACATATAACACACACATACACACACACACAAGAATATTAGTCAGCCTTTTAAAAAAGAAGAAAATTATGTCATTTGCAACAATATAAATGGACCTGGAGAGCATTATGCTAAGTGAAATAAGCCAGACACAGAGACAAATACTGTATGGCATCACTTATATGTGGAATGTAAAAACAGTTGAACTCACAGAGACAAAAAGTGGAAAAGTGATTGCCAGAGTCCAGAGGGCAGGGGAAATATGGAGAGGTTGGTAGAAAGTGCAAACTTTCAATTATAAGATGAATAAGGTCTGA
This sequence comes from Crocuta crocuta, assembly GCF_008692635.1. Taxonomy (NCBI): domain Eukaryota; kingdom Metazoa; phylum Chordata; class Mammalia; order Carnivora; family Hyaenidae; genus Crocuta; species Crocuta crocuta. Next base: position 3,727,993 of record NW_027527441.1, read on the forward strand.
GGATCTAATAGTGACAATAACAGCTGATAATACTGCATTGTGTAATTGGAATTTGCTAACAGTATGACTTAAATCATTAGACACACACACACACACACACACACACACACACTAGCCCATAAAGTACCTGGATTCTTGTATCCATTTAGGATCATGGTAATGGCAACTGCTACAGCTTGCATGAAGGATTTTAGTCTGCTTTATATTCTTTTTTTAATTAAAAAAAATTTTTTAATGTTTTATTTATTTCTGAGAGAGAGCGAGACAGTGTGAGCAGGGGAGGGTCAGAGAGAGAGGGAGATACAGAATCTGAAACAGACTCCAGGCTCTGAGCTACCTGTCAGCAAAGAGCCTGATGTGGGGCTTGAACCCATGAACCGTGAGATCATGACATGAGCTGAAGTCAGACGCTTAACCAACTGAGCCACGCAGGCACCCCTTATATTCTTAACTCACACACCATAAGCAGTATTGTTCTGGAACCTATCATTTTATTAAATGTTGAGCATCTCTTATAAAAGTTCTGAATAAATGAAGTAAAATATTGTCAATTTACCTTAATTGTCTTCCTGGAACATTGAGAGTATGTTAAAATTGTGGGACTAGTGCCTTGTGCTTATAAGTAAGATGAAATTAATTCTATGCTGAAATCACACACACAGACACACACACACACACACACACACACACATATACACTGTATACTTTTTGAGAGGCAAGATGATTCTTTCCTGGACAAGACTTTCCAGTGCACTGCAGAGAATCTAGCATCCCTGCCTTTGCCAATCATTGTCAGAATAAAATCAAATCTTAAAACAAATATAAAACTTCTAGGATGGAACATTACCCCGTTAAGGAATACCAAGTACTCAAAGTGTAAGCAGGCTCCTAACCAAGATTTAATTAAAAAAATATACATATGATTGACCATATCACAAAACAAGCTACAGATTTAAACCTCTAGAATGCTCCATAATAGTAAACTTTCATTACAAGTCAACTTATACACACACAAACACACACACACACACACACACACATTTGTAGAAAAAGAGAAAATATGATACAGATAACCAAAAGAAGCCTGGTGATCTATTTTATACAAAAAAACAATAAACACATTTCAAATAGTCTGTAGATAACTTTTAAGTTTCTTTCCATGCCTAAGATATAGGTATATCTCCTATCTATCTATCTATCTATCTATCTATCTATCTCTATACAGATTATATACCTGCCAGTCTATAACAGATTATAAATATGACATAAAAATTAGTTGCTTGTTATAGTACTAAACAATTCATCAATAAAAATGTTGCTGCTATCTTTAAAGTTTAACATGGGTTTCTAAAAAGATTTAGTTTCTGGGCCACCTGGGTAGCTCACTTGGTTAAGCATCTGACTCTTGGTTTTGACTCAGGGCATGATCTCACAGTCGGTGAGTTCAAGCTCTGCATTGGACTCTTGGCTGACAGCATGGAGCCTGCTTAAGATTCTCCCTCCTTCTCTCTCTCAAGATAAATAAACTTAAAAAAATTTTAAGACTTAATTTGTTTACATCTATGACAAGGCCATCATCAACTTTTAACTCATGCCTTCTTTGTTTTTCTACAAAGCAGGTAATTTTTACTTACTTACTTATTTATTTATTTATTTCTGAGAGAGAGAGAGACAGACAGACAGACAGCAGGAGCAGGGGAGGGAGAGAGGGAGACACAGAATCTGAAGCAGGCTCCAGGCTCTGAACTAGCTGTCAGCACAGAGCCCGATACAGGGCTCAAACCCACGAACCGTGAGATCATGACCTGAGCCGAAGTCGGACGCTTAACCAACTGAGCCACCTTAACCAACTAGGCGCCCCCAAGCAGGTGATTAAACAGTGTGATCATTGACGTTACATTCATATTTGATATTCTTTTCTCACAATCAATACAAGACCAAAGTCTTCATTTCTTCATGGAATTTGACCAGGTCTCTTGAATAGTATTAGGCTGTTCTTTCCTTTGCTCTTGCCATTCTCCAAACCATTAAAAATTACAAGAATGTCAATGTATGGAACAGAAACAATATATGTTGTCTCAGCCTGTGGTTAAGAAAGCATGCATACACTTTCATTTTTATTAGAGAGGGTAATGCAGTTAGACTGCTGACTTTGTATATATATTTTTAATCAAGTGTCAGAACTACACTCTTGTCAAGCCCTAGCTGCTTCTATGAGAATTGTCCAGCATCATTAACATACTGTCCTTTAAAAGAGTGGGAGAATGCAGAGAGAAGTGAATTATGGGGCACCAATACTGAATGCAAAACATCTGTCTTTATAATTATCAGCCTGCCAAGCAATATTTCTAATGTAGAAAAACTCTTCCCTCTCGAATTCTTTTTAAATTTTCTCAGACCCACTGTCCTTGTAGATATCCAACCAATAACTAAGAGGGTTGTTGACATCATTTGTTTACTCTTCCATTCACCCATTCATTTCACCCTTTCAACTGGAAAAATTTTATTCACTATTTATTATAGGTTAAATATTGACTATTATAAATCAAAAAGGCTCAAACATATGAAAGCATTAAATCAGAATGTTTTGCTTATTCCTCAGATGAAGAAAAAGCTTTGGAAAGAGTTCCCTCTCCCAAACAGTAACTGCTTAACTTATTGAATGCTTATTATAACCAATTGCATAACTGAAATTGTTGCCTCCACATTTTTAGTTGGAGAAATGAAGGTTCAGAAATTTCAAGTAACTTTAACAAGCCTAAACATTTAGTATTCTTTTTTTAAGCTTATTTATTTTGAGAGAAAGCATGTGAAAATGATGGGGAGAGGCAGACACAGAATCCCAAGCAGCCTCCTTGCCATCAGCAGAGAGCCCAATATGGGGCTCAAACTCAAGAACCTAGAGATCATGATCCGAGCTGAGATTCCAGAGTCTGATGCTTATTCAGAGTCTGATGCTTAACCTACTGAGCCACCCAGGTGCCCCTACCTAGTAAGTATTCTTAAGGTAGATCCTAATCCATGCTTGTTTCACTACAAACTTGGGAGTCTTAAGCAATAGGTCCAGATTGTGGAGAAATCTTCAAATAGGGTATATGAACAAACTCATTTTTAATTATCCCTGGTTCTAGATGTTTCTGTGATCAATTCATTATTGTCAAGATTTGCTTTCGGTATGGCTTTGTTTAGGATAGAGTTCTCAGAAAGTCAGCCTCCTACCTCTGGCAGATCTGAATGTGTCCCCCTACTACCATGAATTGCAGATGCCTAGAGCACAAATTTAGGTCTCTAACAATAGATGAACTGCCATCTGCTTCCCTTGGAAGCTCAGAAATTTCTTCTAGGATAGTTTTATTGAGAATGCATGCTTATCCCTAATTCCTCAAGGGAATTTCATTGTAGAGACATGAGTTACTTGCCCTCGGATTAAAACCTAGAGAAAGAAAGGATAACAGTAACAAAACAGCAGCAGGAATTATCATCCCAAAGTCATAGGAAAGATTAGAAGTTGCACAAACACAATCCAGAAATCAGGGGATATCAATCTCTGGTTCTTGCTAAAACTCCTCCTACAAAGGCCCCTACTCTGGCAACAAGATCGTGGTACAAAGGGAAAGGAGGAAAGCCCACAAGGGGCATTCTGACATCGCCTCGCTTTGAGGTGACAAGGATGACCTGTGTTTTGCTGTGCTTAAGCCTCAGTAATTCATCAAGAAGGTTTCTCAGCTCTTAAGTACAAGGCGACAGTCTAGATCTTAAAAGTGTTCATGATGGTAAAAAAAAAAAAAAAAAATGCATTATGAAGTGGCCCCTGTTTATTAGAGGAGGACATATGATTTCTTTCTTAAGAGTGCTACTTCTCCCGAGAGCCGATCTCTCCAATCTAGATAAAGGTAATACTTCTTGAAGAAGAAAATGTGAATGGACTCAATTCTGAGAACACAGATGCCCAGGCTGAGGCAAAGAGGCTCCAGACATGTCTTTTGGCAACAGTGTTGCTTTTGTACATTTCATCACCTAAAGAAACAGCAGGGAAGGGGTATAGGGCTTCCAACACTGGATTCCCAGAGACAGGAGTTCTCCCCAAGCATTAGGCTCTCCAAAAACGGGGCAGGGGAGAGCAGAGTTTCCAATTCCATTTCACCCCTCAGGGGCATCACTTAGGTGGCCACTGGCTAAGCTCTTTGTTGTCCTGGAAAAAGGTGCTGGGAACCATGAAAATGACAACTATAACTTTGGGACTCCCTGTCACTTTTATGTCTGTTGATTTTTGATTATTGTTTGCTTGGTATTGATTTAGAAGGGCAACAATGGTCTTAAAGAGACACAAAAGTTTAAGGAACCCTGACTCAGAGTGACATCTGATTCATCACAAAGGATTTCCCTCTTTGTTCCTCCAGTGAGTCACTTTTGTGCTGAAACAGGGGAGACACTTTAGAAAAATCAATGACATTCCTGCTATGAAACACTGTGTCTCTAATCTCCTGATTTCTCAAAAGTCAAGGCATGTAGATAAAATCTAGTTCACCCATCACATTAAACATCAGCATTAACATAAAGAAAGAACATGCCAATTGATTACAATTGATTAGGTCTCTTATTTGTCACATGTCTTTGCTGAACAAATATCAAGCCACTTAAATCCCCCAACCAGACTCTAAGGACTCATTTGCTCACCTGGATTTGTAGAACTGTGAAAGATCATGAGAAATCTTGTGTTTCTTTCATAAAATGATATTTGTGCCAAAAACACAGGCATGATTCAATTAAACAATATGACCATCCAATCTCCCTTTCAGCCTAATGATCCAATGAAAAAGCTTTATATGTTTATCAAGAACTCCAAAAGGAAATCACTCTTTAATGGTTCAATCAAAGAGCACCTGTAAGTGGCAGTAAACTACAAAGCAAATTCCCTCTGCCTTAACAAAAGAACACAACTCTTATTTAAAGAATGTAATTTTAAATGGAAATGATCATCTTAACATATGTAGACCATCCTATTGTTTTAAACCTGCTTGAAAGCTGCTTCAATAGAGGCACCTGGGTGGCTCAGTCTATTAAACATCTGACTCTTGATTTCCATTCAGATTCATGAGATGGAGCCCCGTGTCAGGTTCAGCACTGAGAGCATGAAGCCTGCCTGGGATCCTCTGTCTCTCTCTCTCTCTCTCTCTCTCTCTCTGCTCCTTCCCTCTTTCTCTCTCTCTCTCTCAAAAGTAAATAAACTCAGAAAAAAAAAAAACAGAACAGTACTTCAGTAATACTGTGCTACATTGAGCCTGTTTTGAAACACACAATCTCCTAGACTCACTGGACTACTTTTCTAATCAATACCTTCACAAATTTAACACCATCCTGTCCCCACACTTTCGCTGCCAAGCGGTGATAGTATGCATGTATGTATGTGTACATGCTGGTCTTCTGTGGACAGTCATGCCTACATGTCACAAAAGAAATGTAAGCATTCTTGAGGTCCTTCTCAGCTTCTCTTTCTATTGAAATCCCCTCTGGTTTCTCTCCTTTTTCTCATCCTGATTTTAACTTTTCCTTCTATCAGTGAAATGCCAATCCATAAACCCCAACTAAATGTCTATACAAAAAGAATCCTTTCTATACCATTCTTAAAGCTCCCCAAACTACTTTCCTGCCTCTAGTCTAAATATTTACAGTGTATAATTGAGGTTAACTGCAGCTGCACTCTTTGCTAAACCTGATGTAAGATCTTAAGCCTGAAGTCTCTGGTCCTGAAAAGTAAAAAACAAAAATTTGAAAACCTATTCTTTCGTGATCAGTTCTGAAAATTCAAAATTACATATGCGATGTTTATATAAAAGTACACATACCTGTACCTGGGGACAGGAAAGCAGGAGAACTCAAAGATCTGGCTTTGGTTTACAGACCAACGAATGGCCTTGCTTAAACACATTCACACATGTGAAAANTCACCTGGATTTGTAGAACTGTGAAAGATCATGAGAAATCTTGTGTTTCTTTCATAAAATGATATTTGTGCCAAAAACACAGGCATGATTCAATTAAACAATATGACCATCCAATCTCCCTTTCAGCCTAATGATCCAATGAAAAAGCTTTATATGTTTATCAAGAACTCCAAAAGGAAATCACACTTTAATGGTTCAATCAAAGAGCACCTGTAAGTGGCAGTAAAATACAAAGCAAATTCCCTCTGCCTTAAAAGAACACAACTCTTATTTAAAGAATGTAATTTTAAATGGAAATGATCATCTTAACATATGTAGACCATCCTATTGTTTTAAACCTGCTTGAAAGCTGCTTCAATAGAGGCACCTGGGTGGCTCAGTCTATTAAACATCTGACTCTTGATTTCCATTCAGATTCATGAGATGGAGCCCCGTGTCAGGTTCAGCACTGAGAGCATGAAGCCTGCCTGGGATCCTCTGTCTCTCTCTCTCTCTCTCTCTGCTCCTTCCCTCTTTCTCTCTCTCTCTCTCAAAAGTAAATAAACTCAGAAAAAAAAAAAACAAAACAGTACTTCAGTAATACTGTGCTACATTGAGCCTGTTTTGAAACACACAATCTCCTAGACTCACTGGACTACTTTTCTAATCAATACCTTCACAAATTTAACACCATCCTGTCCCCACACTTTCGCTGCCAAGCGGTGATAGTATGCATGTATGTATGTGTACATGCTGGTCTTCTGTGGACAGTCATGCCTACATGTCACAAAAGAAATGTAAGCATTCTTGAGGTCCTTCTCAGCTTCTCTTTCTATTGAAATCCCCTCTGGTTTCTCTCCTTTTTCTCATCCTGATTTTAACTTTTCCTTCTATCAGTGAAATGCCAATCCATAAACCCCAACTAAATGTCTATACAAAAAGAATCCTTTCTATACCATTCTTAAAGCTCCCCAAACTACTTTCCTGCCTCTAGTCTAAATATTTACAGTGTATAATTGAGGTTAACTGCAGCTGCACTCTTTGCTAAACCTGATGTAAGATCTTAAGCCTGAAGTCTCTGGTCCTGAAAAGTAAAAAACAAAAATTTGAAAACCTATTCTTTCGTGATCAGTTCTGAAAATTCAAAATTACATATGCGATGTTTATATAAAAGTACACATACCTGTACCTGGGGACAGGAAAGCAGGAGAACTCAAAGATCTGGCTTTGGTTTACAGACCAACGAATGGCCTTGCTTAAACACATTCACACATGTGAAAAGGCACAACCAATGAGAAGTATTAACTTTATTATTATCATCCAGTGTTTCTGCAGCATTGTTTTCAAAATGCTTTCATATTAACTGGTGTTTAGTAAGATGAACATTGTATTCCAGTCTCTGCATTATTACCCTTATAGTGAACAAGGGTAGAAGACTGAGTAAATTGAGCTGATCCACTATGCATTCCCCACCTCTGCCATCTTCTTTCTTAATAGTTGACTTTTCAGGTGCAGATAGAAAGAGCTTATTAAGAGAGTCCTCGATAGCCATTTACTTCATGTCTCCCCTAAAAGAACATATAATGGTTGGTATTTTCCTATATCCTGCAGTAATATAAGATAGTAATAATACTGCTTTTTCTGGGCAATGTTGAAAACTAACAGATGTCACCAGGAAAAATGACTGAGACATGAAAAATTCTTATTTATTCTGGATTTAGTTTTGAAACAAAGCAGCCATAAGGAAGTAATTGTCAGACTTCCACAGGGCGCTAGGTCTACTGAATGTTGCCAATGTCATTTAAATAAGAGAGAGGGTATTTCAGCACCGAGGAGAAAAAATGCTGAAAGGACATAAATGAAAAGGTTATGGGAAAGAGTCCTCTAGTAAATAGGGAAATGTGTAAGTAACCTTGTGAATTAATTTTCCATTAATTTAGTTCCTGGTGATAGAAAACAACAGGCATGTAATTAAAAAGCTCATTCCCCATTCCCACTGTATTCAAGAATTTCTGCAAGTGTAAGTGCTCAGAGCTACTGAATGAGAGCCCACAATGTTGGACATTATGCCCTGTGTACAGGGCCATTTTTAAACATGCTTCAATCTTGATCTGCCATCCAGAGAGAGCAAGGACATCTGCTTGATGTTCAATGCGTCCTTAACGGTGGCCTTAATTGTCAATGACCGGACAAATGTTGTCCTCAGTTAACAATGCATAAAACAGGATCAGGTAAAAAAAAAACATCATTAGCCTTTTGAATTCACCTTCCTCTTCCTCTTGAATAGACTCTTTTCTGACATAGTTTCCCAGAGTAAAAGCAACTCATTTTTCACAGAGGAAAAAGAATTAATCATAGTGTATCCAGAGCCAATAGGAATACAATCAAATTAATTCCGTTTTTGATTTTTGTTTTTGTTTTAAGGAATTGGATGTGCGTGGAAAGGGGAGAAGTTCTTAAGAGTTAAGAGTGTTTGTTTAGTGGTTTTGCTTTTATTGTAAGGTTTTCATTTGTTTTATTCTGTTTTTTAAGTAAGAATCACAATTTCTTAGTGGAAGTTTCAAGAATAAAGAAAACGCTGACAGTTCACGGCTGACTCTTGACACCTTTCTTACCCTCCTAGGAGAATGTCATACAGTAGAGTGACATGCTCACAGGAAATGAGAAGCCCTGAAATCAGGGAGCACTGAGCAAAGTTCAACGCAATATGCTCCTTGCTGGGAGTTATTTCCTGGGAATACTGGACAATAGCAGGACACCGCATTTTATGAAATGCTTTCTTTCTACCTCCACAGAACGAAGCACCAGGGCTGGGATTGAGTCCAAGCCCTTCTATATCTACCATGCCCTTGAACTTGCCAAAAAAATGCACGGGGATTTCTTTTTTTTTT
>NW_027527441.1:3739113-3765172 GCF_008692635.1 Crocuta crocuta
TCTCTCTCTCTCTCTCTCTCTGCTCCTTCCCTCTTTCTCTCTCTCTCTCTCAAAAGTAAATAAACTCAGAAAAAAAAAAAACAGAACAGTACTTCAGTAATACTGTGCTACATTGAGCCTGTTTTGAAACACACAATCTCCTAGACTCACTGGACTACTTTTCTAATCAATACCTTCACAAATTTAACACCATCCTGTCCCCACACTTTCGCTGCCAAGCGGTGATAGTATGCATGTATGTATGTGTACATGCTGGTCTTCTGTGGACAGTCATGCCTACATGTCACAAAAGAAATGTAAGCATTCTTGAGGTCCTTCTCAGCTTCTCTTTCTATTGAAATCCCCTCTGGTTTCTCTCCTTTTTCTCATCCTGATTTTAACTTTTCCTTCTATCAGTGAAATGCCAATCCATAAACCCCAACTAAATGTCTATACAAAAAGAATCCTTTCTATACCATTCTTAAAGCTCCCCAAACTACTTTCCTGCCTCTAGTCTAAATATTTACAGTGTATAATTGAGGTTAACTGCAGCTGCACTCTTTGCTAAACCTGATGTAAGATCTTAAGCCTGAAGTCTCTGGTCCTGAAAAGTAAAAAACAAAAATTTGAAAACCTATTCTTTCGTGATCAGTTCTGAAAATTCAAAATTACATATGCGATGTTTATATAAAAGTACACATACCTGTACCTGGGGACAGGAAAGCAGGAGAACTCAAAGATCTGGCTTTGGTTTACAGACCAACGAATGGCCTTGCTTAAACACATTCACACATGTGAAAAGGCACAACCAATGAGAAGTATTAACTTTATTATTATCATCCAGTGTTTCTGCAGCATTGTTTTCAAAATGCTTTCATATTAACTGGTGTTTAGTAAGATGAACATTGTATTCCAGTCTCTGCATTATTACCCTTATAGTGAACAAGGGTAGAAGACTGAGTAAATTGAGCTGATCCACTATGCATTCCCCACCTCTGCCATCTTCTTTCTTAATAGTTGACTTTTCAGGTGCAGATAGAAAGAGCTTATTAAGAGAGTCCTCGATAGCCATTTACTTCATGTCTCCCCTAAAAGAACATATAATGGTTGGTATTTTCCTATATCCTGCAGTAATATAAGATAGTAATAATACTGCTTTTTCTGGGCAATGTTGAAAACTAACAGATGTCACCAGGAAAAATGACTGAGACATGAAAAATTCTTATTTATTCTGGATTTAGTTTTGAAACAAAGCAGCCATAAGGAAGTAATTGTCAGACTTCCACAGGGCGCTAGGTCTACTGAATGTTGCCAATGTCATTTAAATAAGAGAGAGGGTATTTCAGCACCGAGGAGAAAAAATGCTGAAAGGACATAAATGAAAAGGTTATGGGAAAGAGTCCTCTAGTAAATAGGGAAATGTGTAAGTAACCTTGTGAATTAATTTTCCATTAATTTAGTTCCTGGTGATAGAAAACAACAGGCATGTAATTAAAAAGCTCATTCCCCATTCCCACTGTATTCAAGAATTTCTGCAAGTGTAAGTGCTCAGAGCTACTGAATGAGAGCCCACAATGTTGGACATTATGCCCTGTGTACAGGGCCATTTTTAAACATGCTTCAATCTTGATCTGCCATCCAGAGAGAGCAAGGACATCTGCTTGATGTTCAATGCGTCCTTAACGGTGGCCTTAATCGTCAATGACCGGACAAATGTTGTCCTCAGTTAACAATGCATAAAACAGGATCAGGTAAAAAAAAAACATCATTAGCCTTTTGAATTCACCTTCCTCTTCCTCTTGAATAGACTCTTTTCTGACATAGTTTCCCAGAGTAAAAGCAACTCATTTTTCACAGAGGAAAAAGAATTAATCATAGTGTATCCAGAGCCAATAGGAATACAATCAAATTAATTCCGTTTTTGATTTTTGTTTTTGTTTTAAGGAATTGGATGTGCGTGGAAAGGGGAGAAGTTCTTAAGAGTTAAGAGTGTTTGTTTAGTGGTTTTGCTTTTATTGTAAGGTTTTCATTTGTTTTATTCTGTTTTTTAAGTAAGAATCACAATTTCTTAGTGGAAGTTTCAAGAATAAAGAAAACGCTGACAGTTCACGGCTGACTCTTGACACCTTTCTTACCCTCCTAGGAGAATGTCATACAGTAGAGTGACATGCTCACAGGAAATGAGAAGCCCTGAAATCAGGGAGCACTGAGCAAAGTTCAACGCAATATGCTCCTTGCTGGGAGTTATTTCCTGGGAATACTGGACAATAGCAGGACACCGCATTTTATGAAATGCTTTCTTTCTACCTCCACAGAACGAAGCACCAGGGCTGGGATTGAGTCCAAGCCCTTCTATATCTACCATGCCCTTGAACTTGCCAAAAAAATGCACGGGGATTTCTTTTTTTTTTGCGTTCTTCATGAACGAAAAATGTGAGCCTGGAGCTGAGAACACAAGGAAGTCAAAGAAGCACTCCTTTTTTGAGTCTTAACTCCCAAACGATCATCCCACCCAGAGAATGGACTTTAATTTTCATCTCCTGTCAGTACTGGGCATCGCACAGGAGATGTAGAATTTAACCACTGAGCCGAACATTGTTTCTGTAGGAACGGACTCAAGCAGCCCTTTGCACAGCAGGGGCATCTAAAATTCTTAGAAAAAGGCCTGACAACCCTTAACAAAGGTTTCCAACAAACAAATCACTAACTTTAACCAGAAAAACATTTTAACTTTCAAGCTTCTCTTTCAAATGACTCCAAAAATGGCCTTTAGGAAACAAAGTAAAATAAAAGGAACAATCCAACCACAGCTAAATGATTGGTTTTATAGAATTTTTGCTTTTTCCCAAAACCCCTTCTCGACAGTCAGAATTCTAAAATCCAGCAGTACTTATAAAATGGTGTTAAATCAGAGAAAGAGATATTTCTCAACTCAATACAGAAAATGAGGCTTTTATTTCCTTCAAAACATACCTCATCAAATTTTAGTGACTTTCCTTCTAAGTTTTTATCTTAAACACTCATTTTTAAACTCCTCCAGAATTTATATAAAAGTATTCTATTTTTATCTTTCTATTGTTGTATTTTATTGAGCCATCTATATTATCAAGACTATCTCATAATTGGGCTCCTTACCCCCTAATCACTTTACACTGTCCCTGAATATAATTATCCTCAATTTACCAACCGACTAAATTCTAATATTTTCACTTCACCATGATCTTCCCAACCCTTCTGTCCTCTTATCTTGCCTCTGCAAACAGGCTTCAGTTTTCTTTCTAAAACATCCTCCTTTGTTCTTAGAAACTAAGGAAAAACCAGTAACCACAATATAATACCCCGCTTTTTTCTACAACTTAAAAAAAAATTTGTCTCCTTGCCCTCAGCTCAAAACAACAGAATTCCTGGGATCTTAAATTATTTTGTCACTCATTGTTTTCTTACTAATTTGTGGCAGCAAAATACTGAAACTCTCTGGTTATTTTTCTTGATCGTATTACTGCTAACTAGTGATTCCTGGACACTTATCCTAATTTGAAAATTCCCAAAGGTACTATGAATCCAAGAAAGTCACTCCTTGCACTTTGAATCATACTGTTTTCCAGTAGACTCACATGTTCTGTTCATCCTTAAAGGTATTTAGATTTCAGTGCTACCTTGATGGGATTTGGGTACCACCCTATGAGGGTTTAAGATATCTGTCCTTTAATGAACACTTTAGCTTTTAGATTTATGTTTCAAACTGGCTGAAAATCAGAGATCTTCAGGTAGATTCTTCCCATGCACCTAATCTAAAATTCAAATCTAATGCAGAGCAGAAATAATACCAGAAAGACAAAAACAAAACAGGCAATTAATGTAGACCAGACTTCTCTTTCCATAGAGACTATGGAGTAGATAACAAAGCCTCTCTTTAACCAAGGATTATTTAAAGAATGAGGTCCTAATATGAAGTAAGTTGGACAGAATATATGTCAATGTATGCTCCACTCTTATTCCCCAGTTCAGAGAGTGTCATGCTGGTGGTGAACTTCAAGTCTGTTTGGGACAGCTCCAAATCTAGAAATAGATACCTATGTGGTTGCACCAAGACAGAAGCTCATGTACGGGCACCACTGGCAGGGATAAAAACTAATGTCTATAAAGTCAGTGAGTCTACAGAGACACAATGTTCTCCGGGAACTATCAGCCTCGGCTTGCTTTGATGTTGGGCAGAGAAGGACACCTGTATCTGCTGGGAAGAGATTAGAGTGTCAGATGCAGACTTCACAAGCAGCATAAGCCTTCAGGATAAGGTTAAACATCTAAGGCTGACCCAACATTAATGAGACCTCCATCACAGCCTTATCATCAAAGGTGCATATTTGTTCCCATCACTTTCAGCTCATGTAACAGGAGTTGATAACTGCTTCACCACAATCACCACATAATACTAAAAACTCAAGTTTTAGCTCATTTCACAGGAGTTTCCCTTGCCCTCTTTCAAGACTCACAAATACCTATGAACTAATACCCATTTTAGAGGTGTCACACATGCATCACAGCTAAGTACAGACCACAAAATCACCCAGGGCTTAGTTGACTCCTGTCTTTACTGGTAATTAGCAGTGTGACCTTCAGCAAGGAACATAATCCCTCTAAACCTTGGTTCCCTTATGTATAAAATGTCAACGATGCTAATAATACTTATGTCATGGAATTAATGTGAGGACTCAGTAAGGTAAAGGACAGTGCATGGTAAGAGATCACTTAAGATTAGCGGGTGTTAGTGGAAGGTGAGGTTACTAAAAGAGCTATAGCTTCAGGATGATAAAGAAAGAGGAATAAATTTGAAAGAGAATAAAGACCAAAGCATAATGACAAGGTCACAAGGAGTGTACACAGACTGGCCTGATTACACGCTTGTGTGGGGCAATAAGACTGTCAATTCACTGGCGAATGCAGGTCTTGTGTTTGGCATAGATCCTCTGAATGGAGAAGAATGGGTGAATTAACATACAATCACAGTTGGGCTTACTTGTTTTATCCAGTCAAACTCATGATTGGTCTGTAATGGTAAAAATAAATATCTGAGATGGTTGGACTACCATTTCCATTAGTCGTTTCCCTAGGGAATTTCCCTGAGCTGATGACTTCATGCCTATTTACTGACCCCTGATATAAAACTAGGTGCCTTAGGGGTTCCTGGTTCTAAATTCCAGATCTCCTACCATCAGTGTCTAAGGCCTAGCTCAAAACTCTGCACGTGTTTCCAGGATGGTGGTTTACAACTGCTCAGAGCCATGTAGAACTGGCTGGCTGAATCACCATTCAGCACACTGTCATCTCGACCCTGAAAGGAAGAGACCACAAGCCAACAATCATTCCAGGCTATACCTTCAACCAATGCACTTACAGAGTTCAAGAGCAGTTGGTCCAATACAATTGGTGAAATTATTTTTTATAATACACACTCAGTGACATATGTATTTTGATAGATAGCTATCAGATACAAATCTGGATTTCTCAATTCCCTAACTTGCCTAAAGCCTTAGTTTAAAACTGAAAATTTGAATTTATCCTCCTATCGAAGTCAAATATACTTATTAAGCTAGGAATTAGAAACAAAAGTCATTCCCCTAAGTGATCTGAAACCAGCAAAATTTACCTGTTTCAGCTTCTAATTTGTTTTTATAAAAATATAGAATGTATTTTTAATATGAAATATTCTATAATATATATGAAATTTACAAAATTATTCCAATGAATATTTTTCTGACAATCTAATATTTGGTAATATCTGAACATTCCTAATTCAGGATGTGAATTACTGCTTATAGTTTAAGTTTCCAAGAAGTACAAAGGAATTATACTAAAGGGCTCATCTTGTATCATGTGGTTTTATAGGATAAACTTAATCATAGATTAAACCACTCATGACTGGCAGACACAAAAATGACCAAAATTGAAACTAGAATAATATAAATCTCAAAAAGGATTTCAGAAAGATGAATACATTTTGGAGAAAAAAAATTCAAACAGTTTTGAAATATATAAATTAAGTTACCTGTTAGGTGAAACCCTTAAGCCAACTTAATAAGTGTATTTAAATATCTAACAATATTATTCACACATTCTTGCCCTCTCTTCTCAAGGTTAATAGGACAGAGGCACAAATGTTCATGTGTACATTTTCCATTTTTTGGCTTACCACATTCAAAAAGAAAGCAATATTTTCCCCCAGGCAGTTCTGAGTTGGATAAAAGGAAACAAAGTAGGAAACGTCTTTCTTATTAAGTGATGGTGTTCTCTGTGCTAGTCTCCAATGAACAAGAAGAAAAGAAGTGTTAGAAGACTAGGTCCATTCATATAACACTGGGATGGGACTGAATTTAAATGTCAATTCAACCAAACAAGTTCAAAGTAGACACCCAAAACCTGACATCTTAAGATTGTTACGTAATAAAAACAAAAAGGTAAAAACTACTGTGTCACTGAAAAACTGCTTTTCTAAGTTTAGGAACTGTGCCCACCAAAAATGCATTACCTACACAATTCAATAACTGCAAATGAAACATAAAAATTCACTTCTACTATACTTTAAAAAATCACTTCACATTACAAGTTGAAAAATGGAATGAACTAATATTTTAAAAGCTACTCTCCTATGTATGCATAGATACTGCTATATTTTATGAAGTTTGCTCCCATCTTGATAACATCAACATCAGATCGTTTTAGCTCTCACACAGAACAAGAGCCAAGAATTGTACTACCATTACATAAGAAATTACACTATATTCATAAAATATACAAAATAAATTCTCCAATAAACCTGCATTTATAGCATATTATGGGAGCATTTTCAACTTCCACTGTTACATGGGAAAATAAGTAGCATTTAGGCTCCTAATCAGTCCTTTTTCTCTGCTTCTTTTTCTTTGCCCAAATGGACCAATGAAAGCCAACAAATAGTATCCCTACCCTTCCTCCTCAAAGAGCTTTTAATAGCAAAAACATCAGTAAAGACCTGTTTTCTGGCTTTGGCACTCTCTTGCTGCCTAACCTTTAATAAATCATTTCCTTTACTTTTTAACTCAGACAGCAATGACGGAGTCTGCATAATCCCTACAGATGGGCGACATCTCCCCTCAAACTCCTCTCATCTGCGGTCAGGACCTCTGGAGGAGGTTTCAGGCTTCAGGGGAGTTGGAAGGGCTTTCTAAGACCTGATGCACTATGTAAGGAGGTAAAGGGGGATTTTTTTATTTTCCAAATAGTGCCAGTAGATGCATATAGCTGGATTCAAGCAGTTTAGCCCAGCTGATAAACCCATAGGTGTTTCTTATCCCTCTTGGATCTAACCTTTGCCAGCCTGATGCATCTGAAGGATCTGAAGCCATGACACGTCTATCATTAACACTAGGACACAGATGCAGCGATGCTCAAAGGTCAGGGCTGGTGGCAGCCATGGCACGCAATTAGATACATATCGTGGCAAGTGACATTAAAAACAATAATTTTAGGGGACGCCTGGGTGGCTCAATTGGATGAGCAACCAACTTCAGCTCAGGTCATGATCTCACGCTCCGTGAGTTCAAGCCCTGCATCAGGCTCTGGAGTCTGCTCTGGATTCTATATCTCCCTCTCTCTCTCTGCCTTTCCTCTGCTCATGCTCTGTCTCTGTCTCAAAAATAAACATTGAAAAAAATTAAAAAATAATGAAAACAATAATTTAGATGATTATGATCATTCTCCTTCTCCCAATAAAACTTACTGCTTTTCAAGGAACCTTGACACTATTCTCCAGAGTGGATGCACTGCTAGGAACTTACCCAAGGGATACAGGGGTGCTGATGCATAGGGGCACATGTACCCTAGTGTTCATAGCAGCACTTTCAACAATAGCCAAATCATGGAAAGGGCCTAAATGTCCATCAACTGACAAGTGGATCAAGAAGATGTGGTTTATATATATAATGGAATACTACATGGCAATGAGAAAGAATGAAATCTGGCCATTTGCAGCAATGTGGGTGGAACTCAAGGGTATTATGCTGAGTGAAATAAGTCAGATACCATATGTTTTCACTCATCTGTGGAACAGGAGAAACTTAACAGAGGACCATAGGGGAGGGGAAGGGGAAAAATAGTTAAGGAGAGGAAGGGAGACAAACCATAAGAGACTCTTAAATACTAAGAACAAATTGAGGGTTGATGGGGTGTGGGGGAGAGGGGAAAATGCGTGATGGGCATGGAGGAGGGCACTTGTGGGAATGAGCACTGGGTGTTATATGGAAACCAACTTGACAATAAACTATACTAAAAAAAAAAAAGGTAATCTATGGAGGGAGGGGAAGTGGGCAGGAATTCATTGGAGCCTCCTCTGAGTATACGATCTTGAAAGATTTTATTTCGGGCTTATATAAATGTTTTTTATCATTAAATGAAAAATTGAGACACCAATAAAATATAAAATAATAAAATAAAATAAAACTTTACTGCTATTTTCACAGAAACTTTGAAGAACTGTGGTTCTATTTTAAAGATGAACAACTGGAGTCAGGGACAGACACCTGCCAACATCTTCAAAAAAATTAATGCTATAGCCATGAGAACGTTCACCACTTTAAGCTCTTAAGAAGTCCGAAAGCTCATTTATATGCTTCAAGTTATTAATCTGAGCACATGTTTCAGTATCATCACTGTGGTTGGACGGACCAAAGACACTGAGTGGGATGAATGTGCTTATGAGCAGATTGATAGAATAAGAACCAATGAAAAGATGAGAGAGACCAATGAACTCTGGAGTCCCACTTTTAAACCCTTCAACTCCACTTCTACCCAAACCCCTATGGCCGGAGCTGATACTGACCACATGGAAGGAGATATGAAGGCAAGGAGAACAAAGGAGCCAAGGAACAACCCTGCAGAAATAATAGGCAACTTTATAGCCAACAGAGCTCAGCAGAATGTGGAAGGCAATAGATCATTCCCTATACCCCAACAGCACCTGCAAATCTAGATGACAAAGTTGACTTTCGGTGGACTCTTTCTTTCAGTCTCAGCTCAGGACCACATTCACTCATTCTTGTTATCAGAGTTGCCATTTCTAGCTGACACACAGCAGTTTTCACATTTTGTACAGTCATTCTCTTAGGGAGAAAAATCAGTTACTGTGCAGACAAAAAGCAAGTAAAATTACTTTAAATGCTGATATTATTCTTAAAGGGCAAATCAATTCCCAAAACCAAATTAAATGGAAAAGTCATTAAAAAGTCATGGTAGGGCTAATACATGTGTTTAGGTATATCATTTAGTTCCCTAAATCAACTTAAGTTCAAAACCAATGACTTTTGCCTCTGAACAAATAGTTTACAAGAAAAAGTACAAATATCAAAACCTAAGGCTGAATGTTAGAGAATCTGCCACCATCTAGTATGAGGCCATACAGAATGTCACCCACTACATTATCAGAATGAATATTTTCATATCTTCCCTTTCTTTGCAATAATTATCAAACCGAAGTTTTACAAGTATTTTGCAGTTTAAAAGAAACCTTGGGAGATTTTATCTGGCCTAAAAATAAATGTATATACAATTTAAAACATTTCCTTACCTCTCTCACAACTTTACTCTTTACACAAAGTGACAGCTTATGGCTAATGTTTCTATCTGTTGTAAATTAGAACATATGTTTGCGTTCTGAAATCTATATATTAGGGTGCCTGGGTGGCACAGTCAGTTAAGTGTCTGACTTCGGCTCAGGTCATGATCTCAGTTTGTGAGCTCAAGGTCGGCACTGGGCTCTGTGTTAGCAGCTCAGAGCCTGGAGCCTGCTTTGGATTCTGTATCTCCCTCTCTCTCTGCTCCTCCCGTGCTCACACTCTGTCTCTGTTTCTTTGTCTCTCTGTCTGTGTCTCTCTCCCAAAAATAAACAAACATTAAATTAAAAAGAAAAAACATTAAACCTATATTTCATAAACTAAACATTTCCAAAGATTTCTATCCCTCTAAAGCACCATATTAAGGTTGTTTACATTCTAAACTTAATCACGAACTGAAACACAATTCCAGCATGACATTATGGTGATCACGTGGGCTCTACTCAGCTTCAGAAATGCCAAGCCTGATAACTGACTGCTGTCATCCTGGCTCTCACATCCTTACAAAACAAGAGGTACTGGATTTTTCTTCTTCAAATGGCAGGGTCAATTGTCAGACTCTTCTCCAAGAAGTCTGGAAGGTAAAATCTATCACCTGAAATGATTACCCCATTAATAGCAGAAGAAGAAGTACTAGATGAGGTGATGTACTCCCAGCAGACTCAACATGGGTGTAGGACTTTTTTACAAAGATGATTTGGAAAACTTTGATCCATCAAGTGAAGAGGAAGGCAAGAAGGCTCTGGGTCTCAAATGTCTCATTTGAGGTTTCTCTTAAACCCAGGCCTTGCCTGTGCCTCCTGTCTAACATCATATCCTCATATTCATAGAAAACTCCGATCGTCGCCGACTGCACTGCAGTGGTTGCACAGTTGCAAAGGTTGCTATGTAGGAGGCAACAATTCCTGGGAGAATTAGAAAAGAATTCTGTTATTTCATTATTTGGATTTTTGCTCTTCAACTTTAATTTTTTTAAACCATATACAGTTAGTGTAGGTTCTAACTAGGGAAAACTTTTTTGTATCATTAAAAAAGCTGGTTATATGGGGCACCTGGGTGGCTCAGTCAATTAAGCGTCCGACTTCAGCTCAGGTCATCAACTCACAGTCCATGAGTTTGAGCCCTGCATCAGGCTCTGTGCTGACAGCTCAGAACCTGGAGCCTGCTTCACGTTCTGTGTGTGTCTCTCTCTCTGACCCTCCCACACTCACACTGTGTCCCTCTCTCTCTCTCAACAATAAACAATAAAATTTTTTTTAAAAAGCTGGTTATCAATCTTGACCACTGTCTCCACTAGAAAAGTATATGTATTCCCTTGTTGGCAGGAAGAGAACATGATATTAATTATGCAAACCCATCTGTATCATACCAACAAGACTTTTTATTTTAAATGAATAGGATAGCACTAGTCTTTCCACATGAGCACTGTAATCCACACAGCATTGAGGTACCAAGCTAAGGAGGAAAGGAATGTTCTAGACTCTGATGGCCATGATTCTGTGTGTTCTTTTGGTAGCACAACCATTATTTAGTTAATCTGTGTCTTTCTCTTCCTCCCCTTGACCTCCAGTCACAATATATTTTCCAACATAGTAATAATTGACAATGATACAAATGTAACACTATATTAGAATGGTCAGGGCACCTGGGTGGCTCAGTTGCTTACGCATCTGACTCTAGGTTTCAACTCAGATCATGATCTCAAGATTTGCAAGTTGGAGCCCAGTGTCAGGCTCTGTGCTGACAGCATGGAGCATGCTTGGGATTCTCTGTCTTCTCTCTGCTACTACTCTACTCATGATCGATCTCTCTCTCTCTCTCTCTCTCTGCCTCCCTCACAATAAATAAACATTAAAAATATTTTTACATTAAAAATGATCATTTTAATATCATTAAGGTTCTAGGATTATCAGAGGAAAAAGTCAAGAGATTCTTCTTTTTGTAGAGTGGAAAGTCACTTCACCCCTCTGCCTCTCAGTGTTTTAAACAGAAAACAGGAAACAATGTTTCTATCCTACCAACTCAAAACAGTTGTTATGGGGGGGGGGTGTCAAGCAATAAAATAAGTGAAAGCATTTTTGAAACTTTTTCAGGACCCGGTCATCAATACACAGGAACAGAACCATTAAAGTGAACTGAGAGGCACCTGGGTAGCTCAGTCGGTTAAGCGTCCGACTTCGGCTCAGGTCATGATCTCACAGCTAGTGGGTTCGAGCCCCGCGTCGGGCTCTGTGCTGACCGCCCAGAGCCTGGAGCCTGTTTCAGATTCTGTGTCTCCCTCTCTCCGACCCTCCCCGTGCTCATGCTGTCTCTCTCTCTCTGAAATAAATTAAAAAAAAAAATTTAAAGTGAGCTGAAATCTCATTTGGTTAATGTAGGTGGAGCAAAATGGAACTCTGAGACAATTATGTGAATGACAGAAAAAAAAAAAAAAGGATAACTCTGGCTATTGAATAAAATGATCTCTTTTAAATTACCTAGCCCAGGCTTTTGCTTTACTCAAATACACAGAATAATCATTGATGTTTTCTTTTCCTCTTTGCCCTAACTTATGGAGAAAGGGTCAAAGCTGAAGATATTATTGTCATCATTATTATTATTGTGCCACACACCTGCTAGTCACAATTCAGTAACTATGGAACATATGGCAATTGTTTTTCATGATAAAAAAAACAACAGGCATATGCTGCCTGGTTAAATGACACATCTAACATGTTTCAAAGCTGATTCACAGCAATCATTCACAGCAATGATTTGTATTTTCACGATAAATGCCCACCATACAATCTTTTCTTGATCTAATTCTGCTCCCCACAACTATTTTACTGCACAAGAGTGCTCTATTCAAAATGTCCCTTACTATGCTTCAGCATTATGAGTTTTACAGTTATAAACATCACCATACACATCTTCGACTTTGAACTGCACCCTGTCATTGTTATAGCATTTATAGAACTTAAAATTGATTAATCATTATAATATGTATTTTGAGCCTCTACCACAAAGAAAACTTGGGAATGCCTTTGACTGTTTATCAAAGCTCCCTCTCATCCAATGTTCTTTCCTTTGTGAACAAATTGGGATTCACTCTGATCTATTTATTTATCTCCCTGCCACAACAAAGCTATCCACGTCTTGCTCATGAATAACTCTGAAAGCTAGCTAGCTGAATACTTTGCTTTCCTAGGCACAGTTTTGCGGGGAGGAGGAGGAAATGTTATTTCCATTTCTAAGTATTGATCTGGAGAAAGAATTAAGCACATAGGTATACAGCCCAAATTTAGACACATAACCACCTATCATAGGGGAAATGGCCAAGGGAAAAAAATTTGCAATGAAGCTGAAGTTAAAATGCCCAGATTCCTTCTGACTTTAAAGAGCTAAGGTCATGCTATAAAAGGTCAGATTAAAGATAAGTGGCATCTTCATTTGCTGAAAGATAAAACAAGAACCCAATAAAGTTCAGGTGACCTTAGGGAACCATTTTTTAATAGTAGAATGTACAACAGATCATCAACCATGCCTTCTGTCACTGCTCGAGCCCTCTGTGTGAGGATATTTCTCACCTTGTGCCATTGTGGATGTTAAATTCTCTGACAGTTATGTATAAACCATCTGTAATAAAGCAAATTGTAAAAAGTAATTTATAATTTAAGACACCATTATAGCTATTCAGTTACCAAGTGTCTTCAATATTTTCTATGTTAATTAGACCAATGGTTTGTGGATGAGTTTCAGAAGTGGCAGTAAATCATTTGATGTGGACTGCACCATTATAAAAATAACAGCCTTCACAAAAAAAAAAAAAAGTGCATCGCACACTCTGCTGGAAAGGAAGAACACGATTATGATGGACCTAGGAGCTATAATAATAATGAAATGAAATCGATGTTAGTGCAGCTTGTTGCTTTCTGTTTCATAGCTTCATAGTACTTGGCTCAGTACCAAAATGCATCTGATATCTTTATTTCGGTTAATATGGGCCTTCTCTTTGCAATTTTGCAATTTGCTTTTCAAATGAAACAATGTTAATAACATAGTATTTGTCGTTCAATACATTTCCAAAGTTGACACTTCTGGTTATATCCAAATAGAGAGGATACAATTGAAAACATTTTTAAATTAATTTCAAATAGTTCAAGGTAAGATGGCTTTCACCAAGGAGGCATCCAGAATACTCACATAATCCTTTTAAGAAATGGTGTCCAATTTTTACTCTTAATAACACTGAACACTGGCAACCACCTTCCCAAAGGCAGACACTCTGAGTGTAGGGCTGCTCTCAAGGCAGTGTCACACACATTGACTAAAATCCTTTAACAAGTTAAAAAGAGTAATCTATCTATTAATTAGCAGTTTGGACTAAAGATTTTGGTGTTTCCTTTCCTCTCCTTTGTCAACATAATAAGTGATAAAGCACCAAGTTTACTCATTCTCAGAACCTGACCCAGCATGGTTTGGCCTACCTCTCTCTGAATCGTTCCATTTTTGAAACATTCCATTTCTACTCACATATCCTGTAGTGTGGACAATACCACAACCAAGGTTGGTAGAGTGCCTACAGGCTGGGGAGGGGAAGGGGTGTCTGCAACGGCAAATGCAATGGAAAACAATAAGTGATGATCTGATTTTGTGACTAGGAGTTGCATGTGGGTCCCTGATAAAGCAGCTTCCGTTGAACTGAACAGGCATAGGTGGTGAAAAAGAGAGCAGGTAACAGTAAAATGGGTGACAAAAGGTGCACACTCTCTTTAAAAACCTTTGGTCATGAAGCTGGGAGGAAGATGGATTGCCAGGGAAGAGAGGGAGGTAACCAGGGAACTTAAGCCTGGATATTAGTCCAGAAACAATTGAGAAGAAACAACGAAATACATCCCTGTGAGTCCTGGCTGAGAAGGGAGGCAAGAGGGGCCAGAAGGCAAGACAGTAGTGATAAGACACCCTGCTTGTCCAGACTTTAGTCAGGCTCCCCTACACCCTCTAAGCCTCGACCTTGGTGTCCATTCATGTCGGGCCTGCATTACCCAGTTGTAGCAATAATCTTGCTATAAGTCAGTTCAAAGAGAGCTCCACGTCTTTAACATCTGATCAAATTCTTCACTGACCCCCACTCTTGAAATCTGGTCCCCCTCCCTGCTTTAAGCTAGACCGCTGTTGGATCTGTGTAACCAGAAACTCTCTTAACCCGATGTGTCCTCTCAATAAGTTTCCACCCACCGACTGTCACCTCGCTCCTTGGCTGTAAATCCCCAATATGGCCATGTATTCAGAATGGAGTCCAGATTTATACTGAGGTCTCTACTTCCCTATTGTGATCATAGTGAATAAAATCTTTCTCCTGCTTTAATTTCTGCCCCGCTCTGGTTTTCCATTAACCATGGGCAGAAGGGAAAGGTAAGGAAAAGTGATCAGCAGGGGAAAAGCAGAGTTCAATGGATGTGGGGAATTAAGTCTAATAAAACACCTGTTGGGGAAACAAAAGTCATACAGGGAGAACAGAAATTTTGGAACAATTCTGTACTCACTTTTCTATTAGGTTATCTTAGCATCATTATTCTTTATTATTTTCTCATCTTTTTGAAAACACATTCAACCAAAATGTCCCTCTGCTAGATTTCTCAAACAAGAAGTTCAAAAGAAAATTGACAGAAGTACATTAGCATTAGATGACATAACTACCACATTATTTGTGGGGGAAAAGCAAAGTGTTCCTAAACAGGGAATTCACATTCCTGCACTTCAGGAAAACATCTGTAAAAGCACAGGTAGGTGTGAAAGAACAAATATCCCACTGTCATCCTGTGATGGAAATGTCAAAGATAGTCAGGACAAGACCCTTTTGAGGCACTATATTTCCCCTTAGGGATGAAATTTTAGGAAGAAAAAGAGGTCTACTGTGATTTTCTCAGAAGAAATAAGACAAAGAGACAAAATACTACGTAATGCCTATCTAGTGGACATGAAGTTGACCAAGAGTAACAGAGTTTTATCAGAGAAGCTTCAGATACAGGTATCTCCTCATGATACCTCGACATTTTCATAAATACATTCACATAAATAAATTCACTGTGCTGTAGAGGACTGAGGGCCAGTTTAAGGATTGAAACCCTGCATGTGAATCCAGTTTCTGTCGCTTACTAACTATGTGATCTTGGCAAGTGGCTTAGCTCTTCTCAATTCTGTGTGTATTAGCTACAGCATGCAGACCTGTTGGCTAAATGTGATGATATATGTGACGTACACAGCTCTATGCCTGCCTGGCATGAAATGGGCCCTCAGACTGCCATCAATTCCCTCCCTTCCATCTCTATGGATCCTGTTTTAAAAGGAAAGGTTTACATATTAATCACACCGGAAGACTCTGCTCTGGGATCTCTAAAGGAAGTACATTTGCTCTGTGATCAACATTACCTGATTCACAGGGATATGAACCTGGGTGACTGATGAGGCTAATCTATCATAGTTCCATGGATCCTTAGGGAGTGAAAATGTTGGCCAACCATGTGACTTTCCCTTCAAGAGGAAAAAAAACATTATCATGCATTCCAGAAAACCTTTTGTGATTTTAGAATAGTCATCCAGTTACGTATCTTTGAACCCTTGAAAGGCCTAACCAGTGTTTAGGAATCTGAAGGGTTATCTCCCAGAATGCTAGAAATCAGAGTATACAAATAGATGAGAACTATCTTACATTTCATTATTCAGATCTGACAATTTCAGGAATTACTGGGCAGATGCCCCAAATCTCATTTATAATTGAGTATATTTATGTTCTCCAGTGTATCCAATGTTAAAACTGTCTACAAGGGGAAGCTCAAAAAAAAAAATAAAAATAAAATAAAAAATAAATTTAAAACAAAACAAAACAAAAGCACCCCTGGAAGTTTCAAAGTATTTAGGAAGCTTGAAGTCACGTTCATGTCTCCCTGATGCTAACCAGGTCCCAAGGAATGCAAAGCCTTTATTTACTCTTACCAAATATCTTTCTTATTTTAGTACAGTAAAGGTCTAGTCACTCTCATTGAATAGGAAATTATACTCAATGGTATAGGTTGATACAAAGATGTGAAAGGCCTCATTTGTGTTTGAAAGGAGAGCATGAACTTATAGGGAAATAAGAGAGGTTCACAAACAAAGACAGTGGAAATCAGTGAGTGATGAGCAACTTAACATAGTGTCACATGTTAATGAAATTCATGGACGGGGACCAGACTTGTTGGACTGATAACACATGTGGTCTCCCTCAAATGTATAAGACGAAAACAGAGAGTTTACTCCAAGAAGTAGCCTGAGGAAAAGACTGGCAGGAGAAGATGGGACCAATTTGAGGAAGACATTCATGTTACTGTTGAGTAGTAGAGTGGTTACAAAGATTCTTCGCCGCTTGAACTACTACACATTCACTCTATTTTGTAGACAGTAAACTCCCTGAGGGGCTTTCATTCATCATTGTGTGACTAATGTCCAGCACCTTGCATGGCTCATCCTAATGCTGTGACAATGACAATGATTATGGTTTTTTGCTCAATAAATATCTGTTGAATGAATGAAAGTGTGTTGATTAGCGGGCAAATGTCAAGGTGGGGAAACAGAAGCTCTGTTTTTGGCTCTGTAGAATATGTGATATGTCCCATAGTTCATAGTTAGAAAAGATATTTAATATGTTGGTTGGTTTATGTTAAAAGTCATCTTGAAGATCCAGAAATGTGGTATAAAAACCAACAAAATGCAAATTATTAAGGATGGGTAAAAATATATTTGTGTTTTTAAAAAAGCAAAGGAAAAGGAGACCCACTAATGCGTTGGCTTGGGTCCCATCCCAAACCTCAGACTCCATGAGTGCCTTCTTTTAGGTAGTACAATTTACCTAGGATTCACCTAAAGGAATAAAATGTATTAAGTTCATTCATTCAGCAAATATTTGTGAAATATAGAGACACTCCTTTATTCCTAGTCTGTGAACTTCTTGGGATAGGTACAACATATCTGCCCTCGGTGCCTGACACTGAAAAGGCAGACAATAAATATTCACTTCATGAAAACATGGATGCAACTTTTCCAGCCTCACCAATTCTCGTGTGTACTGTTCCACAGTCATCATTTTTCCAACAGTTGTGGAATTTTTATAGTCTTTGATTTATTTTCAGAGAGAGGCAAATAAGAGTGACTATAAGACAACAGTTAATCCTCAGAACTCCCATGCATCCCCTTTCTGACACATGTCCTTTTACCTTATGTTACAGTTAATGTGCAAACAAGATTTGTCTATTTCCCTGGAAGCCCCTTCAGTCCAAAACTGCAAGGTGAGTTCTCTTTAAAACCCAAAGAAACATATCTCATATTGCTTTGCACACATTAAGTATTAACAAATATTTGTCCAATGTTCAAGTTCTAAGACAGTTAATATAAACTAGGCACAACATGGTACAAATGTAAATACTAAGAGGAGTGTTGGTAATGAACCAAAATACAAATAGCGAGAATAATGCTGGAATGAACTGCCTCCTGGTGTCTAGCCTGAATTCAGCTTAAAGGAAATTCATCATTTTGTCAATTCAGCCAAGGGCCAAACAGCATCTTCAGTGACTTCTGCTCACTCTGTATTACCGTATATTGAAATCTAGTTAGAAGTTTAGAAGTGACCTGCTTGAGAATGGCCTGCCCATGTCTAGGTGGAGATGAGTGAACATTCATGAGAAGGCACTGTCAGCTGAAGGGGTTGCTCACTGTACAAGAACTTTATGGGGTTCAAACCTCATGTTTAAAGCCTTGCCATGAGGATGAATCTGGGACTCTCGGCTGTGGAAGTCAGCACAGTATAATAAACCCTTTGTGATACATCAGGATTAAAAAAAAAAAAAAAAACACTCATTGGAATGAGATCCAAGATTGATTTCCCTTATTGTGAACTCTGCTCTACAGACAACATCGTACAATGAGGTCTTATACACAGATAATAAATTAAATGAATATTGTTGCATACAAAATCAATTTGAGAAAAGAAGTTTGACAGTAAAATAAGGAAATAAAAAGTATACTCAAGTCTGTGTCTTTTCTGCTCCATTAATATTAGCGCTGTTAAGGAAATTTCTTTCTCAAACGTATTAATTCAAACGCAACATATGGTGACTTGCGTTCATGGACCCCCAAAGTCTTTGGTCAGAATGCAATTAAGCAGAGTCTAATGTTCTAATTAGGAGCAAAGTGATCTGCTTGGCAAAAGGAAAAAAATATCAATCTCTATCAGACTCTATTCACTTCTGCTGATCTGGGGTCATCAAATTGACCATTTTCTCCTTTCTTTAAAACCAAGCTACAACTGCTTTCAAAAACCTACTCTAAAATTTCAGGGTTTAGAAACATGAAATCATCAATGAAATCCCAAACAGTTAGGATGAACTGAACTGTAACAATGATTACTAAAACATCCCTCACTTAGAAGACAACCTATAATGGAAAGAGGATCCATTTTAATGATTCACCAGGGAAATAAGTTGAAAAAGAACAGATAAAAGGAGCCTCTGTAGGTGAGGATTTTCCCTAACAGCTTGTGAGCCCTGGAGATATTGATGAACTGCATCTAATATACCATCTAACCATCTTATAGTCTAACATGCCAGTGTTTAATACGTTTATACAACTATAAAAGTGGCCCTGAATAAAAGACTTCCAGAGAACCTAAGGGGAGAATGCATAGAAGCATTGCTTTTTTAACCTTCTTGAAGATCTCTAAAACTCCCTTTTTTTTTTTTCAGAAACCCCTTAAGGAAAGGAAAAGGAAAAATACATTGATTAGTCCCCCAAAATGTTTCAGACCCTATAGATGTCCTTTTACAAAATATTCTATCATTTGGGGACACCTAGAAGGCTCAATTGTAGTCTTGAGGAATATAAAGGTTAAACATCCAACTCCTGATTTCGGCTCAGGCATTGATCTCACGCTTGGTGAGATTGGGACCCATGATGGGCTCTGTGTTGACAGTGAGGAGCCTGCTTGGGATGCTCTCTCTCCTCTCTCTGCTCCTCCCCTGCTCAATTCTTTCTCTCACAAAATAAATANTTGTGTTGACAGTGAGGAGCCTGCTTGGGATGCTCTCTCTCCTTCTCTCTCTGCTCCTCCCCTGCTCAATTCTTTCTCTCACAAAATAAATAAACTTTTTAAAAAAATATTCGATCGTTTAATCCTCTCCACAACCTTTACAAGGTAGGTGTTATTATCTCCACTTACCGATTAGTACGTTGAAGCTCAAAGGAGTAGCAGAAAAATAGTGATGATGGAAGTAAATCCTAGGTAATGTATTCCATGAAGCTCGCTTTGAAGACACTTTCCATGCCAAACACAACTATTTCATCTTGCTTGCATACCTCATTTTTGGCAGGAAAATCTTACCATCATCACCTACCATTTGAGTTCCAAAACCTTACGCCTACAAGCAAAATGGAAATGGGGATCATATATGAAAACAGCAGATGGGGGGGGCGGATGACTCTTCCATCTTCCCCCTCATCCAGTAAGAGACATCAGAAAACTCAGAAGCCACCCATCACAGGCATAAGGTCAGGTCAAAGGAGATTCCACACCAAGAAGACTGCTGACTGAGCCCGTTAGCACAATGCTGTTCTCCTAGTTTCTGAGATGAGCAGGTTTCAAAACAGTACCACCAGCGCCAGCTTAGCACCCATCTCATTCCACCCATGGGCAGCACACCATCATGGAGCAGAGCCTGACACAGGCAGCCAGACTGACAGGCTTCTGTCCTGGTTGCCACCTCCTGACTCTGTAACACTGAGCAAGGTACTTCATCTCTTTGTGCCCAAGTGGCTCCATCGGAAATAACAACACTGGCCTCATACAGTCGAGAGCATCTAATAGTTAATACACGTAAAATTTTTTCCAACACTACCTGACCGGTGAGTGCTCTAAATATTAATTATTACTGATGTTTATTGTTTCTGTAAAAGATACTGAATATGAAGCCCTACTATTTGATCATTCAACAACAGAGTACATCTGCCACATTGACAGTGACCTATAAGAAGTACAGAACTAAAACCAAAACCAAAATAAGAAAACCTCCTCCCCATAGGCTGTTCAGACACACACCAAGCAAGAGTAGATGTTTCCTTTTAGAATAAAAATTTAAACCATATCGCAATGGTATCAACAGAAGGAAAACAGGCAGAGAAACTGGAGGTCAGTAACAGGTCCTTAATTAGTGTTGTACACACAATCCAGTTGTTAACAATTTAATCTGACTCTTGTTTATGAGACTTGGTCACCCCCTCCCCCAAATGCTACAGGATCAAACCAAACAAGGAGGATTCAACAGCCACCTCAGCCCAAAACACAGGCATCGGTACATCTCTACAAAGTGTGGTCAACTTCTCTCATTAAAGACAGTCTTAGGGAAGGTATAAGCCATGACAGTGTAAGAAAAAAATAAATAATTTCTTAGCAGGGTTTCTGAGATTTGGAGAAATATGAACCCACATAACATTTAGTGACACTACATATATTTCTGTGTTCACTTGGGAGCTGAGAAAGCAAACCACCCACTGCAGAGGTGAAGTCGGGAAAGAGAACTCACAACAGTGAAAACAGAACTCTGTCCCTCGCAGCCACTACGACAGAAGATTTATAAAATTGCTGCCTCTGTAGCTGGCCAGTAATCATGCCACATTGTTCATGTATATGAAAACTAATGGGATAGAAATCGGCTGCAAGGTTTGCTGAAATTTAGTATAAAAGGGTTTTTTGGTTTGTTTTGTTCTTAATGGCAGCAAGAACAGAGATACCATGCCATGTCCAAAGTCTATTTCTGAATGCTTATTTAGAAATAAACAGCTTTCAGAGTTTGCTATAGCTGTGTTAATATGTTTGATTTGTAGATTATTTTAATATATAATTTTTCATCTTGAAGCCTTTTCTCATTGTCTGGAACATCCTAAGAAGTCCAGGGTTTGGGGAGATTGTCACCGAAGGCAGCTGCTTGCCCACTCATAGTTAGAGGGTAAACTTGCCCTGACTTGCCTTGCAGAAAGAGAAACCAAACAAAAAAGATAAAATTTATTCATGCCTTTTGTCTTCTTGACGAGATTACAGGTGTATCTTTATCAATGTATCAAATTATTCATTAAGCAAACTTTATTAAGTATCTACTTCGTATCGGGTATTATGCTTAGTGCTATGAATAAAAAGGTGTGTTTCCTAGCCTCAGGAAGCACTCTGTTTAATTGAGGAAGACAACAAACTAGAATTTATCACATAAAGTCACATGTATTAGGATAAAGGTACACAAAGGAGTGGGTGTGCACAGGGGTAGCTGGAACCTAATGGTCAAAGGATGATCCTTGAAGATTACCAATCCATAGTCTTGAGGCTTAAATTCAACTGAACTAAACCACTCAAGGCTCAAAGGGAAAGATGTGTATAAGGGAAGAAATGACAGCAGTAGGTATAATAATCTGAAGCCATCAAGTCAGTTGCATATTAATTTAGATTCAGAGGGAGGAAGAAAACAAGCACTTTGCAACAGCAATAGTAGGTAATGACCACATTAACCTAAAACAGGTTTTTCTACGGAACACTTAAGTCAAGGAGCCGTGGTAGACATACATGAACGTACAAGTAGCTGGACATCCTCAAGTGATCCTATGAAAGAATAATCTTTATTGAGATGCCAGATAAAATTCAGGTTACTCAAAACTGGTAATAGCATTTCTCTAATTGTCAGGGGGCATGGGAACCTTTTTCTACCTTTAACCAGCTGTTTAGTCATGTGTCTTTCGGTAAATCAATCACTTCCAGGTGTGCAAGCCTCACTATCCCCACTCTGAAATGGGGAGGTTTTCAAACTGCTCAACTGTAATCCAGAGCTGGCAGGGAGGGAGGAGGAAGAGCAGGGGTGTGGCCCCGGGTCCACCTGTGTCTCTTGATATCACACCAGAGATGTTAGGGAACCTTTGCCGAAGGACACGGAGAGCAAGCTTTTCTTAAAAATCACTGAGTACATGGTCTCTGAAATCCTCTGAAGCTCTGGTATCATCTAGGCATACAGGCTGCTCTCTAAATCTTACAAATAAAAGTAATGATTCCTGGAATTTGGCATTTGGTATTAGCATATTTTTTTTTTTACATCAGGAGTTGATATATTTGGTAAAATAAAATATTCCTTTCATTCATGAAATTAAAAAGATGTAGGGCCAGCTTTTTTTTTTATGTTTTTTATTTATTTCTAGGAGAGAGAGAGAGAGAGAGAGAGAGACAGCATAAGCAGGGGAGGGTCAGAGAGAGAGGGAGTCACAGACTGAAACAGGCTCCAGGCTCTGAGCTGGCAGCCAGCACAGAGCCCGACGCGGGGCTCGAACCCACGAACCGTGAGATCATGACCTAAGCGAAAGTCGGACGCTTAACCAACTAAGCCACCCAGGCGCCCCAGGTCCAGCTTCTTAATTTATTACTGGTGAAGGTCCATTTTTCCTTAAATGTTACCCAAATCATAAGTTGCCTTTCTTTTCTGGTCTACCCTCCAGGTCTGCCTTATATCTGGGGGTTAACTGTACTCTTAAAATAGCCAACTTACGGGGCGCCTGGGTGGCTTAGTTGGTTAAGCGTCCAACTTTCGCTTAGGTCATGATCTCGCGGTTCGTGAGATCTCGCGGGGGTTCGAGCCCCGCGTCGGGCTCTGTGCTAACTGCCAGCTCAGAGCCTGGAGCCTATGTCACAGTCTGTGTCTCCCTCTCTCTCTAACCCTCCCCTGCTCACGCTGTCTCTCTCTCCTAGAAATAAATAAAAGTATTTAAAAAAATAGCCAACTTATTGAGCTCCTTGTTTCCACCTTTCAATCCATTTTCCAAATTTCCACCAAAAAAAAAAAAAACTCTTGCTGTGGTACAAATCGTTTTCATTGTTATTTAGTGGCCAGAGGTTAAAGTCGAAAGTGTGCAAGACCTTCGGACCTTGCATGATCTAGTACTCTCTACCTCCCCAGCCTGGGCTCCTGCAGGGCCCATCCCATCCCAAACTACTGAAGTTCCCTACAAGTGCCATGGTCTCTTCTAACCCTCTTCTTTATCCATAGAGAATCCTGCTCCTGCCTTCCTGACAAGTCACTCACCCCTCAACCCTCCGTGCAATCATCACACCTTTAGCAATAGAACAGAACATTCTTTCTTTTGAGATCCAAACACATCCTAGGCAGGCAAATTACAGTATCATTAAAACTTGGATTTCAAATATAATAACCAAGAAGACTCATTGGATAAAGGGATTGTAACCTGTCTTTGAATTCCCATGACCTAGCATAATGCCTGACACAAAATAGGCATTCCAAAATATTGAATACAAGTATCAATATGAATGAATAAATACTAAACCAAATTGTAAAAAAAAAGTAATCACAGATCAAACTTCAAAGAAACATGGCCATGTGTAAACTGAAAGGCCATCTCTCAACAAGACTGCAGGGTCCTCTGCTCTCTTCCTGCTTGTAACCTACACAGCATCAAGTGAACAAACTTAGAGAGATACAAACGTGTAAGGCACTCCACAGACATCAATAAATGAAGGATGCCTACTGACATCAAGTAAGCAACCACCTTAATGTTAACAAAAGTGGATCAGTAAAAATATTAGAGAGAGAGAGAGAGAGAGAGAGAGAGAGAGAGAGAGAGATGTGCACGCATGCTTTTCTATTTGACATTTGAGAAAACCAATCTTCTATGCCATTGGGGCATAAGATAATGGATCAAGTACCAAGCATGACTAAATGGTGTGAAGTCAGAATAAGAATTCCCATTTGCTACAAAGTAGCCAAATTGTACTTGGATGAAAACAAGAAAGACCAAGGCACCGCTCAGGTGGAATGTAGTCAGAGTTGGCTGGGTAAGGAGCAGACTGCATTGTTTTATGTGCTGATATTTCTTTTCTTGGAAGGAACTGTAATGTTTCCATTTTATTCAAATAAAGAAAGAGAGGATATCACATTTGACCTTCTCCTTCTTCACAGATGATTTATCTTACTTAAATACCCGGCATTTGGGCCATCTCCGTTGATGCGTCTGCAATATGTTGTGACCACAGTTTACTGGCTGGCTTTGTCATTGCATTTGCAACAGGGCCATCACAAATTGGCATAAGTCATTTTTCCCATCACCTTGATACTAAATTTAGGCCACATATATTTTCTTAAACTGTTTATTACTCCATTTGTATAGCCATCCGTCCTTTCCCACATGAACACAGTATGTGCTCATTTGCTCTGCTTACAGGGGCACTCAGGACATTTGGCTTCGGAGTTCTTCACATTGGCCTTAGGAATTTGCTCCCATCCTGGAAATCAACTCTTGGGTACCCAATCCTCTCAGTCCCCTCTGCAGAGGGCCACAATCCCATGCCTGCAACTTCTCAGGATACGCCCAGTCACCCCCGCTTTGCTCACGAGAGAGACCCAAGCACAGCAAGTGACAATGACTAGCCAGAGGCAGAGCTAAGAAGAAAGTTGAAAGTGTTTTACTAAGTGTTTCTATGTTTTAGACACTGACATTTTTTGCCTTTCCTGAAATACATTTTGTGTTTGCATTTTATGACTGACTGGAATATAAAATGTAATTTGGGCATAAACAGTTGAAAAGAGAGAGTAGGCTAGTCTGTGACATAAAACATCTTGCTCAAAAATAAGAGAGTTTGAAGGGAAAATGCTTTCCTGTTTGGGCACAGAAAAAGATATCCTTGACTTGCATGCCAGCAGGTTTAAGCATTTTATATGGCTAGACATTATTCTTCTTTTCCATCACAAGAGAATCCCACAATAGAGAATCCCACCAAAATGAGGAATAATGGTCCAATATTTTGAAAAAAGAAGCACAAACATACAAATAGCAACAAAGAAAAAAAAATTTTATTTCTTTTTGTCTGAATTTCCAACTATTATCATTTGACACTTTGCTCTTTTGATGTGCACATTTGCTTTGACTCAGGGAAAAGAAGCAATTACCACTGAATTCACAACAGGGACCCCTGGGATTGTGGCACAGAACAAGAACGGGGCAGGAAGAGTGAACAAAGGATGAACAGGCAATAAAACTTAAAAATGATAAAGCTTTTAAAATTATAAAGATAAAGTAATGTACTTATCCTATTAATAACCCCATGGAGATCATAAAATCATTATCATAGAGGTTGAAACGTCACTTGGTAAAATTCAAACTGACTCTTGATAAAAAAAACATTTAATAAAATATTTCTATCTCAATCTCAAAGCCAGCATTATGTTTCTTTTTTTTTTAATTTTTTTAATGTTTTATTTATTTTTAGGAGAGAGAGAGAGAGACAGCGTGAGCAGAGGAGGGTCAGAGAGAGAGGGAGTCACAGACTGAAACAGGCTCCAGGCTCTGAGCTGGCAGTCAGCACAGAGCCCGACGCGGGGCTCGAACCC
>NW_027527441.1:3770737-3771230 GCF_008692635.1 Crocuta crocuta
CCAATATTTTGAAAAAAGAAGCACAAACATACAAATAGCAACAAAGAAAAAAAAATTTTATTTCTTTTTGTCTGAATTTCCAACTATTATCATTTGACACTTTGCTCTTTTGATGTGCACATTTGCTTTGACTCAGGGAAAAGAAGCAATTACCACTGAATTCACAACAGGGACCCCTGGGATTGTGGCACAGAACAAGAACGGGGCAGGAAGAGTGAACAAAGGATGAACAGGCAATAAAACTTAAAAATGATAAAGCTTTTAAAATTATAAAGATAAAGTAATGTACTTAACTTATCCTATTAATAACCCCATGGAGATCATAAAATCATTATCATAGAGGTTGAAACGTCACTTGGTAAAATTCAAACTGACTCTTGATAAAAAAAACATTTAATAAAATATTTCTATCTCAATCTCAAAGCCAGCATTATGTTTCTTTTTTTTTTAATTTTTTTAATGTTTTATTTATTTTTAGGAGAGAGAGAGAGAG
>NW_027527441.1:3771308-3900673 GCF_008692635.1 Crocuta crocuta
GGCTCTGAGCTGGCAGTCAGCACAGAGCCCGACGCGGGGCTCGAACCCACGAACCGCGAGATCGTGACTTAAGCGAAAGTCGGACGCTTACCCGACTAAGCCACCCAGGCGCCCCACCAGCATTACGTTTCAAGGGAAAAGTCTGAACTCTTTCCAACCGAAATAAGAAGTAAAAAATTGCCCAAACTTTCTTCTATAGTTTAACTGGTCTTATAGAAAATATTAAGTGCACTTAGGCCAGACAGAGTAAAGATATAAAAATTGAAAAGAAATAAAATTAACATCATTTATAGATTTATGCTGGGATCCTTAGAAAGCAAAATGATCAATTGTTAAAATGTTATAAAAGTGAGATAATCCAGCAAGGTCCAAAGTTAATATACACAAGTCAATAGCTTTCATATGTACAAGCAAAGACCCCACTTCAAGGGCATAAAAAGGATAATGTGGGAATAAACTAAACAATCAACTGTGGAAGATCTATTAGGGGGGAAACTGTAAAACACTGTCTGAGGATCCAAAAGAATACTTAAATGGAAAGGCATACCAGATTCTCAGATAGAAATATTCAACACCATTTAGATATCTCCAATCTTTAAATTTAATGTCATCTTAATAAAAATACCAAGAGAAATTTGCTTCGCAAATAGATGAGTCAAGTCTCAATTTTATAAGGAAAAATAAACAGGAATGGTGAGGAAGAATCTGACAAAGAAATGTAATGAAGTGAAAATAGAATCTATTAAAACATAGCAAAATTATAATATAATTAAAACAAGTGGTACTCACAAGAATAGATTCCATGGGACAGATTAAAAGTAAGGTATAGATTCAAATATGAATTGACATTTGGTATGCAATAAAAGTAGAGATCAAATAAGTGGAGAAAAATGGATTACTTAATACACAGATATTGAGACAACTGGCTGTCATTTAAGAAACAAAAACTAAGTCATACCTTACATCTCTAGGATAAATTTCAAATTAAAATTGTTATTGTCTACTCTCAGAATAAGTAAGGTCTTTTAAGTTATGACTCAAAACCAGAAGCTATATTGACGGAATTATTTACATAAAAATGTAAAATTCTCTGTGGTAAACCCCACTAAAAGCAAAGTGAAAAAGACAAACAACAAACTGAAGAAAATATTGGCATTCTGTGTGTGACATGTTTCATATTTCCTACTATGTAAAGTTTCCTATAAATCACTAACAAAAAGGAAACTGATGGAAAATGGGGCAAAATATACAAACACATTTCACAGAAAATAAAGTACAATAAATAAAATACAGCTTTACGCATGTAGAACATGTTAACGTTCATAATTTTAAATAAAATAAAATACAGCTTTACACATATAGAACATGTTAACGTTCATAATTTTTAAAATGTAGATTAAAACTACTCTAATATTTTTTTCACCTGTAAAAACGGTAAGGACTGACCAGTTTGATAACACACTGGGTTGATGTGTTATAGAGAGATTATAATAAGGATGTGTTATAATAGGGATTATAGAGTGCTAGTGAGAAGATACAGTCATGTGGCCTCTGTGAACAGCTATTTCCACTATCAAAACTCCAAATACATACATACAATTTGCCCTAGTGCATTTATTTCTAGGGATTGTCCTAGGGATATATTTGTACACATAGCAATCATAAATGTAGGGAATGTGGGTGGCTCAGTCAGTTAAGCATCTGATTCTTGATTTCAGCTCAGGTCATGATCTCATAAAGTGAGATCAAGCCCCACACCCGGCTCTGTGTTAACAATGCAGAACCTGTGTGAGATTCTCTGTATCCCCTCTCTCTTTCTCCCCCCCTTCTCTCTTTCTCTTTCTGCCCCTCCCCTGCTTGTACTATCTCCTCAAAATAAATAAACATTTTAAAAAATAAATTATAAATTTGCATGGTTATTACTGTAGCATTGCTTTTAAGAGAAAACATTGGAAAGGAGGTAAATGCCCGTATGTAGGGTATTCATAAACAGGTTGAGATATGCAACAAAATTCTATGTATCTGTTTAATAGTAAACTTTTTGTTCTCATGTGGAAAGATCTCCAAGATACATTGTTTAGTGAAGGAAAAAAATATAATGTTCAGAGCTCTATACATGATATCCTACTATTTGTTTAAAAAGAAGAAAGAAAAAGACATAGTTTTATACCTGAGAAGATACATGAAGAAACTGACTATTCCTTTTGGAGAGGAAAGTTGATGGCTAGGAAACAAGAATGGGAAGAAAACTTTACTTTAAACCCTTTGATCTTGGTATATATGACCTATTTCAGAATTTAAAATTTGAAAATAAATACATCAAAACGACCCTACCAAAATAGTCTTAAACAAAAACACTAATGAACACATTACAGAAAAACTTTTAAAATTTTTAATGGAAGGAACAATGGATTAGAGGTTGAGAGGTGAGGGTTCCAGGATTAAGTTTACCACTTTCCATGTTGTCATCCTGGATTCCTCTAAAATAAAATGAACATGTTGCAGGCGATGAACTCTAACTTTTCATTCAGGGCTAATGTTCTAGACCTGTGCTGTCCTAGAAGGTCACCTCTAGCAATGTGGCTATTTAAAATTTAAGTTGATTAAAATTAAGTAAACTAAAACAATCTATTGCTCCGTTTTGCTTGCTACATTTCAAGTGCTCAATAACCACATGTGGCTGACGGCTCCCACACTAGACAGAGCAGACATGGAACATTTCCATCATCACAGAAATTTCCATTGGGCAGTGCTGTTCTAGACTTTATAAATTGAGATAATAGTTTAATACATAATATTATTTGATACAAGAGAGTTAACACAGAAGGGAAGGGCACCTGCCCTCTTCCTGGTGCATTTGTATGCCGGTAAATGTGGTTGAAATGAATATCAAGGGCAACTATAATGGGAAAAATATGCTATTAAAGGGCAACATAAAGCCTAGGGGGTTTGTGAAACAAAGACCACAAGCTAGGCCTGGTGACTTTGATAAATCCGAATCCACTTATCCACTCACCTGGGTCTGATAACGCAAGCTGTGAAACTGCATTATTATCCATCATTATCAGCACTGAAATATCAAACCCCTTCTACACTATAGTCATATCCTGTTACTTTTAGCTTACCAAATTTTATAAGGCTAACTGTGATTATTAGTCTAGGACATAGATAAACTACATATTCTCAAACCAGGGAACATGCCAACTAATCATCAAAAGGGTGTTCTTTTCTAAATGATGAGATTCTAGGGGGCACACATATTTTACATAAGCCATAACCATCAGCTGTAGACACTGGGGTTAGGTACCCCTGAATTCAAATTCTGATTCTACTACTCATTACCTCTGTGACTTGGCAAGTGATGTAACCAGAGTGTGTTTTATAAAATGTATTAATAGTTCCTACCTCACAGATCTGGGGGAAAAGAGATAAATATATTTAAGAATTAGTGCAGTGGCATATAGTAAGTACTCATTAAATGGTACTATTTAAAAATTCCATAAAATGTGTTCTTTTAAATGGTTCTCTGACCCTCATGGCATCAACATCAATTACTAATAGTAGCATGCTATTAATGTTAACTTTAGACAATTTACAAGATAGAAAACACACTCTGTGACACCTTCAAAGGCTGGGGGGGAAGGTCAGGCAGGTGCTAAAAAAGCTAAATATACAATGACATACGCCTGAGTAGACAGCATGCTCCTGGAAACAAATCTGGTACAAGCACTGGCAATGGGTGTGGCTAAAACAAAGAAAGAATCCTCAAACCACCGAACAATAAGATCTACTGGGGATATTAACCAATTTTGGTTCCTGGTTTATATATGTAAAATATATGTACTATCTTCTACAGATTAACTCTTCAGGCAAGAAAGCTGGGTTCTGCCCCCATTTCATTAAAAGATAAACCTGCTGGGTGTTGTGTTTGTATGTGTGATTTTCTTTTTCCAGTTTCTTCTGAAAACGAATGGCTCTACCAAATCAGATTAATGTTGTAGACCCAGTGTCATATGGTTGGCTGATGTTTAGCTAACTGGCAACCTTAAGAGGGAGATAGCAGACAACAAACATATTTGCCAAGAGCTCATGAGTAAAATTACTGCTAGGACAGGTTTAAATCATGCTTGCCTATGGCGCCTCACGTCAATGCACTTATTAAGAACAGGCAAGAGTTTCTGAAATATGTCCAGATTTCAAGAACCCACCTGCAAGCCAGCCCGGGAGGGCTTACTTTTACCTGAGCCAAATAGAGTCATGCTGGTTGAAAATCTCTCCCCTACTGACTTGCCAAAAATGTCTAAATTCTCCACTGCTGGGAAAGTCTTTGCCTTGAAGCATAGAGAAACCTCTCCTAATATCTAAGTTAGTTTCCTTATAGAGTTAATCCACATGTACTTGTTATGGCATGAGCCATAGAGTTTTATCAAATTTCTTATATTCACACATAGCCATGGAGCACAATTTAGTAAAGAGAACCATGAAAATTTTTAGTTGGTCTGTATGCAAACTGATGCAGCATTTGCAGGTTCCTCACAAAATTAAAACAGAACTACCGGATGATCCAGTAATCACACTGGTGAGTATTTACCCAAGGAATATGAAAACTCTAATTCGAAAAGACATATCCACTCGTATGTTTACTGCACGACTGCTTGCAACAGCCAAATGATGGCAACAGCCCAAATGTCCATGGATAAAGAAGATGCGGTATATATATTATTCATCCAGAAAAAAAGAATGACGTCTTACCATTTGCAACAACATGGATGGATCCAGACAGTAAAATGCTAAGTGAAATAAATCCATCAGAGAACGACAAATACCATATGATTTCACTCATATATTGAAGTTAAGAAACAAATGAACAAAGAAAAAAAGAGACAAACCAAACACAAACTTATAACAATAGAGAGCAAACTGATGATTACCCAGGGGAGGTAGTTGAGGGGATGAGTGAGATAGGTGAGGGGATTAAAAGCACACTCATCTTGATGATCACACAACTGTTGAATCACTATATTGCACACCTTAAATTAATATAACCCAGTATGTTAACTATACTCGAATTAAAATTTAAAAAAATTTTAAATGGCACAACATTTTCTGTTATGGAGGACACTGAAGAACTCAAACAACAGAGAGTATGCCCAAGCCAATAATTACTTGGTAACTTTAGCCAATGATAAGTTTCTTTCCCTTTTCATTTTAGTAAAAAATATATTGAGCAATTATTGATATTCAAGGAACAAAGCATTTGAGTAGGCTATCCAATGATATAACTCCCTGAGTGAATTCACAGTTCTGTGGGCCTACCCTAAAAATCAATTTGCCAAAGATGTTCTTTCTGGAAGTCACAATCACTTCAGGCTATGAAATTTCCACAGCCAGTGTTAGGGTTTCACTATGGGATCCCTAAGTGTTAGGCATCAGCTGCTTTAAGAAAGATGATCATATGCTTTTCTGAGCCATACCTGAACAGAAGAAACTGATCTGTTGAATATGAATGTATGCATAGCCAGTGTATAAACCAGCAAAACAAAACAAACCCTCCTTTTACCTTTGCTAATCTCCTACCCTTCTGCACCATGTGCCTTTCATTATAATGTTGTTTCCAACAATGTTCTCACCAGTCACTGGCTAAGTTATCTGCTTCTAAAGGTAATAGGTGGGAGGTAAGTTACAGTGAGGTTTCCAGGTGGTTTTTAACCTTTATTAGAAGATGCTTGTGCCACAGCTTTGCAAAGCCAGCATTTTAAAGAATGCTCATTTGCAGTCAAATCTCGCTGATAACATCTAAAAGAGGTAAATTGATTCCCAGAAAAAGTGCATAAGAAATGATACAATTTGGACTGTTGGCAATTTTAATTTAAAAAGTTACAAAACAATAGGGAACTACAACTTAATTGTTCACATATGGAGCACGGCCAAGATTTCATTCTAATAAAGAGGGCCCACTCAGGAATCTCTAATCTCTCTAATTTTTATTCTGGGAAGAAGTAAGATGACATTACCTAACATAAGGTACAAAAGTTTATGCAAGAAATGGGTGAGTCAGGAACTAATAAATAACATAAAATGGAAGCCATTCTCTGATATCATAAATAAAATCTAGGGCATTTCATGGCTAGTTTATCTCCCATCACAACTTACTTTTACTCTTACTTTGGAGACAGCAAGGGAGCGAGAGCAAAGGAGCGTGCACATGCACCACCAGGGGAGGGGCAAAGAGAAGGAAAGACAGAATCAAAAGGCCCCAAGCCATCAGCACAGAGCCCAACATGGGGCTTGAACTCACAAACCATGAGATCATGATGTCATGATCTGAGCTGGGTTCAAGAGTCAGACTCTTAACCCACTGAGCCACACAGGTGCCCCC
The DNA here is from genome assembly GCF_008692635.1 of Crocuta crocuta. Classification (NCBI taxonomy): domain Eukaryota; kingdom Metazoa; phylum Chordata; class Mammalia; order Carnivora; family Hyaenidae; genus Crocuta; species Crocuta crocuta. The sequence goes on from NW_027527441.1 coordinate 3,777,688, forward strand.
CACCACAAACTTATTTTTAAATTGAAAGCAAAATCTCACTAAAAAATAATCCTTAGACCCTATTTGCAATGGGATATGCAGTAAATCACATCTGAAGCCGCATCTCCTTTACGGCTGTCATTAAAGCTCTAACAGAGGCAAGTCATTAGAGATGTGTTAGGGAGAAGAGCAAGTAAGAGGAGAGGTGACTTGCAACAGATTCAAAATACGATTAATCTTAAACAACAGATTAAAAATATTCAGAGCCACCTCCTACATGACACTGGTCAGTGTACATGTGTCCTCTGAGTGGAACCATTACTAAAGCACGGAGTTTGTATACAGATCTCAAAATGACCTTGCCACGGAGAGCTGTGATAAAGCTGAAGCTTTCTTATCAGCGAAGAGGCAATCCCAGCTACTATTTGGGAGTCTTCCTTCCCGCCTAGAAAAGATTCCAAACTGCCAGCATCAATCTCAGAAGAACTGGTCCTTTCTACAGAGAAGAGGCTCAAAATTAACCCTGTCACTAGTCCTACATGTTCCTTCATGTCATTAGCAGGCAAGGTTTCACACGTTATTATAATGATAAATCAATCATTTCTCAGAAATCTTAAAACTGTTCCACATCTGCCTTGAGAACTGTTTGAAGCTCTATGACATTCTGAATACAGCACAAAGCTAAGTGCTCTATAACTTCCCTGGAAATCTCAATTTCTGAGAATAAAGTGCAAACTATAAACTATTTTTAAAATGAATCCTTATAGAGGACGGTTGAGCTTTTTATTTTTTTTAATGTTTTTTTATTTATTTCTAGGAGGGAGAGAGAGAGAGAGAGAGCGCGTAAGCAGGGGAGGGTCAGAGAGAGAGGGAGTCACAGACTGAAACAGGCTCCAGGCTCTGAGCTGGCAGTCAGCACAGAGCCCGACGCGGGGCCCGAACCCATGAACCGCGAGATCATGACCTAAGCCAAAGTCGGACGCTTAACCGACTAAGCCACCCCGGTGCCCCGAGGACGGTTGAGTTTTTGACTGTCTTGCATTTAGTCCCCCTTTCTCTCAGTAATGACACCCAAGTCATCATTCAGCATGAACTTCCCCACGGTGTTTCAGGGGAAGTAGACTCAAACTCCAGCTGTAAGGGATGGGAGCCTAAGGGGTGGGAGTCCGGTGCTTAGGCGGGAACTAACCAGCACAATCTCATCACTAGCCATAGTGATCAGTGCAGTAACAGACACAGGATCTCAGATGGCCCAATCAGATTGAGCCCCAGAAATTATTTTCAAAGATTAGAGGAAGAAGTATATCCTTCCCTGTTGTATTTGAATAAGGAATGAGATAACAGCCAGTTTAAGAGCATGAAGACAAAATGTGCTGAGTACAGAACCAAAGCCAAGGAACGAGACTGGAATGGAAAGAAAGCAGATCTTGACCCCAACACTGCAACTGCCAAAGCAAGCCTTAACACATTAGCTCCACGTTCATGGACCATTCATCTTCACTGGTTAGGCCCATTTGGCATTTTTCTGTAACCTGCAACTGAACGTGTCCCAGCTAATCCCAGCATTTAATAATGAACTGAAACCAAGACCGGATTGGTAGGAAGGTAATAAGGAAATAAATGCACCGGTTCAAAAATTAAAGTTTTTTTAAATGACTCAATGGGGACAAGCCAAGAAATCTCTTTCTTCCCTGCCTTAGTAACTACACTTTTGATTTTGATTTTGATGTTTTGGTAACTGCCATTCACCTTATCTTAGAAAAGATTGAGATTATGATATTCTTAGCTGGAAGCTGTTCGTGACTGGAAAAGACTGGCTGTTATACCATTTTTATATGAGATGGAAATCCTGAAAAGGGTCAAACTATCAGAAAGATAAGTTTGGATCTATCAGATTTTTTTTTTAGTAGGCTCCATGCCCAGTGTGAGGCTTGAACCCATGACACTGAAATCAAGAGATGCATGCTCTACTGACTGAGCCAGTCATCCAGGCACCCCTTGGATCTCTCGGATTTGGACTGAACTGTGCCGGAACACACCTTCTCAGTATCTAGTGACAAATGGAGGTATGCAACAGTATTTGATCCAGTTTACAGAAGATATTCACTAGACAAGAATATGATGGGGCCACATCTCATGCTGCCCTAGCTGCATCCTGTGGCCAACCCATCTCTGACCTTGTCACCTGCTAGTCTGGCCAGTTTCCATTAAAAAAAGAGCCACATCTACAGTGAAGCAGGCAGAGACATACAGATGTGCACAGACACATCCGATTGTGCAGGGGCGCTCCACTGGCTGACAGGCAACATCCCCCTCCCCGTCCTCAGCAGTCACAGATTCTAGGACCACCATGGTTTCCCATCTTATCAAATGCCCTTCAAAAAGCTTCAAAGAACACTGCTCCTACCTTTTTAACAAACAAAATTCCAAAATTAATTATGGAAATATCCAAATTTATAAGTTAAGCTACAGCCATACAACATTAGGCAATGGATGAAATTTTAATCAAAATTATCAGTTTCACCCATGGTATGTCACAGATACGGTCTGTTGGTTTGCTATTCTGCACTGCCATGTGATGGGTGGTTAGGATAGTGCTCTCCACTTACAGCTTGAGAGTATAACAGGTGCAAAAAACTGGGGTTGAATGAATGAATTCACCAAGTTTACTGAACCCAAATTATGTGCCCAGCAGTGTACTGGAAGAAGTGAGCAGCAAAACTAAAGGTGCCAAGAACAGTGACATCTCGCTCGAGGGGTTTCCCCATGAGAGACGAACAAAAGACCATGAAAAATCCAAAACACCTACATGAAAGAAGATCAGGTGAACAGGGCTACAGGTGACTACAAATATATATGTTAAGACGATTCTAGAAAAGAAGAACACTCAGAGCTGAGAGGGGTTAATCAGAGAACTGTTTTCAGTGAAGGAGATGAGCTTTCCATTGTTTCCTCAAAGTAGAAGGGTTTGGCTGGAAAGCCTAAGAATAGCATTCATGGAGAGGAAAGATTACATCTTCAGAGAGACCCTGTCTCTTTTGGCTCACCACTATGTCCAGTAACGAACATAATATCTGTTACTTAATTATTCAGTAAATGTCACATAAATGACTAATGGTCAATAGGCATTTGCTGAATCAATGAATAAGTAAATAGCAAATTCTACTGACTAGTAGACTCAGAATTCATCGGCAAGACTGTCAGGAAATCCAGGTACTGGCCCTAACAATACATGCCGAAAGGGAAGGGTGTTGGCGAAGCTGAGTTCACGCTAAACACACACACACACACACACACACACACAACTAGAGAGTTTGACCTACAAGTACAAAGGCAAAGGAGTAAGTTGAAAATAGCATGGGTAAATAACGTACGGGGTGGGGGAGGTCAAAATCTGGCAACAGGTGCCACCCACTATGTAATTCCCAGTTGACCTGCTGTTTTGCTTACTGCCAGGGCAGCTGATGCTGTTGGACAGAGCACAAGTGGTGTTTACACCAGAGGAGACCATCTGGAAACGCAATCAGAGACCTGAGCCTCGGGGGATTATTGGACCCAGCCAAGCATGAAAGGAAGATTTGTGCCCAAAGCTCTTTGGTCCTGTCATGACCTTAGCTCCATGCAGCCATAATTTTGACCCTTTAATGTAACTAAATCAACTACAGTTACTTTTGCAGGCGCCAGCTCAGTCAATTGTCATCAAAGAGCAGGAATTATACTGAAGCAAGTAACAAAGCAACAAGCAGCCACGGCTATTTTGCAAAGATGAACACTCATCATCGATTATTGGCGAGAGTAGTTTTTGTCATGGAAATTCCATAGAACATATCAAGTATGGAAGGTCATAAATACACATCACATACAACGGGATTCTGAAATGGAACCATATCAAAAACACCTGCAGGAGTCTTCCAAAATATCCAAGAATTCAAATAAAATTTGGACTTTTCCTGGCCTTACCAACTCTCTGACAATGCATTTGGCAGAAGCAGCCTTTACAGGCTCAAATCATTCTATGCTTAGATTATTTTGTATTCTTCAAGTTTTTAAAATTAAATTTCCTGCTGCCCACAGATTCCTTTGGGACATCACCTAATTTCTTTAAGCCCTAAACTAAGACTAATTTCCTGGCCAGATTCAATGGATATAAAGCTATGTCCTTGGTATGCTAAAATGTAGACCAGCTTATGCAGAAGGATGTCTACACAGCTGACCACAAACATGCAATCTCTTTGGGAAAGGATACATGATTGTGGGTAAAAAAGCAATGAAAGCCACCCTATCAAAGCAAACAATCAAAATGAAAAGGGGAGAAGAGGAATGAAACTAAAAATGGAAGAGGAAATAATTTATTTTTTTGTTGAGTGAAATCTGCCTAGGAAGCCTACCCAACAGTTACCAAAGAAAGATGATATTTATGATAGCTGGCATTCAAATCCAACTTCTTGGTAGTTCGGCACCTAAAAATCATACTACAGCAACCCAGCCTTTGATGTAAAGATTTTTAACTATGCTGCTTATGTTTATCTTGTCCAACTGGTTATACAAACGTACTACTATTATTCATTCATTAAAATTCATACCAAACTCCATGTTATTTTGTGAAGAAAGAAGATCACCTCAAAGAAGAAGAAAAAATACGGGCCCATTTTCTCCCAGCGACTGTGGAATACCATATGGAAAGTCTTAGTCATAGGGCCATTACTCTTTTGTGACAAGTGGCTTGCATACTTGCAGCAGTTTGAACCAAGACTGCCCAAATATCAGGGAAAACTCCCCCATGCCTTTCTTATTTTCATGTAAAATATCTGCAACACCAAAAACACGAAAGCCGCTGTACAGCCCTGCTGTGTTCACTAGCAAGATATTTAAATTACAAAAGCAATTAGTACCATGAAAAATGCAAATTCCCACTTCCTATTGTGATACTCTGAACCAGAAGAACCAAAACATGATTCTTGCACGGAGCCAGCAAATGCACAGGCCAATGGCTTCCATGGCTCCGTTTCACCTAGCTTTCAGGTCACTGCTGCAGCTGGGGAGCAATTTTCCTTCCAGTGTGTTTCTAAAATTATCCTATTTAGAGGATGTATTGGTTAGGATTAGGTTTAGCATCATGTAACTGGGGGGCGAGGGGAATGTAACTGAAGCATGATTGACAGTGTTTCATATGAAAGACATCCAGGCAGAGGGGGTCCAAGGCTACTATGGGACCACCATATCAGCAGGGTCTCAAGCCCCTTCCATTTTCCTACTCCACACCCAAGCGCTGGCTTCCGTCCTCAGGGCTGCCGTATGGCCCTAAACTGTCGCTGAACCTCCACTGAAAGGGATGCAATAACCAGACGGTTCTATCAAGCCAGATGGAGAAAAGGTAGACAGGCAAACTGCACCGCTTCCAGTTACATTTGCCCCACCCCCACCCCCCACCCCCGGGAGATATCCCTGAAGACCCAGAGAAACATCCTACTCATTGAACACTTCCACGGTTTTACCTGGCTATAAGAATAGACCAGGTAGCCTTTTATCCCATGTGGCAGGGGACACAATTAAAACAAATAATTTTTTTTTAATTTAGTTTTTTGAGAGAGAGACAGAGTCTGAGTGGGGTAGGGGCAGAGAGAGATGGAGACACAGAATCCGAACCAGGCTCAGGCTCTGAGCTGTGAGCACAGAGCCCAATGCAGGGCTTGAACCAACAAACCACTATATCATAACCTGAGCCAAAGTTGGAAGCTGAGCCAAATGAGCCACCCAGATACCCTGAGAATTCTGTTTCTAGAAAATACACAGAGGGGGGATAGTGAGAGTGAACCATCATCCTATGGTTCTATGTCAGAGAGGATGCCTCTAAAGTAGCAAAGATAGTTATAGGGTAACTTGAATCTCAAAAATATAGAAGTTGACTTGCCCTCCAAAATGCTAGCTCAGTCTCTCCCTCTCCCCTTGCATGTGTGTATGTATATGTGTGTGTCTTACCTCCTCTCTCTTTTCATGTTTCTTACCTTTTTGTGACAGTTTCTTTCTATCTCTTTCATATCCTGGACAAGTTACTTAACTACTCTGTGCCTTAACTTCTTCATCCAGAAGATGGGGATAACAATAGCCTTGACCTAAGGTTGTTGTGAGGATAGATGTGTTAATATGGTGTTAGGTATTTTTTTAATTCCTCTGCTCAGCTACTCTCCCTTCCCTGTTCTTTCAATTTACTTTTACCTCCCTTATATTAGCAGCTATGAGAAAATAAGTGGGGAACATTGGGAGAAAACCATTTGTTGTGTGCACTGACAGTCTGCACCCCAGCTATTAATTTTTAAATCAAGTGACTTTTATCTACATGGCTGCACTTAATAAAAATAATGAACACATAAAATATACAGTATAAGTAAATTTATTTTTTTTTCCTTTCATGTGGTTAGTGTTTATTTTTTCTTCTGCGCATCACTGACCCTCAGTAAAAAAATATTTATGTGAGGTAGAAAGGGATCTTGAAAAAATCAATCTCCCTGATGTTCACATATGGTGTGTGCATGTGTGTGCACTGAAACTCACCACAAGCTCAACAACTGCCTGACACTAATATTTAGCTAGTGGTATCCTTCCTAGCCCCTTATTGAACATAATTCCCCTTCATTAATTATTTTGTTAATAAAAGCAATTTGCTTTACACGCATCTACAGAAACAGATAAATTTACTTTAGTCATCTCTTGAGAAAACATCCAACAGGAATCAGGAAATAAGACATGTAAAGTCACTTTTTTTGTTGTTTTAAACTGCTGGGATTTATTGATCATGACTTACCTGGCAGTAAGTTGCCACTGATATAATGCATCAGCCACAGACACGAAGAGACCACTTCCACATCTGATCCAGAAAAGCCATTTGGAAATGATAAAAGTTATTTCCAGTGTATTTCTTTTACCTCAAAGGCCTGTCAGGAATTCAAAGCAGTTTCTGCATCTTTTCTAGAGGTAAAAGAGAAATCACTAAAACCCTTGCAACCACACACAATGTCTACAGCACAAGGTCTTGAAGGAACTGTTTCTGGAATTAGATGGATGTTGTATTCGGAGATTCTGCCTTCTCCAGATGGTCTTGAAGTTTTTTCATGTTTTGCTCCTCTGTTCCCCAATTTAAAATGGGAATCATGATAAGCCACCACATGAAGATTTTCATGAAAATTACGTATCAGATAATAGAAGTGAAAATTCCTGGCCCTAATTGCAATAACCACAAATTATTTTTCTTTGCATCAGTAGAAAGTACAATTATGGTATACATTTGGTCATTATGCTATAGTCTTCAAAGGACTAGGAAAGTTTGTTTTGTTTTGGTTTTTGTTCTGCTTTTTTGAGGATTTTTTTCTTTAAGTTAGTTACATTTATTGTGGACAATGGTGTATCCTTATATCCAAAGGCAAATGACAAAATCTGCTCTACACTTTTCCAAAATTAACACATTTCCAATGACTGAACTGCCCTGACAAGATGTTAAATATGCCACAAGACTAGCAGTGCTGAAATTAGTTTAAAAACAAACCAAATTTTCCAGTAAAAGTTTCACAAAATAAAACAATGTAGTATTCAGGCTGCTAGTCAGCTATAGTGTATACAATTTTATTATAATAAAATTGAATTTGTAATGAATTGCATGGGACACCCCTTAAATTTCCTGTAACCAAGATTTTACGATTTGGGGGTAGCATTAGCAGTAAACTGCAAGATACCTATAGCAGACTGTTAATTAGGTCAAGGATCAGTATGGGGTACTGATTTAAAGGAGACTCTGCCAATACATCCTTATCCTGCTGGCATTGTTTTGGAGGAAGCAATCAGTCACTTGGTGTTAAAGCTAGGAAAGAGAAAGAGAGAGAGAGAGAGAGAGAGAGAGAGAGAAGGATGCTGATGGCTCAAACAAATGTAAACAAAGCTGCCATGAAACACCTTTGGTCATAATTGTTAGAAAGGGTTTCATCCTTCCTGGTTGTCAGAGACTCTACATTTATTTGTTTCTATATCTTTTTTGCAATTGTTCACTTTAAAATGTCAGGGCTAATATTTGTAGCTGCATCAATTCATAAAACATGGCCCCCTCTGTTGGCTTCTTGGGTACCAAGGAAAATATTGACAGTAAAACCTTGCCTGAGATTGCTACTAAAAATAAACTTCATAAATTTCTCATGCCATTGTTCTTTGTCTCCTGAGATGGTTTCTATTTGCAAAACAAGACACCTTCTTCAAACGCGTCTGCGGATAAAACCGAAATCCAGACTTCCAAAATAAAACTATAGGAACAAGAATGTAGAATTCTGAGTTTGTTTTTGGTTCCAATATGAAATTATTATTTCATGTCCGTGAAAGCAGGGCCTGTCTTTTGCTTTAAATGCCAACCTCTTACATAAAATGAATGAAAAATCCTTTGCCTTTCAGAAAGCTCTAATATGATTGGCAGGACAGAGGCTATTTTCATATTACTGTTCACAAATATTCACTACCCCTCCCTAGGGAAGAGTTCTATTTCCTCAACCTATAGATGTCAAGTTGTTGCTGTTGTTGTTGTTGTTTGCCAATGGAGTTGTTTAGGTCAACAGAATGGGAGCAGTGGCCCATGTCACTTCTGGATAGAAGCTTCAGGACTCTCGCAGTGACCATCTCTTCCTCTGACACAAGGCCAGCAGTGTTTAAGATCACAAACACTAAGCCAGGCTGGGTCTCAGAGTGCAGTTCACAAGAGGCAAAGCTAGATGATGCCCAAAGGACTCAGAGAATTCTTTATTTGTGCAAGCCACTGAGATGTGAAGGACATTTGTTACCACAGCCAAAACCTAGCCTATCAAAACTTGCACATAATTAAGGAAAATATATTGGGGCCCCTGGTTGGCTCAGTCAATTAAGTGTCCAACTTCAGCTCAGTTCATGATCTCACGGTTTGTGGATTCGAGCCCCGCATCGGGATCTGTGCTGATGGCTAGCTCAGAGCCTGGAGCCTGCTTCAGATTCTGTGCCTCCCTCTCTCTCTGATCCTCCACTGCTCATGCTCCCTCTCTCTCTCTCTCTCTCAGAAATAAATTTTAAAAAAACAGTAAAAAAAAAATTAAGGCTCTCTATTCAAGTAATGTAAGTCGAGGTACTGACTTTCACTTCCCTGTGTGACCTTGGACAATTTCCTTAACTCCTATCTTCCTCATCTATCGAATGGGGTACTAGTTTTCTTACAAAGAATCAATGAAGCAATGCATAATGCCTGGCTTCCTTTAAGTTCAATATAGTTATTAAATAAGGGCTCTATAATAGTTCCTTTAAACAGAGATCTGTTAACATCCTCTCCAAAGATCTCTACCTAGGAAAAAAAAATAGAATCAAAAATAGAATCAAAATCATTCCACAAAGAAACAAGGATTTAATAAGTGATCCCAAAGGCACTGTTAGCCAAAAATCTAATCTTCTCTATTTTAATCTGAATAATTATGTTATGCCTCCAAAGCTAAAGATAACAAATAATTGATCATTTTGTATTCTAATACTAACATATCTGTATGTTTTAGTCTCTAAGACTGTACCTATTTGTAAGTCACATTTCTGTGAGGCCACCTTCACCCCCCTTGAAGGCCTAGGGCCTTAGAGCTATAGGTTGAAGTCCAAAGGCCTCTTCCTTCCTTAGAAGTACTTTATGTACCCAATGTCCACGGTCTCCGTCTGCATCCAAACTTCCCTTTGTGTATTGATGAATTAAACTTATGAACAAATTTGAGTTGATGGGTTAATGGGATTTCCTTTCCTTCCTGGGATCCTTCCAATTCCACAGCTAAGTCTCTGCATGTAGATCAATAACCATAGCAGTGTCACATCTGGAACAGGGACGTGAGAGGAGGGGTACCCTGCCTGAGGAGCCTTCAAATCACAATATATGTTCATTAATGTAACCATTTCGCCAAACACTCAACAAAGTGAGAACTTGTTGGTTAGAGGGAAAAAAATGTATTTGAGCATACATTTAAAGAGAGCCAAATGTAACTGCAATAATTACCCTGTGTCTTCTGTGCTCTTAGCTCTTGTAACAGGAAGTTCTGATGAGTTATACCCAATCCAGGGTAATCAGAGTTCGGGTAAATATTCGATACAATATTCTCTTACAAGGGAAAGTTGCTTGGGAATATTTTAGATGATCATGATCTGGTTCAAGCTCTGCTTAACATGTCCAATCGGAGGCTTGAAAGAACACATTATGCCCCAAGTCTCATTAAAAGTAATGGAAATCCCCCCCTCATTGGTCAGTGGAAATGAAGCTTCACATCAGCCAAAGCATATACTGCAGATTTATAAAATAAAAGAGGAAATTTTTAAAAACTTGGAATAAATATAAAAAAGCAGCTCAGACTGGGAGGCAAGATAGCACACATAAGCCAAGTTTATAATTCTGGATGCACTTCAAAACAAAGATTCCCCACAACCCCTCTTAACAACATCCCTTTGACACTGCAAAGGCTTTAAGAAAAGTGGCAATTCATGCTTCCTAGTTTCTTTCTAACACATAAAAATGACGTAAGTGTATTTGGATTCCCGCTGAGCATTTTTTCAAGTACATCAGACTCATCACACTACCCCCTGAAAAACCTGACAAGCACTGCATTTTCCTGTAAGGAGAGAATAAGACAAGTATTAAAAAAAGCAAAACCATTCTGGGCATTAGTTTAGAAAACTTGCAAAAAGAACAAAGGGCCCAAAAGTGCTCCTGCTAAGTTGGTATATGCCTCGCATATGCTTTTCCAGTGCTCCTTTAACTGTCTTTGAAAATTAGATAAACAAAAAATAGCAACAACAACAACAATAACAAAAAAGACCTAAAACTCCACCATAGACTTCACTTCACCATAGTGGGAGTACAACTATTCAGGAATTGCTAATAGCCATGATACTTATGATTCCATGACAGTCATCAGAAATTATCAGAATGTGGCTCTCACTCCAGAGCCTGGAGTTAAAGAGCTAGCTCTGGCATGGAATTACACAGCACATCTTTCACTGCATTAAGGAGGTGAGAACCACAACCATATTACAAAGGTATAAATCCAATCACATGGGAATATTAAATATTTGTTAAACCATCACATACTACTCTTCTCTCACATTGAGCTTGATTTTGCTTTTAGAAGGCCTAATGACTACTTGTATACCTAGACAATATGAACTAGAATCTATGTTCTAAGTTACACAAAATATAAAAACCCCAAATGACTTGGGATATTCATGTCTTGCATCTAATCGTTAACCTACAGACTTATTTTTCTCATAAAATGTATGAATTTTCCACTGCTAACTGGTTTACATCAGTGCCAAATGTTCATAATTCAAGGTCATGAGTTCGATCCCTACCAACCATTTGTAACACAGTACGTAATACTATACCAGGTACCATTTATTGAGAGACCATTCTATAGGACTATTTTCATATTTTGGTATGATCTGGGGTTTTTTTTAGCAAAGAGCTTTGCAAGTTTGGCTAAAGGCAAATAAGTCCTGGAAGTTAGAAACAGATAATTGTCCTGGAAAGATTTAGAGATGTATTTTCCCTGGAGCCATTTGCTCATGAAATAAATCCTGAAGACATCTTTCCACTCTCCCCTAGAGTAATGTGCTTACATTCCAGAATAAAAGTCTCTCTCTTTGTGGAGGTAAGGAAGGGCAGAAGTGCCAGCTTCCTTATGTAAGCACCAAGGGTCATAATTTTAGGATTCCTCTCTTGTGATACAACATGGCTACACATCTGGCCTCTTATCAGATCACTCCACCGGAAAAGGGGCTTGGAGAAGCAGGACTCAGATGTTCTGTGGGGAATCAACAATCTATTCTGTGATCCAGAAATCTCATAGTTCCTAATAACATAGGACTACAGGGGCACCTGGGTGACTCAGGAGGTTAAGCTTCCTACTCTTGATCTCAGCTCAGGTCCTGATCTCATGGTTCACGGGTTTGAGCCCTGCATTAGACTCTGCACTGATGGCATGGAGCCTGCTTGGGATTCTGTCTCTCCCTCTCGCTTTCTCTCTGCCCCTCCCCCGCTTGTGTACATGTGCTTGTGCTTTCTCTCTCAAACAACCTTAAAAAAATAACATATGACAACATATATAAACTTAACACCACTCATCACACAAATCACCTATCACTTATGGCTCCTAAAGGCATCTCCACCTTCCTGTCCAGTTATCTTGAAAGCACAGTTTATTGGACATGTCGCAGAGAACTGGTTAAGAGTGGTGTAGAGATAGGGAATAGAAAACGATAAAATACTACATGCAACTGTGAAGGATCCAGTATGATCTTGAGGTTTTTCCTATAGATTTTATTATCTAACAATCCTGTCATTTAAACCCTGTATCACAAGAGCAGTTAAGAGGCTCGTTAGGAGATGTCAGCTTTCATGAGGCTAGATTGAGTTTTTCCATTGTCAGAGGAAAGAAATTTGTTCTAATCACTTAATTTATTATCATTTTCTTTAAAAAACATTACTAAGATTTGAAAGAAAAAAGAAAGAAATTAGCCATTGTATACAGTGAGGTTTTTTTCATTGATAACTCACTGCCAAATTCAGGATCTAACAATTATGTAGGACGTTGAAAATACGAACAACTGGCTAAAGCTTAGGGGAAGAAGTTACTTTCATTAGAAGGATCTGGTCAATAATAAATGCAAAGTGAAAATTATCTAAAATATACACTATTTTAAAGAAAAAGCACAAAGCACATATCCAAAATTGGAGGTATAGGCCAAGTTATTTCATTTAACTCCTATACTATCCTGAGCCTAGGAGTTCAGCTGCCATTAAATAAACGTTACAACACATTTTCCAGAAATATCTAATAGATTTTATTTTGTATTTAAATCATCACAGAAGGGTACCTGGGTAGCTTAAAGTGGTTAAGCTTCCAGCTCTTGATTTTAGTTCAGGTCATGACCTCACAAGTTCATGGGATCGATCTCCATGTTGGGCTCTGTGCTGATGGTACACAGATTCTCTCTCTCTCCCTTCTTCTCTGCCCCTCCCCCACTTGTGCACACATAGACTCCCTCTCCCACCCCCAAAATAAATAAACTTAATAAAAACAAATCATCACAGAATTCCTGACAAAAAATTTAATAACATACAGATCATATAATAGCAGATAAAATGTTAGGGTATTGCTTTCTTCACACAGTAGGTGCACAGAGCCATAAAGCCTACTTGACAGAAAATGGCTTAAAATAGAAAAATTGTTTTAATATGAAATCAGATGAATCATGTCAAAAAAATCATCCCAATTTAACTTGACCCAGCACCTGGCTATAAATATGTACTAATTAGTGAATTACAAAGCTGACATTGAGTGCTCTTCCTCAATGTCATGGGTAGACTTCAGAATTTATACAAATTGACCTTATGTTTCTTTACTTTTCTTCCCCCCCTTCCGCTTTTTATTTTGAGACAGGCTTGATAAATACCTTTCTAGTAGCATCCATGGGAATTAGTTATTTGTAGGCACAAAAACAGTAACACTAAAATCATTGGTCCTTCCGTAAGATTAGCTCTCTCCCTCAAAAAATGTTTCAACCTGATGTGTAAAAGAAAGAAGTAGGTCTACTGAAATTGATTAAAAATATTACATATTTGTGCATAAGGGTGATTCTCTAAGGAATGAATACACAAGATTTATGTAAGTGTTCTCTGCAATATCTTACAAAAGGAATTTCAGATGATGAGACTGATATTCAAGAAAATGAGTTTATCCAACTTTAAAACATGTCAAATTTACATACAATGCAACTTAACTTTTTGCTTGAAGGATGCATAGTGTTTTTATTTGTATTAGGAAACTAGCTCCATTTTTCATCACAAGCTTCCGTTCTGAGGATGTTTAAACAAAGAATGAAGAATCAACTGGCACGAGGGATGTTCCTGGCTCTCATACATCCCATATTGATTTCTTTTAAGGAAAGAAAAAATGCAAATATAGAGAAGATTTTCTAATCTATCTAACAGCATGTTTTCCCTCATTCAAATGCAAATGTTCTCCATATGTTCTGACTTTGCATGTGTAATAAATATTACAAGAGATAGCTTAGTGACCCCACCAGTGGGTCTGATTCTTTAATTTCAGAAGCTAGGAGAAAACCAGGAGCATGTAACAAAGCTCTTCTCATCCTCCTAATCAGTAATGTCAGCAGAATGCCCCTGGTCCATCACCCACTGACTGACTCACCTTCTGATGTCTACAGCACAGCCCAGCACTCCATTACAAGCCTTTGTGAGACAGCAGCGAATGACAGAAGGGAACAAAAGTCTTGTTTCCCTGAGGGGGAGGGGGAAGTGCTGAGTTGCTACAGAGAACATTCTTACACGTCCCTAACACAGAATCCCTCCCACAGTTTCGTTGTCCTCATTTTGTTCAACAACATTTGCCGCGTTCTTAAAAACTTGGGGAAGCAATGTCTTCTTTGAAAGAGACTTAATGCAAGCACTGCTCAGAGATACATCGTCCCAAAAGACAGAACTACATAACTAGTAGCTCTTACAGAATATTTTCTAACAAGGGACATTCTGATTTTGTATCTAGTGTTTTTATTTTTTCACAGAAAAAAGTTAATTAAATATATGCATCACTTACCTTCTACCTTTTGGGACTTAATTTATATAACATTCAAATCATCGGCAGGTGAATAATAAATATGAATTTTTATAGATGTCAGGAAGAATGTCAATGAAACACCTAACAGAGCTTTGTGTTTGGGGCAGAAGCAGCAACGTCATTCATTTGGCATTTCTTCCTAGGATGTCCTAGCTGAACATTACAAGCTTCGGAAGTCAAAGAGAGCCAGAAGACACCAATTCTGGTCCCGATTCTCCTCCTTATTAGCTGTCTTGGTTTGGGAAAATCATTTAAACTTCCCAAAGTTTAGAATTTTAATAATCACACTTTGTCTAGTTCACAAAGTAAGGATACAGAGGACAAATATGTTCCATATTATTTTTTTAAAACTTTTAGAGAAAGATACAAATGTAAAACATGTAAGGACTTCTCAGTTATGGTTATGGTTATAATACAGAAATGCCTATGTACGTAATTTGTTTTTTTTTTAAGTTGAGACCTTTTCTGTTTTCCTAAAGGTACTTAATAAGGAGAGGGAAAGAGAGGAGGAAATACAGAGATTTAATCTTAATATCTAAATATTAATGATGCTAGGACTCTAGCAACTTGGTCGTGACGGAGGATCAGTGAGTGGGGTGGTCACTCAAGAAGAGCGAAGAGAGACAAAGAAGTGTGACACAGAAAAAAGGAGCCAGGGCTAAGGACAAGTGGTTCCCTTGATAGAGGGACCCACTGTTGGCCCAGGTGCAGGTGCTCAAGCCTAAGTCTGAGGGAAAGGGGGCTACAGAATGACAGATAAAACCAGGTGCTGTTCCTTTACTAAACACAAACTATCACAGGCACTGAGGCTTCAAAAGTAACAGGAAGTAGTAGCATGAGTGCATCAAAACGAAACATGCACATTTTGCAGGTATCAAAACCAGATCAAGCACAGGGGTACTCTAATCCAGGGTATGAAACCCTCCTCAACAGATGTGAAAATGAGGATCCAGGATAGGAAGAATGGAAAATTTCTTTTCTTTTTTAATATCTGGGGGTCCAGGGATAATTCAAGAGAAGAGACTTGCAGAGGGTACTGTTTGAGAGGGGCAGAGCTGGAGAAATTGGCTCTGTTGATAACTACTATATTGTGAATTTTACTCCCATGCAAATAGACCTCAAGAAATGTTGCCAATAGGGGCACCTGGGTGGCTCAGTTGGTTAAGCATCCAACTCCGGCTCAGGTCAGAATCCCATGATTCATGGGTTTGAGTCCTCCATTGGCTGTATGCTGACAGCTCAGAGCCTGGAGCCTGCTTTAGATTCTGTCTGTCTCTCTCTGCCCCTGTCCCACTTGTGCTCTCAAAAATAAATAAACGTTAAAAACATTTTTTTAAAAAAGGAAACATTGCCAATAAATAGAAACATTAAATACAGAAGAAATACTTAGGAAACACAGTATATACTTGTCCCAAAGGTATCATTTATTAATTATAAGGAAAAACTCAGCCAGAGCTAACTACTACTATATAATATTCCTAATAAACATTCAAAATAACTTAACAAAATATTTTATGATGGATGCATTGATCTGACTCTAATAGCTAATATTTAATGAATACATACTATGTGCCAAACACTATGCTACATGCTTTTACATGGATTATATTATTTAGCTCTCCCTACAGATCTACAAAGTGGTTGGTTTCTCCCTTCCAATAATGCTTTTTCACAGTTGAATAACTGAGGTCTGGAGAGCTTTTAGTGACTTTGCCAAGGTCAAACAGCCAGCAAAGGGACCAGGGCTGGAGAGGGACCATCTGACTACTGCTGCCCACCACAGTCAAGACATGGGCAGGGGGAGAGGGGGTGCTCTACTCCATGCAGCGAGGGGGCGGAGAGCGAGTACAGAGTACAGTCTGTAGGATCACTGTGTCAGGAAGATGTCTACAACTAGAATGAGTCCACAGATGCTCGGTAAGGCCACGTGCATGCCAGGTATATTCCAGGCCATATTAATTAGCTCCAGATACATTTTACAATTTGCATTTATATAAAACTCCATGAGGCTAAAAACATTCTCAGATTAAGATCTGAGTACAAAACCCAAACTTTGCCTTTTACCAGTATGTAAACGTTGGGAACTGACAACCTCTCTGAAACGGTTTATTAATGTATAAAAGGGGAGATGAGGAGTAATGGTGATCATTCATTTGAGGAACTGCTGTAAGATTTAAATGAAATAACAGGGCTGAAGGAGTTAGGCAAATCCCAGCAGCATAGTCAGTGATAAAAGTGGCAACACACTCTTTCATCATGTACAGCAGTTTCTTGTCAGAAAATAAAAATCATGGGGCGCCTGGGTAGCTTAGTCGGTTAAGCATCCGACTTTTGCTTAGGTCATGATCTCACGGTTCGTGGGTTCGAGCCCCGCGTCGGGCTCTGTGCTGACTGCCAGCTCAGAGCCTGGAGCCTGTTTCAGTCTGTGACTCCCTCTCTCTCTGACCCTCCCCTGCTCACGCTCTCTCTCTCTCTCTCTCTCTCTCTCTCCTAGAAATAAATAAAACATTAAAAAATTTTTTTCAAAAAAAAAAGAAAATAAAAATCATTTAATACCGAGTGACTTGGAGCATTCATTGAGAAGTAAAAAGTGTGTATACTGTTTTAATATAAGGTAGCCTCTAATTCTTATGAAGAACTGGCCATGCTCATACATGCTTGTACGCAAAATGTATAGTAACAACAATTTAAACAATGATGACAAATATGTATGGAAGTAATCAAAATATAAATGATAACATAATGTATAGCCATGAGGGGCAGCTGTGGGCAGCAGAAAGTGAAAAGAACTTGGAGAAGGAAATAGTAGGTTCTGATCTTTTTCATGTTCTTGCTTCAGTCCTTATCAATAGAGTTTATATCAGCTGACCTCAAAGGTCCTGTCCAATTTGAAAATAAGCATGCTATTCTATTAATTTTCAAGAATTTTTGATAATCAAAGTAATGGCACCACGGATAAATAGATCACTGCTATGCCCAATTCAGTGGCAAATTTCAGCCTCTTAAGGTCTGGATTTCATTCCACTACCTTGCCCGTTGTTCTCCTTCTGAACTCGAATTGACAGTCTGAAACAGTACAATGCTTAAAAGGCAAGGCACCAAGAGTGAGAAAGAACAGAAAAAAAAGATGAAGGAGGGAAGGAAAAGGGGTGGAGAGAAGGGAGGAAGAAAAGAGTATATGGGAGGGGGAAAGAGAGGGAAGGAGAAAATAAAAGTCTGGAAACTTCACAAACTGGCTAATCGGGTTTCAGAGCAAGAAAGGATCACTAAGCTGTCCCTAGAAATCTCTACCAGGAGACCACTTGGTCCAGCAGTTCTACAAGTGTCATCCAACTTTTAGTATAGATTCTCAGGCGCCACCCAGATGTAGTCTTTCAGAAACTCTAAGCAATTTGTATTTTTAAAAGTCCTCCAGGTGACCTTCATGCACACTAACCCCTAAAACCGTATTCATTTTTGTTTTTCTCATGAATTCTAAGATCAAGCCTTTTAAACATTTGCGATCTTTAATACTCCATATTTAAGCGACTAATCCTACATTCTATCAAGGTTCAAAAATAACCTATAATCCATTCTCAAGCTTGAAATTTCACAGCTGTTATATATGGGGAGTATGTGATACTCTAAGCTCCCACATAATCTATTTCTATCTAGGAAGTCATGAAACAATTTTAGATTCCAAAGTAGCAAAAATGACCAGAGCTTAGAGAAATAGCTGTAGGGAGAGAAGGATATTAGATCCTGCTAATAACACACAGTTTGAAGTACTTATTCAAAATATAGATTAATATGGTAAGAAAAGCAGGCCATCAGGACTACTACCTAGCAGTCTAATTAATGTGTATGTCATCTCAGTACTAAGAACATTTATAGCTCTTTTGTTAAATTGCAAAGTCTCTTCTCTTGGTAAACTCATTCCACCCTCAAACCTATTCATATGATAATATTCTGATCAGGGCCATGGTGCACATTTCTCATATACTATAAAATATAAGACAGAATAGAACAAATACAGTAAAATCAGAATACTGAATAAGAGATGGGTCTCTAGCTATGCTTACTATAACGCCCCCAAAACAAAACAGGAGATCAATAACATGCAGGACAGCCAGAAGAGATAGAATTTAAATAGTAGACTGAACATATGCATCTATTTCCTCTCCTCTCCCAACTCTCATGGAAATTAGGAAAAACCATATTTTGTAACAAGTTCATTTCCACCATTGTTGGAAAATTTTCATCAGAAGGTAAGAACTTTGAACCAAAAAAAAGCATTCTTGAAGCAGATAAGATTAAATAATGAAGAAACAGAGGAAATCAAAGCCCAAACTTTGGTAGGAGAAATCTATAAGAAAGATCAAATCTCTTTAAAGAAACTCCAGATGAAGCTCTACAAGAGACATCCCTCTCTAAGAGTCAACCAATCCACAGACACAAGAAGCAGTGACCAGGATAATTATGAAAGGACTATGGTATGAACAGCTGGGGAAGTTTGATGCCTTCTCCCATGCCTTTGTTTATTCTGTGACTAGCAGCCACAGTATTCATCACTAGAATAAAGTCCTGAAACCCACTTTCTAAATAAAGTCAACCATCTGCCTCAGGAAGGCTCCTAGCCAGAATAGAGAGTCACCATAGAGCTTGAAACGTCCAGAGTCTCCCAAAGACAACAGAGGAGAAATAAAGAAAAGAATTATCTGTTGCCAACATTCACAGGAAAGCAAAACCTTCATGTAATCCTTAGATATACTGCCTCATGCAACAAGTATTTCCTCTGCACCCACTGGTTAACAAATATGATTCAGCCTCCTCGGGAGATACTCTGATGAGGAAGTGGTCAAGTTCCTACCCTAGTCATGTTTCCATTCTGGTGAGGAAGAATGAAAACAAACAAACCAGCCTATACTGAACACCAGGCAGTGTTATGTGCTATGAAAAAAAAATAATAATAACAGGGATGGGAAAGAGGAAAAAGAGGAAAAAGAGTGACAGTGGATGATAATTCCATAAGGAGGAATTCCTCTCTTTGGTGTGACACCCAATGAAAGTGATACCTAAAGACAGAGGCTGAAGCAACAAAGTATAAAAGCTCTGAGGTGGGAACTTAACTTCCCAAAACAAGAAGGCCAGTATGACTGGAACACTGTGGTCAAAAACAGAAATGACAGAAAATCAAGACAGCTTGACAATGTAGAATCATTCTGGTAAGGCTAAAGAGTTTGGATTTTACTATCAGTATATTAGAATGGTTTGGTTCTGTCATTTTGCAGGAATGACACGACTTATATTCTAAAAGATTCTCTCAGCCTGCTGAGTAGTTAATAAACATAGTGGCAAGAATGGAAAGTAGGAGACCATTCTGGAGGCTACTTCACTAGGAAAGGTGAAAGATGATGATGACCTGGGTTAGGGATGGAACTGGGGACTGGTGACAGGTTTTCACATACCCTGTCTGAAGGTAGAGGTAGATGTGGCAGAAATGCTCCTGCACTGGGTGTAGAATGTGGGAGAAAGGGAAGATACAAAGATGAATGTGAGATTAGTATGAGCTACAGATGAATGGTATCATCATCTCTGACACGAGGTCTGAAGAAAGGGAGCAGACCTGCCCTGTGGTAGGAGTTCTGTTTGGGCTCTGTCATGACCCGGATGGTACTGAATGGGCAGCTAGAGTCATGAGGCTGAAGTCAAAGGCAGAAGTGGTGGATGGAGAGTTCTGACTTCAGAAAATTCTAGAAGAGATCACTGAGATTAAAAAACAACAATAAACAAAGTAGAGGGGTGCCTGGGTGGCTCAGTCGGTTGGGCATCTGACTTCGGCTCAGGTCGTGATCTCACAGTTTGTGAGTTCGAGCCCCGCATCAGGCTCTGTGCTGACAGCTTGGAGCCTGGAGTCTACTATGGATTCTGTGTTCCTCTCTCTTGCTCTGCACCTCTCTAGCTCATGCTCTGTCTCTCTCTCTCTCTCTCTCTCTCTCTCAAGAATTAAAAAATTTAAAGAAAGTAGAGCATTTCAACACCCTCAAATCCTGAAGGCATGTTTTTTATACACATCACCTGGCTAAATCTCCTGCCCATTCTCTTCAATCACAAGAGGCAGATGCATAAATAGGAATATTAAAATAATAAAAACAAAGTGCTATTTAGACCCTTAGTAACAAGTATAAACAGAAATCAATATACCAACAAATAGATGATTAATAATAATAGAAAGAAAGTGAAGGAAACAAACATATTACTCGGAATAGGCTAAATCTTTTTTTTTGTTTGTTTGTTTATTATGGTTGAGAGAGAGGGAGAACACAAATGGGGGACAGGCAGAAAGAGAAGGAGACAGAGAATGCGAAGCAGGTTCCAGGCTCCGAGCTGTCAGCACAGAGCCTGACCCAGGGCTCGAAACCAAAAAGTGCGAAATCATGACCTGAGCTGAAATCAGACACCTAACCCACCGAGCCACCCAGGTGCCCCAGAATACGCTAATTCTTAGAACATATAACACAAACCTATTAATGGCTTAGTAAAGTTTCTTTTTCACATACCCCACAGTCCATTGCAGGCTGGTGGGAGGGGAGACAGAACGCGAGATTTTGTCCACAGTCACTCTGAGATCCAGTATCCTCCACCTACCAGCTCTGCCAACATCTATGACTCAGAGTCTTCCATGGAGTCTTCATCTCCTGCCAGCAATCAAGTGATGGGAACATGGCGAAGGCGCACGGTCTCTTCTTCACATCCTCCCTGGAGAGTATTTTAGGAGTAAGGCCCAGAAATGGTATAAATGACTCTTTTTCTCATTTTACTGGCCAAAATCCAGTCCAGCCTATTCAACTACAGGATAGACCGCAGCAGAGAAATGAAATGGTGTTTCAAGACATGTGACTTATCTCTGCCACACGAACCCAACAGCAGAAAAAAAATAGCACTCATATTAATAAAAGAAGTAGAAGAAAATGTTGAAAGTGAAGCAATTAGCCACCTTAAGGGATTCAGTAAGATCCCACATCCATAGGAAAAAGAGGTTGGTATTTAAAAAAAAAAAAAAAAGAAACATTAAAAATATAATCACCCTAAAAATAAAAATTATAAATAGAATAAGTAGTAGATANGAGGGGTCCACGTGGAGCCTGCTTGGGAGTCTCAGTCTCTCTCTCTCCCCCACCCCTCCCCCTGCCTCCCTCCCTCCCTCTCCTTTTCCCCTACTTTCACTCTCTCAAACATTTAAATAAAATTTTGTAATAATGAAAAAAAGCCTTCATAAGCTACAATTTTGGTGCCCGAGATTGTCCCGGATTATAGAATAAATAAATGGAGAGTACAAAAGTTAAGATACACATAGGAATTTCAACATTTGTCTATTAATATATTAAAAAGTACAAAATGGATTTGATGAGAGGAAGAACTCAAACAAGAGAACAGGTACATTTTCAAGCTGAAGGAAAAGGAATACATCTTTAGACTGAAAATTCCTCTTGAGCACAGAAGACTAACATGACCTTCCCTTAGATAAATTGTGATTAAATCTCAATACCCCAAGAAGGAACAAATTTTTAAATATCTCAGAGACATAAATCAGGTACTTACAAATAAATGGGAATTAGATTGTTATTGATATCCCATCTTTACTAATGCTATGTGCTAAAACAAAACTCTTCACAGGTCCATAGAAAAACATTTAAAATTTTTACATTCTAAACCTATCAAAAGATCACTCAAATGTAAAAAGACATTTCTGCTTATCAAATTGCTCACAAATTTAAGAACTTCAGGCATTCCCTGAAAAAAATTACTGATTCACCAAAACAAAACAAAATTAAAAATAACTTGAGAAAGACATGGACAACATGAAACAGCAGGAAGCAAAGAAAACAGACAACGTATGTTTACACCTAAAAAGTACCTGCTGCAACATTTGAAAATAATGACAATCCCAATGTAACACCCAATTATATATAAAGAGAGGATACAGAAAGGGAAAATATCCTAAGGATGAAGGTTTGTGCAAGAGAAGGTATTAGTATTAACCAATTAAATCTAGACATTGACATAAAATATGAACACATATATTTTATAAAATTTTAAGGGTTGCCACTGGAAAATAGCAATGAGAAGTGAATTTTGAAATTCAGTAAAGGAAAAAAGATATAACCACCATACAAAGATCTCAATCAATAAAAAAAGGGGAAAAAACGACAGTGTGGAAGACATGAGGGAAAAGCAGGGAAAAAAAACATAAAAATTAAATAAAGAGAGAAAGAATAAATAAATATAACCAGTATGAATTACAACAAACCTGAATAGGCTGACCTATCTACTAAATTTATTATGTCTTAAAAATTAGATTCTTTAAAAATCTAGGACTGAGTAGAAAGATGGAAGGAAGCTACAGGCTTTTTGCAAAATAAACAACTAAATACAAGATGTGAAATTAAAAGCTAGAAAAATATTTACC
The DNA here is from genome assembly GCF_008692635.1 of Crocuta crocuta. Taxonomy (NCBI): domain Eukaryota; kingdom Metazoa; phylum Chordata; class Mammalia; order Carnivora; family Hyaenidae; genus Crocuta; species Crocuta crocuta. The sequence goes on from NW_027527441.1 coordinate 3,800,776, forward strand.
AAATGTGAACTTACACAAAGAAAGCTAGTGTCCCATTATTAATATCAGATAAAATATATATTCACACATATGTGTGTTTTTAATATATATATATATATCCTGGTAACAATGAAATGCAACTTGAAGTTAATCACATTGGGTAAGATAAATCATAACATTGAAAACAAAAAACTTTTTAAGTTTTTTAAGAGAACTTTTTAAGTTTTCAGAGAGAGGGAGAGAGAGACAGAACAGGAGCACAAGTGGGGAAGGGGTAGAGAGGGGGAGACACAGAATCCGAAGCAGGTTCTAGGGTCTGAGCTGTCAGCCCAGAGTCCAATGCAGGGCTCAAACCCACCAACTGTGAGTTCGTGACCTGAGCCAAAGTCAGATGCCCAACCGAGCCACCCAGGCACCCCCCAAAATTTTTTCTAAATGATGCATGCATTAAAGAGACAATGAATGTTTTAATTACACAGTACTAGAAATGAAAGAATGTTACTTATCAAAACCTGTGACATTTGGCCAAAGATCCATTTGAAAAAAATTAAGTAGTTTTACAGGCATGCATAGTAGACTAAGAAAATAAGTCAATTAAGAAGTCATCTCAAGAAACCACACACACACACACACACTAAAAGCAGGTATTAAAAAGAAAAACATTAGAGTTAAAAAAATTAAAAGTTGGTTCTCTGGAAAGACAGCTAATATATATACATTTCTGAAAAATATAAAGAACAAAAGAGAAGCTAGAAAATAATAAAAGAATTCTTTTTTACTAAGATGTGATAAACTTTTTTCTAATTTACTTTTTACTAAGCAAAAAGAATTCTTTTTACTTTTTATTAAGAGGTGGATGTGGTTTGTATGTGATTGATACAGCCTCAGAAGAAGAATAGAAATCATTGTGAGGACTAAATGAGGTAATAAATTAAAAACTTAAGTTTATAACTTAGTAAGTAAATAAACTTAAGTAATCATTAGAGAAGAATGAAGGAAGGAAGGAAGGAAGGAATNGGTAATGGTCTCGTGGTTCATGGGTTTGGGCTCGCATCAGGGTCTCTGCTGACACCTTGGAGCCTGAAGCCTGCTTCAGATTCTATGTCTCTCACTTTCACTGCTCTCCTCTCTCTCTCTCTAAAATAAATAAACATTAAAAAAAGAGTATGAACATTTGGGACACCTGGGTGGCTCAGTCAGTTAAGCATCGGACTCTTGGTTTCAGCTCAAGTCATGAACTCATAGTTCATGGGTTCAAGCCCCGCAACAGGCTCTGCACTGGTAGCACGAAGCCTGCTTGGGACTCACTCTCTCTCCCTCTCTCTCCGCCACCTCCCTGCTTGTGTTTTCTCTCTCAAAATAAATAAATAAACATTTTTAAAAAGTATGAATGGGGGCACCTGGGTGGCTCAGTTAGTTAAGCGTCTGACTCTCAGTTTCAGCTCAGGTCATGATTTCATGATTTCAAGAGTTCTACCCCCAAATTGGGCTCTGTGTTGACAGTGCAGAGCCTGCTTAGGATTCTCTATCTCCCCCTCTCTCTACCCCTCCCTTGCTCATGCTGTCTCTGTCTCTCTCACAATAAAAATAAACTTAAAAGGGGCGCCTGGGTGGCTCAGTTGGTTAAGCGTCCGACTGCAGCTCAGGTCATGATCTCACGGTTCGTGGGTTCAAGCCCCGCATCAGGCTCTGTGCTGACAGCTCAGAGCCTGGAGCCTGCTTCGGATTCTGTGTCTCCCTCTCTCTCTGCCCCTCCCCTGCTCATGCTCTGTCTTTCTCAAAATAAATAAACATTAAAAATTTTAAAAAAAAAACTTAAAAAATAACTAAAATTTAAAGAAAGGATGCATGTTTAATATACATTCTTCCTCCCTCCTTCCCTCTGCTTCTTTCCTGTCCTTCCATAAATACTGAGCACTTCTTATGAATTAGACACTGTAATAAGTTGAGCATATAAAAGCAATAAGTGTTAAGATAACCACGAGCCCTGCCCTCATTAAATTTGTCATCCAGTAAGGGCTAAAGAGGAATTAAAACAAGATGAGATTTAAAAACCAAAATGATCATCATCACTGAAACAAAAAATTTCAGATTATTCACATAAGGGTCACATTTAATAGTTAAACCTTAATGTGCTTGAGCAGCACATTAAAGCTGAGAGGACAACCAAAAGAAGGACACAGATGAACGCAAATGTTTTTGCCATGTTGGAAGAAAATCAGAGAAAGCTAAAAATCCTTCCAGACCCCCAGGCTCCTGTTTCCTGTGTCTACTCAGGATGAGGCTGACATTTAAGGCAATTCAACTGTGAGAACAAGTTTGACAAAGTATTTCCCCTTTAATTGTGGTGGTTTTCCTTGGAGATGTGACCAAGGCTGTGTTCTCTATATTCTGTACAGAGTTTTACAGACCCATCACCAACACTTGTGCTTAGGTCTCTAAAACTGAGTATACCAGTTACAAAAAAAACAAAACAAAAAATAAATAACACAAAAAATCCCCCCAACTTAGTGTATATTAAGTTCAGAAGGTTGTTAAACTGATTACAGACATCTTTACACGTATATTAATGGGTCGTTTGGTCAGAAAGCAAGATCACACAGTTACAGGGGCACCTGGGTGCCTCAGTTGGTTGAGCGTCCGACTTCAGCTCAGGTCATGATCTCACGGTTTGTGGGTTCAAGCACCGCATCGGGCTCTGTGCTGACAGTTAGCTCAGAGCCTGGAGCCTGCTTCGGATTCTGTGTCTCCCTCTCTCTCTGACCCTCCCCTGCTCACACTGCCTCCACTCCCCTCTCTCTCAGAAATAAATAAAACATTTAAATAAAATTTTTTTAAGATCACATAGCTATAGCCACCATATTACCACATACCTTATTGTACTGGATTAAATAGAGTCTTTTATTAACCTCTGACAATCATAGGGTTAGTTATTATGTTCTATAATATGATTAATGGTCAATGTATGTTATGATTAAAATTAAAGAGATTTCTTTTCCCCAGGAATTAGAAAAAATGAGAGGATACCAGTTTGGGTAATTTTTTTAAATCAATGCAATAAATGCAGGTATCTAAATAAATTACAGCATTTTACTATAAGATAGGTAATCTATATTCTCTGAAGGAGAAATAATTGTACAATTTTTTAAATTTTACTTTATTATGGAATGAACCCCATATTGATGGGAACATGGACAAACTGCGGAACGTTAATATATTTGTAGCATAGTTAATTTGAAATGATGCCAGAGGTATGAATATTATCTTGTAAATGGGCCCTATATGCCAATAATTTATTTAGCTTACTAGTTTTCATTTACAACTCAATTATTCAACATTCATGTATATCATTACTATTTGCTATAGAAATTATATTTATAATTAAGCAACAAGTACATTTAAGATACTTAATTCTCAATTTTCCAGTTCTAACATATATGGCCTACCTCTAGATAATTACCATGCACCTCTCCTTTTTGACTATTACAACCAAGATTTCACAATTTACTGAATATAAATTACTTCAAGTTGATAATAATTATGTATGATTTGCACCAGCTAAATTTTCTAATGTTATCATTTACCCTTAGGTATTGTTTTTTTTTTTAATTAACTCTGATTATGTCTTCTAAGGAGGCAATGTTGGCAATGATTAATAGGCATTACCATGCACAGTGAGTATGTATATTTTATTTAAATGTTTCCCACCAGAATCTTTAGCAATGTTATACAGAAATACTAATGTAGCCATAATTGGCTACTATACATTAAGAGTAGAGATGGATTCACTTATTCTTAAAGAAAAGCAAAGAGGAAAGTTTTCCACTTATAAAAGACATAATAGGTCTATTTTAAACAAATACAATGAATTATGCTATTTTATCTGCAATGATTATCTATAGAAATCTCATGAGAAGTAAAATTTTAAATATTAGAAAAGTGTACAATGCCTTGAATATAGCCTTGTAATTTTTCCTAGTCTTATGTGATTAAATATTATATAATATTATGTCAAGCCTTGTAATTTTTCCTAGTCTTATGTGATTAAATATTATATAATATTATGTCATACTACAAGTAATTTAAAACATAAATAAGAAAATATTCCATTTTAAGTACCCTAATCAAACCTAATTTTTACGGTAAGATAGATAAATCTAGATGTACTCAATACCTGAAATGTTACCAATACATAATAAAGCAAGTAAACTGGCAATATTTCTTTCAAAGCCCTTTGGTAAGACAATAATGATTTTAGTTGTTACATGGAAACATAGAATCAAGCAGCGCCTGAGTGGCTCAAAATCAAGAATCCAACTCTTGATTTTGGCTCAGGTCATGATCTCACAGTGGTGAGATCAAGCCTCACCTTGGGCTCTGGGCTGGATGTGGAGCCTGCTTAAGATTCTCTTTCTCTCCCTCTCTGCCCCTTCTAGCACTCTCTCAAGTAATACATACATAAATACATGACATTCAATCCTTTGTGATAATTTAAGTATTCTGTGTCAATCCATCTATAGTACCTAATTATTTATTTTTTTAAGTTTATTTATTTTGAGAGAGAGAGAGAATGAGAGAGACAGAGAGAATGAATAAACAGGGGAGGGGCAGAATGAGAGGGAGAGAGAAAGAGAATCCTAAGCAGGCTCTGCACTGTCAGTGCACAGCCTAAGGCAGGGCTCAAACTCACAAACCATGAGATCATGACCTAAGCTGAAGTCAGAAACTGAACTGAGTCACTCAGCCTCCCCTATGCTATCTTTTTTAATGGCACTCATTATTATGTAATTATATATTGTCTTTCCCCACTAGGTTGCAAATTCCATGTGAGCCAAGGTCTTGATGTCCAATTTGCAGCCCTATCAGCATCAACCAGCAGGGGGTTAGCACATTATAAATAATCTATGAGTGTTTGTTAAATGAATAAACTTAAAACCCTAAAGTTTAGTAACATTGGACTACTCATAGAGCTTTGCACATACACAAAACATGCTTCCAAGCATTTCTACCTGCCTAATATAACCTATGCCCTGTTAGCCATCTGAGAAAACTTTCAATTGATGTCTTTAATCACAAGCCCTGTCTCTCAAAATAAATAAACAAACTAAAAAAATAGCATAAAGGAAGGATTTGGGGTGGAGGAGCAAGAATGGGGAACCTCTACAGAGGGGCCAGAAGAGTTGAAAGATGGGAACACCTGTAAGGTTCAAACACCATGGTTCTGGGATGGCAATGTGCCTTCCATTTTGGGGGGGGGAAAGGGAGTCAAAGGGGCTGCAGCACAGTACATGAGGGTCAGAGGTAGGAAATGAGGTTCTAGTGAAAGGCAGGACATAGATCATGTAGATGCTTCAGGCCATGGAAAGAAATTTGAGATTAATTCTAGTTGCAAAGGAAATCAGCCTAGGATTTTCAGTAGAGAAAAACCATGATATAATCAATATTTTTAAGGAGATCATTTTGCCTCTTCTATGCATTATGGAGTAAGTTGCAGGAAGTTCTGGAAGCAGAGAAATCAGTTAGGAGAGTATTTCAGTGATCAAGGCATAAGATTTTAGAGGGTAGTAGTGTGGATGGAGAGACATGAATAGATAGATATAAGATTCATGTTGGAAGTGAAGTCAACAGGACCCGCTAATGGATTTGGCAATTCAAAAAGTTATCCAATGTGATATCTAAGTGTACCTGAACTAGGATAAACTTCTAGCAAAAGTGAGGGTAAACAGAAGACTTGGGTTCTACTTCTGATTTGCCATCTGTGTGGCTTTGGGCAATTATTCTACTCTACGGTCCTCAGTTTTCTTGCCCATAAAATGAAAAAACTGACTAAGATGAATTCTAAAGACTTCCTGAGCCCTGACTTCTCATGAATCTGCAGAAAGGTTATAACTACAAGCACATTAAAGAAAGACCTTATAAATATATCCACCTAGGGAGAAAACTAGGTTCACCAAACTAGGTCTTTATTTTCAGAATATTTCTGTCACTAGCACATCAGACTAATTTTAATAAAAGGAGTAAGAGTCACCATACTATCATTTAGAACCACCATTCATGACACTTGTAAACACTCTCAAATTAGCACATAGGTGTAATGTGAGTAATATCAGACGCCAAGCCAGGGGAACTCTTCTGTGTTATGGTTCCCACAGAGTAACAAAAACAATCATGGGCAACTTCCCACAATTGACTCCAAACATCAGAAAGGCCACTGATAGTTTATACCCTCTTATTTTAAAATCTAAATATTAAAAGCAGAACACCTTTGACATTCTACAAAGCCCAACATTCACTCAAAGCATCACAGATCCACACCGTGCCCTGCAAATGGAGTGATCCCAAGAAATGGTCTGTTTTACTGAATCATTCAGATGCTATTTTCCAAGAGACATACACTTTTCTTGTTCCCAGTTTACAGGTTGCTGATTTCTCTTAGGGTCCAAAAGGGGAGAAACACGGCATTGAAAATACAAGCAGTCGTAGAGCTGTCCCAGTAGGATGCGGTTTCACAGTTATAGTGTTTTGAGACATATTAAGGATAATGTCTTTCAGGAGAAAGAAAGAAGCAGCACCAGAAATACCAGCATATGAATAACTCTTAGTAGAATCCAACTTTTTCCTATGCCTTTTTTAGGGGAATTCCTTTATAAAAACATTTCACCATGACTCTCAATTGCTTAACTCTATGAACAAATGTAATTCCCAAAACATCCCTATATATACAAGGCACTGGAACACGGAGTAGAGGTATTTTTAATGGCATGTTTTCGCCTATGAGAAACATTTGCTGGGTAGAAATATATTCTTATTCCTATTTGTAAAGAAAAGCAGCATGAAGTCAAGTCAGATGAAGATAAATGGAAAATAAAGGTAACTTGCTCACACTTTTATCTGTAAAGACATGCTTAAGTTTAAAAAAATTCTTCCTGGAAAAGATACTGAATATAGTATGTGACTGAAACCAAGAGTATTATACACATTTGGAAAATAGTGGAGGAGCACTCTAATATATGCTAGGAATTTGGAGACGAAATTCCTGTCGGCATTTAAGATTAGTAAGGTAATAAAAAATAACTGATTAATACAAGTTTTGATACAGGATCTTTCCTTAAAGTTGGTTTTACAGAGAATGGATCTTGGGAAAGGCCTCCAAGTCAAGAGAGCTCATAGAAGATGTCTTCCCAGTGAAAGTGGCATCTGCAGATTCCCTCCAGCTAGTGAATTATAGTGTAGAAGTTGAGCCTTTTAGTGCAACAATGGCAGCATAACTAAACATGCAAGTAATTGCTGATGCAACTGATAACTCTTTTTCAGAGCTCACAGTGTTTTAGAAAATATTTCAGCAACTCTTAGAACACTGTGTTAGGTTGGTGATTAAGATTTCTCTGTATATGCAAGCATACCAAACGCAGGTATGGACACTTTATGAAGTGGGAATTGCAAGCTCAAAGTCAGAGCTGAGTAAATGATCTTGAAATCCTACCATTTTGATGTTATGGCCATGAAATCATGCAATATTCCTTGATAGGCTGTCAAAAAGAAAAAAGTATCTCTGGCATTGTAAAGTAGGGGATTATATGTTATACAATGATGAATTAAAAAGACACCTGATATCGTAAAGAAAAATAGAAATGACTCAATACTTTTTATTACTTACTAAAAGATATGAACAATTTACAATAGAAGAAAGGCAAATGGCTCATCAACAAGAAAAATGTCAACCTCACTAACAAGAGAAACTTAAAAATCAAACAAATTGAATCAAGGTATATTTTATCTATAAAATGGCTAAAGTTTTGTTTTTAATAATTTGGCCACATGTTGGCCAAAACAGCAGGCTATAAAACAATACGCACCATACGATTTCCCTTTTGTTAATAAACAATTGAACATAGATTTAGATAGAAAAGACAGTAAAGGCATTTAGATCAAAATGTTAATCCTGATTTTATTAGATAATGCCAGTTCATTTTAATTTTATATTTTTTCTTATTTTTTGCGGGGTGGGGGGAGGGTTCCAAGCTTCCTGGAATAAGAAGCTTTATGATGAAAACAGGAAATTAAAACTTGGGTTAAAAAAATAGGGTCAAGCAAAAAAGCCTATTGTGCTACTGTGTCATTTACATTTATCAATACTCTTAGAAATACATGTTTATCAACACAAATAAAGCACTTTCAATTACCAGAAGACATAATGCATTCCTAGAGGGTAATTTCCATTAAAATATTTATCTCATTTGGTAAAGATCATCCTACTGGAAATCCGCTCAACTTCATGAAGATACACATTACTAAAAAGTTTGGTCACCAAAACACATGTGTTAAAATATTTAACCATGTTCAAATTCTGCAGTTGAAAAGGTATCCAAAGAGCTTTGAGATTTAGACATGTAATGACAGCCTATTATCACCTGGCTAGAACAAAAATACAAATTGGTGGTTCCTTGGCTCTTATATCAGATGTGATTACCATTCTTGTCCTACTCTCACCTTCTCTAGTTCTCAGTCACATTAGATGTTAAAATATTTCCCTATGATAATAAAGGATGTATAGAATCCTCATTGCTCTCTTGTTATTATAATAGGAATATAAGAATTAGGCTGAAGATGCTCTTAAAATAAAGAACAATGTTGTTGGGCAAATTAAAGAAGAAATCTAGGAGAGATGATTACATTACTAGAGGGATTATTTCCAAGTTTTTAAGACACTGTAGGTAAACAGATGATGATGTTTCTAAATTAACTGTATCTTCATTAGCATAGGTTCAGCATTACTTCATATTGTTGTTTAAAAAATTGCTCTAGTTGCTATATGCAAGACGAAAAAAAATTTAAAAATATTATCTTATTCACGCTGACTGCTTCCTTGATTAGTTCTAATAAATGAAATCTTAATATATGCATAGAAGCTCCTCAGTAAGAGGGATGAGAATTATGATGGTAGTAAAAAAAATTAAAACATCTTCGTCTGAAACAGAAAAAACAAATTATACAAACATATATACATACAACACCTCAAAAGTAGAAATGTTCTAAGAAAGATTATCTCTCACTGGAAATAATAGCAATGCAAAATAACATAATGTTATCATTAAAGGGGACATTAAAAAATGGGACACAAAATTATATTTTAAAAATTATATAATCATATGTTAAAGTATCCATGAGTGTGTGTGTGTGTGTGTGTGTGTGTGTGTGTGTGTCAAGGACTAAATGAAACATACCACCATGTTAACAGTTGAGATTATAGGTTTTGTGGAGATGTTTTTCAGTTTGTGAATTTCTTCACAGAATATGTAATGGTCATGTATGTAAAGTTTTTATTTTAATTCCAGTTAGTTAAAATAGTGTTACATTAGTTTCAGGTGTACAATTTAATAGTCCAACACTTCCATACATCGCGCTGTGATCATCACAAGTTGACACCTTAATCTTATGTAACTGATCCCTTTATTCCTTACTCCTTTGGTAACCATAAGTTTCTCCTCTATAATTAAGAGTCTGTTTCTTGATGACTCTCACTCTTATTTTTTCCCCATGCTTGTTTTCTTTCCTAAGTTCCATATATGAGTGAAATCATATGGTATTTCTCTGACTTATTTTGCTAAGCATTATACCTCTAATTCCATCCATGTCTTTGCAAATGGCAAAATTTCATTTTTTTAAGGCTGAGTAGTATTCTGTTGTATATATGTGATACCATACCTTCTTTTTATTTTGATGTAATCCAAATAGTTTACTTCTGCTTTTGTTTCCCTTGCCTCAGAAGACATATCTAGAAAAAAGTTGCTTCACCTGTTATCAAAGAAGTTACTGCCTATGTCTCTTGTAGGGCTTTTATGGTTTCAGGTCTCATATTTAGGTCTTTAACCCATTTTGAATTTATTTTTGTGTATGTTAAAAGAAAGTGGTCCATTTTCTTTCTTTTGCATGTTGATGTCCCATTTTTGCAACAACATTTGTTGAAGAGGGTGTCCTTTTCCCATTGGATATTCATTCCTGCTTTGTCAAAAATTAATTGACCATAAAGTTGTGGGTTATTTCTGGGTTTTCTATTCTGTTCCATAGATCTAGGTGTCTAATTATGTGCCAGTACCATACTGTTTTGACTACAGCTTTGCAATATACTTTGAAGTCTGAAATTGTGATACCTCCAGCTTTTCTTTTCTTTTACAAGATTGCTTTCACTTTTCTGGGTCTTTTGCAGTTCCATAAAAATTTTAGGATTGTTTGTTATAGTTCTGTGGGAAAAAATGCTATTGTTGGGGTACCTGGGTAGCTCAGTCAGTTAAGTGTCCAACTTTGGCTCAGGTCATGATCTCACAGTTCGTGGGTCCAAGCTAGCTCAGAGCCTGCAGCCTGCTTCAGATTCCGTCTCCCTCTCTCTGGCCCTCCCCTGCTCGCTCGCTCGCTCTTTGTCAGAATAAAACATTAATTTTTGATGCTATTGTTATTGTGATGGCGATTGCATTTAATGTGTAGATTGTTTTGGGTAATATAGACATTGAACAATAGTTGTTCTTCCAAGGAATGAGCACGGACTATCTTTCCATTTCTTTGTGTTGTCTTAAATTTCTTTTGTTAATGTTTTACAGTTTTCAGAATATAGGTTTTTCACATCTTTGGTTAGGTTTATTCCTAGGTATCTTATTCTGGGTGCCATAGTAAGTGATTGTTTTTATAAATTTCTCTTTCTGCTGCTTTATTAGTAGGATATAGAAAAGCAATACCGACTTTGTAACCTGAGACTTTACTAAGTTGCTTATCAGTTCTAGCAGCTTTTTCAGTAGACTCTTTAAGGTTTTCTCTACATATAGCACAATGTCATCCCCAAATAGTGAAAGTTTTACTTCTTCCTTACCGGTGAAGATGCCTTCTATTCCTTTTTGTTGTCTTATTGTTGTAGCTAGGACTTCCAGTTCTATGTTGAATAGAAGTAGTGAGAGTAGATATCCATGTCATGGTCCTGACCTTACAGGAAAAGCTCTCAGTATTTCCCCATAGAGCATGATGTTAGCTGTGGGTTTTTCTTCAGTGGCCTTTATTATGTTGAGGAATGTTCTCTCTAAATCTACTTTTTTTGAAGTTTTTTTTTTTTAATCATGAATGGATGTTGTACTTTGTCAAATGCTTTTTCTACTTCTACCTGAAGTGATCTTACATTTTTTTATCCTTTCTCTTATTGATGTGGTATATCACGTTGACTGATTTGCAAATATTGAGCCATGTTGGAACCCATGAATAAATACCACTTGATTGTGGCGAATGACTTTTTTTTAATGTACTGTTGAATTTAGTTTGCTACTATTCTGTTGAATTTTTACATCTATATTCATCAGTGGCCTACCATTCTCTATTTTAATAGTGTCTTTCATGTGGTTTTGGTTTCAAAATGAATTTGAAAGTTTTCCTTCCTTTTCTATTTTTTGGAATAGTTTGAGAAAATATAGTCATTAATTCGTTTAAATGTCTGGTAGAATTCACCTGTGAAACCGTCTGGTCCTGGCTGTTGTTTGTTGTGAGTTTTTTGTTTGTTTTGTTTCGTTTATTACTGACTCAATGTCTTTGCTGGATATCAGTCTTTTTGAGTTTTCTATTTCTTCCTTTTTCAGTTTTGGTAGATTATATGTTTCTAGGAATTTATTTCTTCTAGATTTTCTAATTTGTTAGCATACAGTTTTTGATAATATTCTCTTATGATTGTATCTTGGTGTTGTTATTCCTATTCCATCATTTACAATTTTATTTACTTCTCATTTTTCTTGGTAAGAGTAGCTAGAGGTTTATCAACTTTATTGATTTTTTTTTTCAAAGAACCAGCTCCTGGTTTCATTTGATTTGTTCTAGTGTTTTTTAGTTTTATACCATTTATTTCCATTCTAATCTTTATTGTTCCCTTCCTTCTGCTGGCGTTAGGTTTTGTTTGCTGTTGTTTTTCTAGCTCCTTTAGGTGTAAGGTTAGGTTGAGATTTCTTTTGCTATAAACCTCCCTCTAAGAATTACTTTTGCTACACCCTAAAGGTTTGGGGCCACTGTGTTTTCATCTTCATTTGTTTCCATGTCCTTCTTTGTTTCTTTTATTTCTTGGTTGGCCCATTCATTCTTTAGTAGCATGTTACTTAACCTCCATGTATTTGTGGTCTTTCCAGAATTATTTTATGGTTGGCTTATAGCTTCATAGCTTTTTGGTTGGAAAAGATGCATGCTATGACTTTGATCTTCTTGAATTTGTTGAGGCTGGTTTTGTGGGCTACTATGTGGTCTATTCTGGAGAATGTTCAGTGTGCACTTGAAAAGAATTTGTATTCTGCTGTTTTAGGATAAAATGTTTTATCTGTTAAGTCCATTTGTTCCAGTGTGTCAATCGAAGCCTTTATTTCCTTGTTTGTTTTCTGTTTAGATGATCTGTCCATTGATGTAAGTAGAGTGTTAAAGTCCCCTACTATTACTATTTTATCAATTAGTTCCTTTATGGCTTCTCATTATTTGTTTTATTTACTTGGGTATTCTATGTTGGGTGCATAAATATTTGCAATGGTTAGATCTTATTGGATTGTCCCCTTTATGATATAGTGTCCTTTATCTCTTGTGACAATCTTCTTTTTGTTCTTCTTTTTAAGTTTATTTATTCTCAGAGAGAAACAGTAAGTGAGCAGGGGAGAGGCAGAGAGAGAGAGGGAAGAGAGAATCCCAAGAGGTTCCATGCTTCCAGTCCATAGCCTAGTGCAGGGCTTGAACATACAAACCATAAGACCATGGCCTGAGCCAAATCCAAGAGTTAGATGCTTAACTCACTGAGCCACTCAGGTGCCTCAGTGACAGTCTTTTTTCTAAAGTCTACTTTGTCCAATATAAGTATTGCTACTCCAGCTTTCTTCTGACATCCATTTGCATGATAGATGTTTCTCCATCCCCTCCAAATGTTTGGAGCATTTAGTCCATTTAAATTCAAAGTGATTGTTGATAAATATGTATTTACTGCCATTTTATTACTTGTTTTTTGGGGGGGGTTGAAGATTTTATCTGATCTTTTGTCTTTCTTTCATGTTTTGATTTTCTTTAGGAATATATTTGGATTTCTCTCTCCTTATCCTTTGCATGTTTATTAGTGGGTTTTGATATATGGTTATCATTAGGTTTATATATTATTTCTCCCCTAAGTATCAGTCTATATTAAGTTGATGGCTGTTTAAGTTTGAACCCATTCTTTTCTCTTCCCCACATTTTAGATATATGTTATTAGGTATATGTATATTTTATATCCTTTTATTGTGACTTCCTGGACTGTTTTTTATAGAAATATTCATTTTTACTGCTTTTATATTTCTTATCTTTATACTGTCAATTTTAGTCTCCTCTTTCCACTCAAAGAGTCCCTTTTAATAGTTCTTGCAAAGCTGTTTTAGTGGTCACAAATTCCTTTAGCTTGTGTTTGTCTGGGAAACTCTTCATCTCTCCTTTTCTGAATGATAGCATTGCCGAACAGAGTACTCTTGGCTGCAGATTCTTCCCATTCAACAGTTTAAATATATCATGCCACTCCCTTCTGGCTTGCCAAGTACCTGTTGAAAAATCTCCTGCTAGTCTTATGGGCTTTCCTTTGTAAGTTACTGACTTCTTTTGTCTTTCTGCTTTTAAGATACTTTCTGTATCACTGTACTTGCAAAATTAATTATAATATGTTTTGGGGTATATCTGCTTTTGTTGATTTTGATGGAAGTTCTGTGTGCCTTCTGAATCTGGATATCTGTTTCTCTTCGCAGATTAGGGAAGTTCTCAGCTATTATTTCTTCAAATAAATTTTCAGCCCCAGTTTCTCTGTTTTTCTTCTTCTGTGCCTCCTATAATACAAATGTTATTACATTTGATAGAGTCACTGAGTTCCCTATGTGTAATCTTGTTTTGTGGGATTCTTTTTTCTCTTTTGCTCAGCTTCAGCACTTGCCATTGCTCTTCTACGTCACTAATTCATTCCTTCTTTGCTTCTTCCATCCTGCTATTTACTCCATCAAATGTGTTTTTCATTTCATTTATTGAGCCTTTCATCTTTGCAATGTTTTTTTTTCCTTATCTCTGTGTTAAGGGTCTCACTCATGTCTTCCACTATTTTCTCAAGTCCAGTGAGTATCCTTACGATCAGTGATTTAAATTCTCTATCAGCCATGTTACTTATATCTTTTTCACTTTTATCTCTAGCTGTGGCTTTGTCCTACCCTTAAATTTCTCTATCTCTTCATTTTATCTGCCTCTCTTTGTCTTTTTCTTTGTGTTAAGGAAGTCAGCTATGTCTTGTGTTCTGGAAGTAGTGACTTTATGAAGAGAAGGTTCTAGAGTGCCCTGCAGTGCAATGACCCCTGTTCAGCAGAAGCTGGCACTTCAGGAGGGTGTCCTATGTGTGTTGCTTAGGCCCTGCTGTTGTGTCTGAGTCATCTTTCCTTTCAGTAAACTTGTATGCACTGTCTGTTATGTGCTGTGCTCACTTTCTGTGGAGTTAGTGAGACCAAGGGGGCATGCGCGTGGGGGAATCTGGAAGCTGGCTGATAGTATTAATAAAATTTGTACTGAGCAACTAGTCTTATACCACACACCCCAAAGTGTTACAGCAGCTGGGGGCTTCACACCAGGGTGGCTGGTGCACAAGGCTGGGCACAATGTGCAACAATGGCTGGGCACAGCTGGGCCCGGCCTGCAATGGTGACTTGGGGATACCAGGTGGGCATAGGGTGGTGACTGGCCATGGCACACAGCAGCAGCTGTGTACCAGGTGGCTGGGCAGGGTGCATGAGCAGCTTGAACAAAATCTGCCCTGAGCCCAGGCCAAGGCTACAAGTGTCAGCGCAGCCCTGCCTCCTGCAAGTGATTCTGTGTTTATGCTGGGGGGCAGGGAAGGAAAATGGTACCTTCCACCTCCTTCATTTCCAAAGAAGTCCCCAACATGCTCCAAAATCAGCATGAATTGAGCTGTCTCCCCTTTGCCCCCTACATTGTGTAAACTGCCCTTTTTATGTTGCCTCTCTGCACAGGGTGTTGTCTTTTTCATGGTGGTGACCCAGTTATCACCAGCCCTCCTGGCTCACCCAGTGCTGAGTCAGCTGACTTTTAAAGTTTCACATTCCAAGTCCCACTGGCTTCACCAACTCATGGAATTCAGCCCTTCTGTTTTTAAAGCCAAACATTATGGAGATTAGTCTTTGCTGTGTGAGTCTCCTTGGGCAAAGGCCCCGTTTCTCTGTCCTCAACAAGCACACAGCTCCCTCCCTCCTGCAAGTGACCTCCCTCTGCCTTTCTGACCTTCCTGACCTTTCAGATGTAACTTCTTCTCTATATTTAGTTGTGAAGGTTATTCTGTCAGTCTTTAGATTGATTTGCAGTTTATTGACTTGGATGTAGTTGTGAACATGAGAAGGGGTAAGCTCAGGGTTCTCTTACTCCACCACATTCCCAAGCTGATGATCATGCATTATTTTTATGCGAAGAATTTACTTTGAATTTCTAAAAGTGAGTAACAGATATGTGCATGACTACGATGCCAACTTACTGTGTTCTAATTCTGAAACATGTTGGGAAAATATTTTCTCAGGACATCTGACAAGTAACTCCTAAAACTTATCATCAATATACCGGCTATCCAATTTTTCTTCGGCTTGGCTTTCTTAAATTTATGCAGTAACTATATATTTGAAATAAATTCATATCCGAAGTTCAAATACAAACAAAAGCTAATGAATAAAATTGTATCTGTCTTGTATTTGTCTGGATTTTTCTCTGAATAGTTGCAATAATGGTTAAAATCACTAAAATCTTTATCTTTATATAAGTCCATCCACAAATAAACCTCACCAGAATCAAGTGTTACATGATACAGCATGTGTCAAACTAACTATATTTCAAGAGAATAAATTAGGTATATCCAGAAATTATTTGTTTTAAGAGATTACAAAACAACTGTTAAGATCATCTTCAGCTTTTATTCTGTAATTTTTTATATTTCCCTAAAAACCTCAAAATGTTTTCTATTTCTTCAGTTAATAGTCTTTTCTATATTCTGATATGGCACTTTATTTACGAAGTAAAGGAATATTAAAGCAAGCATATAACAAGTGATGAAAAACAATGATTCTAATGTCAGAGAGACCTGTATCTGAATTCTCAGTTCTGACTCCTAATTCTAGGATGATTAGAAAGTTACTTAGCTCCCCTAACTAGCTTTCTCACAAATAAAGTGGAAGTAATTCTATTACACAATAGAATCAGAAGATTAAGGCAGATCATGTATAAATAACAGTTGAGTTACACATATCCTATATTAAGTAAAACTATAACAACAACAACAGCAACACAAAGGCATTGATTCCTTCCCCCTAAAATGGAGGGACGTATTTAAAGAATGCTTCAGCCTCTGAGTAATGGTCAAGTTTCTCTGTTAAACATATTTTTATCTGAACAAGTAAAAGGCAAAGAAGAAATTAATTTTCAAGTCAAGTCTGGGGACAATGCAAGAGAGCAACAGACTACTTTATAATTAAATCATGCAACTTAAGTAGAATCAACAAATTTTAAAACTAATTTTGGGTCTGAGTAATAAGTAGGAAAACAAGACCATTGCACAGGTCTCTCTGGGTCTCTGCTGAGATCCACAAGTTCTCACAACTAATAATGACTAAATGAGAACCTATTACTGCCATTAAGAATGAGAAATCAGTTAGTTAAGTGTCCAACTTCAGATTTCAGCTCAGGTCATGATCTCGCAGCTGTGAGGCCAAGCCTTGCTTCGGGCTCCAAGTTGAGCCAGTGAGTATGGAGCCTGCTCAGGATTCTCTCTCCTTTTCCCTGTGCCCCTCCTCTTCTTGCACTCTCTCTCAAAGAACAAACAAACAAGCAAAAACAAAGAAAGAAAGAGGGGAAAAAAAGAATGGGAAATAAAAGCCATCAGAATAACTAAACTTGGTCCAGAGCCAACAGTAAATAGCTCCAGGAAAGGAGCTTATCACTCAATCTTATTCTCTCTCAATTCTTGATTGCTCACTCAGATGCCAATAAAAATGGTTGAATCTGGCAATTCCAAGAAACAATGACATTTTCAAGGTATGATAGAATTTGGACCTTACCAAGTTTCTAAGCACTCCACAGAAACAGATGTGGATAGTGGCAAATCACTGTATTAGAACACTGATCCTGACTCAATTTTAGCCAGACATTATATATTCTGCTCAGACAGTCTGTCTCAGACCTTTCCCAAGAATAACATTTTATTAACACCAGGTTGGAAATGGCAGGTTTACCCTTACTAACCCAATATAATCACTGGTTTTGAGAACACCAGGAACACTGTGGATTCTGTAACCTTTACAGGGTCTTACTCAATGATAAGTCAGGTTTTCCTTTAGAATCATACTCACTGCAAGAAGCCAACGTTTACAAGGAAGTTAAGACAAATTGTCTTGCCAAGTCTTTAGAAGTAGGAATTGCAAAAGGACAGTTAAGAACACATGGCACCTTCCTTGGTCATGTGTTGCTGTTATCAAAGGAAAAACTCTTTTTCCCCCTTTTTGGAGTAGAGGGGGTAAACAAGTAGTAGTTAGTTTACCTAAATACAGAAAAGATTAGGCATACTAAAACAGAATGACAAGATGGTTGAGATAATATATACATGCAAATGCCTGAGATAGAAGTTTCTGGTCCCTTTATTCCCAGTTTGCTGTTCTATCTGTAACTTGGTACTATTGTATATAAGAATGTGCTAAAATCTTACTCTACACTCCTTAAGAGTAAATGCATGCCTGATCTAGAGTACTGAGAGCAAAACTTTTCTCACATTCAAAATTATTTTTCCCCAAATCACTTTACCTGTACGTTCAAAGGAAATAATTTACTGTGACATGACATAGACAAGTACTCAAAAAAATTAAAATTTATTAGTGGAATACAATTTCTCAAGTGCCCCTTATATGACAAATGCTTTTCTACGTATTTAAAATGAAGGCAAACAAAACACAACCTTTGAACACAGAAATCAGGTTCGGTTCTTTAAACAACACTCAAAAACCTGGAATCCTGGGATGCCTGGGTGGCTCAGTTGGTTGAGTGTCTGACTTTGGCTCAGGTCATGATCTCGCAGTTCATGAGTTAGAGCCCCACACTGGATTTTCTACTGTCAGCACAGAGCTTGTTTCAGATCCTCTTTCTCTGCCCCTTCCCCACTTGCACTGTCTGTCAAAAAAAACAAAACATTAAAAAAAAAAAAAAACCCACCTGGAATCCATTAGTTATCCTGGTCATAAAATTTGTTCTCTCCTCTCTCTCTCTTCCCTTCCCCCACTTATGCTTTTTCTCTCTTTCAACAAACTTAAAAAATAAAAAAAGAACATCTGACACAGAAGGTTATACCTAAATGTTTGTTGAATGAATAAAGTATATGAAATAGGAAATGGGCTAGATCTAGCCAAAACTAGAGCAAGAACTATCAAGAAAATGCAAGTTAGGTAATTTCTTGTCAGAAAAAAAGCAAAGCTAGATATTAAAATAGAAATACTTTCAGTGGTTCAGTACCCTGGATAGTTCCACAGAGGCAGCCTCTGTCAAGTCCCAGATTGACTTTGGTTGCTTGTGTCCTCGAACTGAAATCATCTAATTAAAGGGTTATGTCACTTTTATACCAGATTCATCCCCCATAAAAACAGAAAAAACTCCTCAACCCCATCCCAACCTTGACACACATGAAACAAATCCTGACCAGGGAACAAACCTCTCACTTAGTAAAACTGATCCAGGAAGCCTTCTCTCTTGCTGTGCGTCAGCTCATCCTAAGAGGGCTTGTTCCCCCTGATCTAGAGCAAGAGACGTGCCTGAAGGATCTTATAAAGTAGCTATTTGAAAGTTGGAATAAAATACACTACCAACCTTGAATCAGTGTCATAAAGTCGAATCAACAAATCTCTTCCTGAGGAAGATTCTACCAGAAATATGTCACCTCTCTCCATAAACATTCACACAGGTTGACACAACCACACATTAGCTATGACCATAAATTAATAATAATGACTATAAAGTAACAAGAACTGTACGGTAAAAAAGACATTACTTAATACATCTCAAAACAATACAGAACTAAAGTAAAACACTGACAAATAAAAGATCTTCATCTTTACTCATCTCTTGCTTGCTTACTGAGTTCCTAAATCTTTGGTGCCATCTATACTGTAGCCATCTTTTCAGGGTTGAATATTCATTTACAGAGTTTCTCCAATGCTAGATTGAAAACTCCTTGATACAACAGATCACATCTCATTACAAAAGCTAACAATATCCTGGACATAGTAAATTCTCAATAAGTGTTTATTGAATTAAACAATCGAACTCATCTCTGGTTTATGAAACGTCTGTTCTCAGAGCAGTAAAAATGGGATCTATCCCAGTACATAATTGTGTTACTATAGAGGAAAAAGAAGTGCTATTGTTTCTAATAGTAAACATAACAGAGATTTGAGGCATCTGGAAATATTTACTCCATAAAGAATTCTATGAGAGAAAGTAATACAAAGCATATCTTTCTGCTGAAAAATCACAGAAGATTCTGTTTACGCTGTATTTTTAAATCTCCAGACTATATTATGAAGAACCAGAGAAATAGAAAAACTGACCTCTTGGGGAAAACATAAGCTCAAAAGAAGAAACTCCTTGTAAATATAGAAGGCAGAGAAGAATGAAGAGAAAGGTGAGGGGCAGAGGGAGAGAATGATGGAAGGAGGAGAAGGGAGGGGAAAGAAGGGAAGAAGGAGGGGGAGAGAGAAGAGAGGAAGCCAAGAAGGAAGTCAGTTCAGTCCATGAAGGAAGATGCTGGTAAAAGATGGTCCTGGGAGCAATCAAAGTTACAACTTGACAGATGGTACGAAGGTTAGAAAAAGCAGCATCACCCAAAAAGTGTAGAAGCACAAGAATAAGTTTATTCTTGTCTGCCCATGGATTACAGTACACAGAACAGAGGAACTGTGAGTTTAATTTTGTTTTTGGTGAGGGGCAGGGGAGGAAGGAGTTTTAACAAATTACTTCTTGAGGAACTGTCTCCACGAAATGCTTTGGTAGATTTCACTTAGATTGCTTGCCAAAAGAGTCTCAAATATTCTCAATAATTATTAAGGTTTTCCAAGGAAAATTCACATCATGTGTCTAATCTGACCAAGTTCAGACATGCTGTCCATTTTAATTCTCAGAGAAAAAGTATCCTACAATAAATTATCCAGAGTTATAGGGTGTGAAGCACTCATTTTAGAAAATTAAGTGTTACTGACTGAGGCCCTTTTTCATTTCAGCAGGTTTTCCCTTTCACTGGGAATCAATTCCATCTGGTGTTTCCAATCCAGCATTTAAAAATCATCCTTCAAGGCCTCCAGTCTTGTTTAAACACTAAAGTTGTACAGTACAGATCCAAATTTCCATAAAAGAGGCTCTGTAAGTATTCCATTTTATTCTCCCCTCCATCTGCAAAGAATAGTTTTGTTTTTCTTTCCTACCTCAGGAACACCTAATCTTTACAATTAAGAAACAGAACTTGAGGCCTTTTGTTGTCAAGAACCTCATTATAATATAATTAGAATACTCCCCAGTGAGTACTAGTTAGTTCTATTGCTTATTAACACTTTCTTTTCTAATTGAAATGTGATTAGTTATAGGCTGGTCACCAAATACTTAAATTTAAGATAGATAGGTTCCCAAACTACCTGTGAATAGAAGCTATAAATTAGAGAGATGTGAGAATCTGGAACACAAGCAGAGATGTTTAAAATCTTATTGCTAGATATTAAGCATCATCTGGACCTACGATACTGCTTTCTGTGGAACCAAAAGTCATTCTGAAGGTGCTTCTGAGTCTAGGTTTTAAACTGGGCTGCAAGTTGTAACAGCCTCACCATAAATGATTGGCATCTCCCTACTTCCCCAATGCTGAAAATAAAGCAGGAATTATGGGGGCAGTAGAATCTTTAAAGCTAGAAGATAAGTCCAGAGACCATAAAGAGACTTGAGTGCCCTTTAGAAGCTTAAAAAAATTAAAAATAAAATCTAGAATCGTACTGGCTTGCTAAACACCAAAAATCAACATCAGTATTAACTTTTTACTAAACTATGAATAAAATCTTTCTTTAAAAAAAAAAACTAAGTAATCAGTTTAAAAGTAAATCAAAATTTAGGGCTGCCTGGGTGGCTCAGTCAGTTAAGCAACCAACTTTTGATTTTGGCTCAGGTCATGATCTCATGGTTCAAGACATCAAGTCACAGATCCGGCTCTGTCCTGACAGTGTGGAGCCTGCTTGAGATTCTCTCTTTCCCTCTCTCTCTGCCCCTCCCCTGCTAACACGCTCACTCCACCCCTCCCTGAATATAAATAAATAAACGCTTTTTAAAAAGTTTAAAAAAAGGAAATAAAATTTTTATAATTCTAAAACCAGTGATGGCAGTGTGGTAGGAGATAAAATATACTAGAGACCAAATATTGGGATGTTCTGGATTTTTTTCTTCCTGTTCTGATTCTTCTGACATGTACCATTGAAAAAGTCACTTTATCCCCCTAGACCCTGAGCTTCAATTTCTTCATCTGTAAAACAAAGAATTTGGACCAGAATATAACTAAACTTACCTTTAAGAAATAGGCATTTCATTCTATTTGAATTCAAATCTGACTTGTATCTGAACAGCTCTAGAAAAGTACAACATTTTGTGTATTTTGTAAATGTGGTCTAGGTTTCAGAATTTAAACTAGTTCCTTATAAGAGTAATATGCATCTTCTTTTTTCTTTCAAAATAATTCCAGATGATGGGGATGAGCAAAAAGACCTATATAAATGAAAAAGATTATATAACCAGTTCTAGAGGGCCCACCCATTTTCTTACAAAATCCTGCAAAGCTGTAGGAAGTGGAGGGTAAAGGTCAACACAACTGCTGCTGGTTCAAGGTATGTTTCTTTCACAACTCCTTTGAGCAGACCAAGGAGCCAGGGCACACCAGCCATGGGAGAAAGCTTCCTTCAACATCATACCTCAGAAAGTCCATATCCAGGAATAAAATGAGGCTATGAGAAATCAGACTTAAGTTGTCAGAACCACAAAGGACAAGCTATCTGCCTTTCCTCTCCCACTATCTCTCACCATCTTACAATAAAAGGCAACAGGGTGTGACCCTGCCCAGACAGCTTTAAGACCCTAGTCAGGCCACACGATGCTAACGTAGATGCCCAAAATATTTAGTAACATAAGAAATGAGAAACAGCTCAAGAAAACCCAGTGAGGATCCAAACACTAAGAATGACCTATTTCTGAATGATCAAATCTACTGCTGGTCCACTGAGACATATTACTTCTCTTAGGGTAGAATACCTCAGAGAACATTAAGTGATATTGTTGGTGATGGTAATTACAAGCAAAGCAGAGGAAATACTGAAAGTTTAGCCTCAAGGAGCACATATAAAGAATTGCCTTGAGAAGAAGTGACAAACATATATGCTCTTGCTCTATGCTGTTCACATAGCAGACAGCACTAATCAATAACAGTAATCTTTTCTGTAGTACCTGGGTCTCTCCTCCACAATTTTTCTCATCAGACAGGCACTACCAATTGATCTGTGTTGCCATGAGAAAGAAGACCCATTTATTGTCTTTCCTACAGAAGGAAAAAAACAAAACTCTTTACTGAAAATCATTAGGACCTGCTCCTCTTTGGGGCTCTACTAGTATAGTAAGCAGTGAGGTAAGTAACTTTATACCTCTAAGGTCTCATCACTTTTATTGATAAAATTTTGGAGTGTAAGTGGACTATATCTAAGTTTCTTGTGTGTATTCTAGCCTTAAACATCTATAATATTAAGCAATCGGGAATATCTATGGATGACTGAAAAAAGCATGCCTATTACATAACTAAGAAATCAAGTTACTCATTTAATTTACAAAACATCATCGTAATTTTTTACCTCTTGACAGAGCTCAGATACTAATCACAGTATTCTTTGTCAGAGAGTGGTTAAGCCAAGAAATATATTCTAGTCCAACTCCTTTACAAATGAGGAATTAGATGTTCAGAAGGGTTGACTGATTTGCATAAAATCATGTACCTAAGTCAACATAGCCAGATTATGATTATCAACACCAAGATTATTAGCACAATTATTAGTTTTTATGAAGTTTAGAGAGAGGATTTCCAAACTGCAAACCCAAATATACTAACAAGCCAGTAC
This sequence comes from Crocuta crocuta, assembly GCF_008692635.1. Taxonomy (NCBI): domain Eukaryota; kingdom Metazoa; phylum Chordata; class Mammalia; order Carnivora; family Hyaenidae; genus Crocuta; species Crocuta crocuta. The sequence continues at coordinate 3,823,977 of NW_027527441.1, forward strand.
CTCTCTTCCATCACTATTAGTCCTTCAGGATTTCTCATCTGTGATTATTTCTTTATACCTGAATACTTTTAGGGTGCCTATATTCTTTCTTTCAATTCTTAAGATTTCTTTGGATTCCTTCTTCAATAAACACATGAATTTTGTTTATCCTTTCAAACCTGAATTTGCAACTTTCCCAAATTAGAATCAATGAAATCTTTACTTATATGTGTTATACAGTTAGGCCTTGAATAACATGGACTAGAACTGTGTGGATCCACTTATATGGGGACTTTTTGGTTTTTTTACAGCTGTATATAATATTTTGTTATTTAATAGGAAGCTATGGAAGAGTGTTCTATTATTTTTAGAATTTCTAAAATGTCTTATGGCCACCAATGTTTCTATGACCTTTAGTTCTAATTTTAAATAGTCATATTAACTTAGAAATTATGCAAAAAATAGTTAACTCCAGAATGAAATATATATACCTAATAAACACTCTTATCACTCATTAATTTTTTTAAAATTATCATGTTTTTGCATTTCTTTTCGTTGCATTTTGTCTATATCTATAATGCATATTAATTACACATGCAGTCACATATGACTCAATATTTGCTAAAGATGATAAAATTTGTTATTAAATTTTCCCAAGTTGACAAGCTACTCTGTGTCCAAAGACACGGTACATAACCATGGAGTTTAAAGTCATTTCTCTACATAAGGCATTAGGTCAGCACAGGGGAAGTGACTACCCACTGTCTTCTGGCCAAGGACTAATCTGGTATTTGGAACTAAAGTCTCTTGTTTCCAGTTGATTGTAAAGCAGACCCATCCTGATACTCTGTTATTCTGTACTGTCTCTTTTCTGTTGTTTAAAGGAGGGTTACTATTATTCTAGGGTTAAAATGGAAGGTAAAAGGAACAGAAAATGTAAAACAAAACAAAAAAAGGTAATAATTTGCTGCTTCATTTCCACCATTTTCAGGTGATTCATTCTATAAGAAAATATCACCAAATCTTATCTTTCATACAAATATGTACTCATTTCATTTCTTATGCAGAATCCAAAGGATCTTTTCAAAGTGCTCATTTTTAAAGATATTTCCTTTGTGGTACAGCAAATACCATACATTTGCTGAAATATTATGCATTAGATGCTTTTTATTTTTTAGTGGGGACTTTCTCAATAAACCCACTAAGTACTATAAATGTATTTTCTTTGCCTTATGATTTTCTTAGCAACATTTTCTTTTCTCTAGTTTAAGAATACAGTATAGAGTACATATAACATAAAAAGTTGTATTAATTAACTGTTTATCTTATTAGTAAAGCTTCCATTTGAAAGGAGACATTAGAGGGGCACCTGGGTGGCTTAGTTGGTTAAGCATCCAACTAATGAATTTGGCTCAGGTCATGATCTCATGGTTTGTAGGTTTCAGCCCCATGTAGGGCTTTGTGCTGACAGTGTGGGGCCTGTTTGGGATTCTCTCCCTCCCTCTCTCTCTCTCTCTCTCTCTGCCCCTTCCCTGCTTGCTCTCTCTCTTGCTCGCTCGCTCTCTCCCTCTCTCTCAAAATAAATAAAAATAAACTTTAAAAGAAAAGTAGACACTAATAGTTTTGGGGGAGTCAAAAGTTATACATGGATTGCACAGGGGGTTGGTGCCCCTAACCTCCACATTATTCAAGGGTCAACTGCACTTCCTTTACTGCATAACTATGATAAATAAGACTTCACCTAACACAAGCCCTGTGGAATTCAAAAGGCAGCCTTTTATTGCTACCTTTCTGTTTAATGTCTTTCCTGTTTATTGACTTTTGTTTCTATTATCTGTATGTGGTTGCTGAATATAAATCCTTGAGCAGTAATTATTCAACTCGCTTAAACATGATAAAATACCAACAAATGATCCTAGTGTGTCACTATGTTTATTGTCTAATTTTGAATGTAAGTTTCAAGTGCTTTATGTTGATTTGATAATAAAAAAAAGCAGATGCATTTCAAGTTGTGTATGAAATATAATGGACATAAATTCACTCAGTGACCATATTCTTATGGTATTACAATCCAGGACCGTCATAGCAATGGAAACAAAAGAGGTCTAATATTTAGCATAAGTAAGTATAAGTGAGAAGTTAGATATGAAGTCGGAAGACCTGAATTCCATCCTCAACTTTCACACTAAAGTTACAAACTTGCACAATTATCCTCACTTCCTTGAGCCCCAGCTATAAAGTGAGAAAGTTTCTGCTTTCTGAGATCACATTCATTTTTATCATTTTAAGATGGACACTGCCATGGGAAGCCCCTAATACCCTTCTCCCATGTGCTGTGGCTCTCCTGGGCAGCTGCATCATTTTTAACATGGCAGGTGTACACCAGCCACTGGTCCTGTGCTTTACAGGATGACTCACTGTCAGTCTGCCATATAGAGCCTGCTTCTCTGTGACTAATCCCAAACACCCCAGGCAGCGGTCAGTAACAGCCTGCTTCAACAAAAGAAAGCAAGCAAAACCCTGGTTTCCACTTTCAGTCTTCACCTTAAAACGTTGAGAACCTATTGACTACTTCCTCTTCCAGTGTCAAGGGCCAGGCCAGCTGACACTAACACACTTTATAAAGCATCTGGAAAAAACACACAACTCCATAAAGCAAATGTAACTGAACTGAGAAGAGACCTTAGAGATTCTCACATTTTCTGACCCAACCTTTTCATCATAGTACACTGAAGAACCTGAGACCTGGAGAAGCAAGCATTCTTGATTCCAAGCCAGTGTGATCACATAGGGAAAAATATGAAAAGTAGGGAGAATGAACAATTTCTATTATCGGTGGGTTTTGGGGAGTGGTTCTATAAAACATCCTAAAATACAGTGTTTTCTTAACATTCACACTAAAAATTTTAAAAACCTCCACATATTTATTGTTATAGCAAAGCAGTATGAGAAAAAAATTATGTGTTCAAGAATCATGTTTCTCAGGGTGCCTGGGCGGCTCGGTCAGTTAAGTGACTTGATTTTGGCTCAGGTCATGATCTTGTAGTTTGTGGAATCGAGCCCCACCGTCGGGTTCTGTGCTGACAGCATGGGGACTGCTTGGGGTCCTCTCTTGCTTTCTCTCTCAAAATAGATATGTTTAAAAGAGAATCATGTCTCCTTCACTTAGTGATTGTTGGCCAAGTTAACTTCTTTATACTTCACTTTGCCATCTGAGAAATGGCACTAAAAATGCTCTCATCATTTTTTTTTTTTTGAGAGAGAACTGTTATCTAGTGTCATTACTGTGTGTTTCATACATTCCTTAACATATCCAAAGGTATGTATTGTATGATGGTCACAGCAAATTGTACAAATTAAAGTATCTCTTCAGTGAGACCTAATACCACAGAGGGTCCTTGGAAGAATATCCTAAATTTGCTAATAATCTTGAAGACTCTCCAAGAAGACATTTTCCTACAATGAAGGATACAGTTCTTTGCTACCTAGACACTGAGAGCTATCTAACATGGAAACACTGGGGATTTAATAAGAATATACGTTTACTGAAACTTTTTTTTTTTTCAATTTACAGGGAGAGCAAGCTCAAATGGGGTAAGGGCAGAGGGAGAGAGAAAGAGAATCGTAAGCAGGCTCCATACTCAGCACTGAGCCTGATACAGTGTTCAATCCTATGACACTGTGATCATGACCTGAGCCCAAATCAAGAGTCAGACATTCAACTGACTGAGCCACCCAGGCACTCATATTTAAAATTGTTTTAAAACAATTAATGAAATAAAAGAATATTCTCATTTTTGTGAACTCATGATGGTAAAGGATAGGTTTCAAATCTATCATTTCCTGATGGTGATGTAGAAATAATGCCTGAGAACATTAACCTAAACATAGCAATCTAAATTGACAATGTGTGTACATGTTATAAAAGTATCAGCTGCAAGAGGTGTTACTTGACGTAAGATCAGACTATTTTACACATATATCTTTAAAGCCCATTTCTACAGAAAGCTTTTCAGTTTTAATATATTCTAATATCTCCAACTTTCTGTCCCAAAACTGAGAGCAAGCTACCTAACACATTTGCAAAGATATTTCCATTTGCAAGTTATATCATGGTGGAACTGAAATGAGCCTTTAAGACCACCCGATATAAACTTCTCATTTGATGGATGAATAACTGGAGATTGAGAGGTTATGTGGCTTTTTGCTGAAAGTAAAAAGCAGAAAGAGGTTGAGGCTGGGTTAGAATAGAATGCATGCCACCAGACTTCTGGTTTGGACTCTCTCCTGGAGCTATGAGGTCTGATTTACATAGAAGAGGCAGAGTAAGCCAAGATTCAGGCTTAAAAGAAATCACTCTACCTTAGAGTGAGCCTATTCTAAAGCAAAACTCCTCAGATATCCTGTCAGAATTTTCTCCTTTATTAAGTTAGTATGGCTTTTTAAATGGTTTTCTTCTTTCATGATTTTTTTGGAAGTATCATTTAATTGTGCACTGTCACAGGATTGGTAAGCACTAAGACAAAGTAGTTGCAGACAGATTTTACATTCTACTTCTCTTCTCCATCACCAAAGATAGCCATAATTCTAAGCATGCTTTTCCCACTAGCTTGGACTCTGACTTCTACAAGTAATCTGTCTAAACTAGATGTACAAAAAGAAAAAGGTATGATAACCCTATTTCACTCCAATAAAGTGTTGACAGTTTTGCCTTCACCTATGGATCAGCAAAAATATTCTCCTAGGAACTAGCCCAACTATTAGTATGATACTACAGACCAGTTGAGGATCAGTTGAGGGTTGTCAGGGTCAGGCCAGGGAAGATGAACACTGTTTTTGTGGCTGTGTCAAACCAAAGATAGTAACTTCTCATTTCAGATCAATACAAAATATAATCCTGGAATCAAATCATGATGCTTGCATTGGAGAAACTGTTCTGTCAGTGGAATCCCTGAAATGATACATGGAACTACGCTTTTTATGCACTTTGAGTTTATAATTATTATCAAAAGCAATAAAATTAAGTAATTGTCCACAGTAGGTTCTAAAGATGCATTAATTACACATAAAATAAACAATGTAAAGTGTTCTTGAAAAACTCAGGGCAAACTAAATAGCTATGTATGATACATGAAAGAACCTTAAAGAAATTCCATTATTTTATTGTTGTAACTAAGGACACAAACTCTTCATGATTTATTATTCAAAAACTTTGCATGTAGTAAGTGTCCTGTCATCAACTCCAGTCAATAAATCCTGCACGTTGGTTAATTAGCAACTCTATGAGAGAACTGTTTAGGTTCTGCACGTAAAAACCAATAAAGATGGTCTTACAGTGGTTTGACTTAATGATTTTTCAATATTAGGATGGTGTGCAATAGCATATTGCGTTCAGAAGAAACTGAACTTTGAATTTGGACCTCTTCCCAGGCTAGCAATATGTGGTATGACTCTTCATTATGCTGGGCACATCAGTGAGCTATAGCCCCCAGTCAATCCCACGATCACAGGGACACACAACTAATACCTGACAACCATTCTGTTCCCATACAACACTTCTGTTTTTCACTTTCAGTACAACATTCAATAAATTACATGAGATATTCAACATTTGATTATAAAATAGGCTTTCTGTTAGGTGATTCTACCCAACTACTAGAAGCATGCTGAGCACATTTAAGGTAGACTAAGCTACGCTATGATGTTTGGTAGATCAAGTATACTAAATGCTTTTTCGACCTACTGAATTTTTTTTCCCTTTCATAGTTTATTGTCAACTTGTTTTCTTTGTTTGCTTGCCCATATATATATAANACTCCCACTGTATTTTTAACTTACAACGGGCTTATGGGGTGTAACCCCATCTTATGTCCAGGAAGATCTGTATTCCATATTTACTGCTGTAGAATAAAACATACTTAATAATGATAGTATAATATAATAAATTAATAATATAAGCTAACATTTACTGACAGCTTACTAGAGCTCAGACATTATATATATGAGCTCAGACACTATACATATGACATATTTCCTGTAATCCTTACAAACCCACTTTATAGGCAAAACACTGAAGCTCAGAGAGGTTAAGTAAATTGCTCCATATTACACAACTAGAAAGTAGCAGATCCTATTTGCCTTTCAGGGTCCATGTTACTCCAAACTGCATATTCTACTACTCTATGATTCCCACAATTTAATCTTCCATTAATAACTTTCATAATGTAACTCACTGAGAATAATCATCATTGTAAAGATATACAGACTCACAGGATAGAGGTAGTACTACTGGTAGACTGATAAATAAAATTTTGTCGTATCAGGTTTTCACAAAGATTATTATCTGTTTCATCTGTAATGAAAATATGGGAGAAAATTCTGCTCGAAAATAGCATGTTGTGGTGAAAACACACCAGATCCAATATCGTAACACAATGCAAAATGGTAAACATGGCATTTTCCTAGATGACTAGATGATGAGGCTTTTTAACATCAGCTGAGCCATCTGAGAAATTTTTCAAAGAATCATTTGCTGAATGTGACCCAGAATAATAAATACAACTTCAGATTGAAACATTCTCTTTGTCAACTTTTCCCAAATATATAGTTTTGAGGAACAAATAAGCAGATATGGCTAAAGTAAACAAACAAGTCTAAAACAGAAAACATAAATTACTGAATTACAGTTGAAGTCATATTTATATAATTTTAACTGGATTATAATGTTTGGTACTAATGCCTATTAGTTTTTATATTTTTATTAAAAACCTTGTTTCCTAAAAGAAGTAGAAAATAATCTAAATACTCAATAATAGGGGTGCATAAAGTGTGGAACGTCCACATTTTAATACAATCAGTAAAAAAACATACTAAAGTAATACTGTACTAACATTTCCAAAATACATTAACTGAACAATACTGTTAAAAAAATATTATAATATGAACATCATACTCAATGGTGAAAAACTGAGAGCTTTTCTTCCAAGATCAGGAATAAGACAAGAATGTCCCACTCTCACCACATTTATTCAACATAGTATTGGAAGTCCTAGCCACAGTAATTAGACAAGAAATGAAAGATATCCAAATTGGTAAGGAAAAAGTAAAACTGTCACTGTATGCAGATGGCTAGATACAGAAAAACCAAAAGACTATCAATTAACTACGAGAATTGATTCAGTAAAGTCACAGGATACAAAGTTGATATCCATTGCACTTCTGTACACTAATAATGAAGTAGCAGAAAAAGAAGTTAAGAAAACAACCCCATTTACAACTGCACCAAAAACAGTAAGATACCTAGAAATAAACTTAACCAAAGAGGTGAAAGACCTATGCTCCAAAAACTATAAAAACAATGATGGAAGAAACCGAAGATGACACAAGCAAATAGAAAGATATTCCCTATTCATAAATTAGAAGAACCAATGTGTCCATACTACCCAAAGAAATGTATAGATTTAATGCAACCTCTAGCAAAATACCTTTATCAAAATCATTTTTCAGAGAGTCAGAACAAATAATACTGCAATTTATGTGGAACTACAAAAGATCCCAAATAGTCAAAACAATCTTAAGAACAAAGCTGAAGATATCACAATCCCAGATTTCAAGATATACTACAAAGCCGTAATAATCAAAACTATATGGCACTGGATGATAATACGATCTAAAGTGTGTGTGTGTGTGTGTGTGTGTGTGTGTGTATAGGAAAAAGTTAATTGTGAATAACTCAAAGTGTTACAAGAGCTCTCATCCAATGATGGAGCAATCTTTATTCCTTTCATTCTTCCCATCTTCCCCATGCTTTCTTTTTTCTTATATTCTACCAATTTTTATTATCTAAAAATATGCTCTGGGAAAATTTTAATTGGTTAGAAACTGTCTTTATTGATGCAGGATAGTGCCAGGAGCCAAACTTCATCACCCACCTGATGACACAGCCCAGGGGGTCAACAAGAGAAGACCGCACAGCAGTTCTCTGGAAGCAAAGCTACTGATATCTCTTCTGCTATTCAATCAGCTTATTTTCTTCCTGGGCCTTTTCCTGTAACTTAGCAGTTAGTTGATCACTGAAGGCACTCTAAAGAAAACATGTCCTGGGGCGCCTGGGTGGCTTAGTCGGTTAAGCGTCCNTCACGCTTCAATTTCTCTAAAGAATAGGCTATACCTGTCTCAGCTATAACAAATGGAACTATAAATATAGAAAACATAATTAGCCAGTGAGCCTGTTAGACATAGAAATAGTAAGATTAAAGATTAACTCTAAAAAGTAAAAGAGCAGAAATTCAAGGAAATAACCAGAAAGTTTCCTCACGGATGAATTCCCTGTAAACATTCTGAGAATAGAAACTAAAGCTTGACGCACACATATAGGAAGTAGAAAGCACATATATGCGCTGGCTGAAGCATCAATAAACTGTCCAGATCGGTTCACCTGAGCTGTCTGTGTCCATTCCTTCACACCGACACCATCCCTCCTTCGGGGTACCCCTGGACAGGTTGGAAGGGGGGGTTTTCAGCAGGACAGAATACCAATTTGCAATCTAACTACCTGGATTTAAAATCTGACTCTAACATTTACTAGCTGTGTAACTGTGTCTAAGTTCCTTACTCTCTGTCTCCCTTTCCTTATACATGAAGTAGGAGTATGATGTGCTTCTACCATAGCAGAGCCACTGTGAGAATTACCAGTTCATCTATGCCAAGTGATTAAAACAATGCCTAGCACACGGTCAGGACTCAGTAAATGCCAGCTATTGTTGATGTTGCTAATTTTATTATTGGAGAATATTTATTCAACCAATGGCCCTGCTATTAAAAAAAAAAAAAAAGAAAAAAGAAAAGCAATTTATAGGCTAATCAAGATAAAAGATAAAGATATTATTAAAAACAAATGACTGCCCCAACAAGAGAAGTACTTATATAACACTGCCAAACATGCACTGGACCTAAATTAACTATTTTCTTATGAAAGTAAATTTATGACAATTTTAAACAATATTAGGATTTCTCAAATAAGCACTGTTATTTTTCTGTTTTTAGCCTTATTCCATCCTATATCCATGAATGATCCTTTGTATACTTCTAGGTTTGCCACACTCATTCTTTTCTTAAAACAAAATGATTTTGTGATAAGGAAAGTGGTTTATCGAAGGACAACAGAAATCTGATGCTAGATTCATGTATATGCTAAGTAAACTCAACAATATCTGTAAGTAAAGGGATAAGAGCTTCACCAGAGAAAAGATAATATTTAAGGTCCACCATCACCAGGACAGAAAAACTATGCTTGGACATAATAGTATGGCTTATTACTTGGCATTAATAAAGGTGATCAAATTCATCTTAGAAAACTCCATGGTCTTCTTCCTAGTATGATAACATTCCACATAAAATTTAGGCTTTTTTTTCCCCCTTGTTACTGAAATAGAAACCTTCATGATACCAAGCCTTCCTCTGTCATGCCATGGCTTAACTCAATATACATATAGTATAGAGAATTAACTTTTTCTTGCTATGTCTCTTAAGTAAAAATAAAACCCAGTTCCTTTCAGGAAGTAAAAGGTAAATGTTACTTTCTGTCTCCTACTTACATTTAAGTAGTAAATGTCTCCCTACTTCTACTTCAACCCCAAACCACTAAACATCAAGAATATTCTTTGGCATACATTAGGCTTTTTTAAGTTAGTATTTTCTGAATGAATTAAGCCTTCTTATTTATCACATTATACAGAGATATAAGAAACTGCAAATACATGTTTCCTAAACTGTGAAGTGTTATTTCTTCTGATCTGAAAATCAGGTCCTTATCTAGTCCCAAAAGATGTTTTGAGTGAGAAGTGAGATGTAAAGTGGTATGTCCATGTCCACACACACAGGTGTGGCCAAGCAGAAAACTACACACTGGACAGCATGCAAAATATCCTTTCCCAAAAGAGAATTCTTAAAGTCATTTCTTCAAGTATGTGATTAACTACAGGGAAACTGGATTTGACCTTATGTTTAAGTTAGATTAAAATAAGATAAAATAACTCAAAATTGTTGTAACCACACAAAGAAAATGATTTCTAAATGTAATGACTTTAATTACATTAAATCCAATGAAATGATAAGGATCTGAAAACAAATTCAGGAAGTATAAGACACACTTCCAATATTATTGATCTCTTTCAAATTCTGTTTTACAGTTAGGAAACTATATTTTAATGAAAGTCAATAAAGGCAATCAGTTTCAATACATTGCCTCCTTTAATCCTCAGGACACTATAATGACACAGCCATCTTCTGAACTCTATAGCGGGTCCTTCTTCACTCCTTTACAAGTTTACCTTTCTTTTCTGCACATGGACCTGTGCAAAGCTGGGGTGTAGGGGAGGGGGTCTTCACAGTTCCATATTCAATCTTCTGTCCTACTTGTTGCTATCAGAAAACACATTCATTCTCTGGACAATGCTTCTACTGTCATTTCTTGGAGGGCATCTCCCACACCCAAATCTAAAGCCTTGTGTGTACTTCTGAGTCCCAATCCCTTGTCCCCATTTGCCCATTCTATGTTCACTTAAATGTCCTACCATCTCTCAAGTTAAAAATGCTTAGCACCAAATTCACATTTCCTCCACTGCCTTTTTGAAAAACATTGTTTATTCACGTTTCAGAGAGAGAGGGAGAGAAGGGAGGGTGCAGAGAGAAAAGGGGATAGAATATCCAAAGTGGGCACTGCACTGACAGCAACGAGCCTAATGTGGGGCTCAAATTCATGAACCATGAGATGTTGAGCTGAGCCTAAATCAGAACTTCTACCTATTAAGCCACCCAGATGCCCCCTCCATTGCCTTTTTAACACAGATTTCATATTTTTCATCAGACTCAAAAAGTCCATGATAAACCTTTTTGAGAATTTATCACAGTGTCATTTGGGGACTGAAAGAACAGTCTCCATTCTCAATAAGAAATAACAAAGGAACTAAAATGAGAGGAAAATGCAATAAAGAGAAAGATATTTCACATTTATTTGCATATTTCACAACACTGGGGGCTTCCTTCATGATGACCGTTTGACATCTTTGGACATATTCCTACATTTCGGGAATACCTCACATGGCAAGTCCAGTTTTGGAAGCCAGAAAATTGAGAAACTACCTCAACACCTGGGCACCAAACCAAGGAGAAGCAGGTTTCTGGCAGGAGCAGTGGGGGAGGCATTTGGTTCATCAGCCTCAGGAGCCAGATACCTGGCATCACAGGTGTTGAGAAGCCATATGATCAGAGAGAAGGCCTGGGGTAGAGCTGGGAGCCCCAGAACCAGGCTCTCTGGCACGCTCCCAGGAATTTCAGATGCTTACTAATATCTGTTGATACATTCTTTTTTTCTGATTAAACTAGCCTGTGCATATGCCGTTATGTGCAACTGAAAGCTCTGTCCAACACACATTAAAGTACTGAGATTCTGTTAAGAAAAGTGGTCAATGTCAAAAATAATCACATTTATCTTCACCTTAGGCCATTTTAGCCTACCGAGTTATATGTGCCATGCTATAAAGGGACGTAAAATCCCTGCTTCCATGAAATGGGAATGTTGGAGCTCCAAGCTCACAGGAGTAAAAATTTCACCATTATTTCCTTAACAAAGAAGATATAGTATCTCTTCTGAAAAATAACTTAGAATAATTTGCTAATTGAAGTTTATAAAAATCTGTGTTTCCTTTACCCCTGAAGGTAAATTAAACTAATTAACTTTAAAATGTAGTCGCCTAAATGATGTCCCAGGGTCACCAGTAATCGATGTGTTACAGTTATAAATACAGCATAAGAGTTAATAGCATGAGCTCTGAAGTCAGATTATCTAAATTTGAATCCCAATTCTACCACTCAGTAATGCTGTCACCTAGACCAATATAATCATGTGTCTACATCAGGTTCCTTATCTGCAAAACAAAAATGATTAAATCGCCTACTTCAACTAAGTTTTTCAAAGCATTTCCTATACAGAAAATATATAGAAGGTGCTTAGCACAGTGACCAGCATATATTAAGTCCTCAGTGAATGTTATCCACTATGATAATTAGAAACAACATTGGTAATTATGATAACAAAGGTACCAAAGCGATGCAAGGGAGTCTAGAATTTATCACATTTGACTAAGCCTTGCACTAGATGTCTATTATAGTAGAGTCTTTTAATATTAAACATCTCGGTTTTTCCAAATGTCTCCTCTTATTCTTTCAGGGATTATTACTTTTGAAACTAAATTGCCCACACTCCTTGGCTGAGACCAATGCACTTGGGGGTAAGATGCCTGACTGAAACTATGCAGCTCTTGATGGTCTTGTTTTGTGTTTTGTGCCTGAAAACAGCTTTTCTACACCAGTGCCCCTTCGAGGGTATTTTGGCCTCAGATTAGAAGGACAGTGAGCTACTGCGATGGCTTTTATAGAGAGCCTTAGAGTTTCCAAATATTCATTTTTAGCCAATGTTTCCAGCTGGGGTCCATTTCCAGTGGTTAGGGGAAAACAAATATTTGTCTTGGGATTGTAGGTTTCCAAGCACTCTGTGAATGTTTTCACCTAATATTTCTCTGGGAAAATATCAGCTCTGGTAAACGTCAACTTAAAAAGTAAGTTGTTTGTTTAGTTTAAAAAAAAAAAAACTCTTGAGTAAAAACACCATCTTGCAAAGTATTCTCAAGCATATGTGCTGGTTTTGTCACCACTGTGACAATGTGGTTATGACGTGCTTTGGTTTGATAACTAAAGTTTCCTTTGTCTACCATCATCAGCCATTTTAAAGTGGCAGTTACCCTTGTTTGAAGTTATCACCCCTTTAAACATCTTTACCATTTCCTCAGAAAAAGAAATTCCCTGTATACATAATGTATGTCTGCATATAGAACAAATAAATATACATGGCTAACAATTTAAAGTTCTATTTTAAAATGTCTAATAAATTACATGTTTATTGGCATTCTGTTAATCAGAAAGTCCCAGAAACTGGCACTTCAGTTTTTGCTAAAACAATGATACTTGGTATTCAAAAATAGTACCCCTGAGTCTATGAATGCCTTGAATCCCACCTATGGATATCTTTAAGCCTTGCTACTCAAAGCACAATCCTTGGACCAGCATCTTCACCACCACACTGGACCCTCTCAGATGTGCAGAACTCCAGCCCCCAACTCACACCTGCTGAATCAGAAAACGCACTTTCAATAAGATACCCAGTTGATTCACGTGTGTATTAAATTTTGCGAAACGCTGATTCAAGTTCATGAACAGTCTGAGAACCTCTGGTCTCCAGGATCTGTCAGTGCTTGAGTCACAAGTTAAATTCCAATACTGTCTCCATGAAGCCCCTGATATAATGTATATGAACAGATACAAATTAATTGCTAATCGTGTCTTCATTTCTTCACCAAATATTTATTGAGCATCCACTGTGTGCCAGGCATTGTTCCAACCCTCTATCCTCATTCTAGAGGGGAAACAGATAAGCATCAAGTGTAATCTGTCAGATACTAATTAATGTTATTAGGTAAAACAAAGCAAGATGAAAAGGACAGGGAATTCTGGGGGGAAGTACTGCTTTTTAAAATGGGGTAGCCAGAGAAACCTGCGGCTAAGACAGCATCCAGGCAAAACCCTCTAGAAAGTAAGGAGTGAGACCTGTGTACTACAGGAAGGGAGAGCTATCCAGAGACTCGAGAGTAGGAGAAAGACCCTGAAGCAGGAAGGTATTTGGTGCATCTGAAAACCAAGGAGGAGGTCAGTTCCCCTGAGGTAGAAAAGCAAAAGGGAGCAGGTGACAGCAATGAGGTGGGATAAGGTGGCCACAGAAGTACTAGTCATCACTGACCACACGTACCAATTGCTTATACACCTGAGGTGAGAAATGCTGGTGTGACAAGTCCAGGTGGGTATAGCAGAGGGGAAGACTGCCCCTTTCCTGCCCCCTTTCTTCCACTCAGTCAGGGAAAGTCTCTCTTAGAGAAGGTGCAGTTTCAGAGGCTGTTTGAAATACAACTTACTCCCATCAGAAAGCAATTTATTCTTTACTTTTTTTTTTATTTTTTGGAATTTAGGCTTAAAATATAGTTGCTAAGTACCTCTGGCAAAAACCAGATTCTGTTTCAGAGAGTCTGGCACATACTTGGCAGTAAACACACTAAACTGGAATTAAATAATAATCCCAGGGCTGGCTATAATTCAGAACCATATCTTGGCTACTTTTTTAGGCTTATGTTCATAATTATTCTAGACCACATTTCGACAGTATCCTAGCCATCTTGTCTGAACATCTGTTTCAAGAACTGTTCTGCCTTTGGCCAGTGTGCACTCTCATTGCAGACAGCACACCAGATGACCAGTGCCATCCCCTTAATATTGTGTGTCCACATCTTGCGTTTTTGAGTCTGTGCCAAGTTCCCATTGGGAGACACAAGGTTTCAGTAACAAGGGATACGTGCTCCTCTTGTTGCCACATGTAAACCACATGAAAGGAATCATGACTGCATTGCTTAAGAAGTCATGCCAGTAACTGTAAGATCAGCCTAGCCTACAAATAACAGCTATCAATTTGTACAACCTTTGTACAGGGGATAATCTAATCCATGCTAATCTCTCCCCATTATGGCAATGAAGATGCTATAATCACTCCTCACACAGAAAGGCTTCAATCATATTAATGTTCCATGTCAGCTCCATCTTAAAATATTTCCTCTTCTTCATCCGGCATGAAAAGTGAATAAATCTGTCTATGCTGAATGAGCCTCCCAAGGATTCTCAATCTAATCCAGCCAAAATGCAATTTACCAGCCAAAGAAAAAAAATCTAAATAAAAACAAGGATAATAGATGGAGGCCATTATTCACGCACAGATAGGTATAATCCACTTCAATAAAATTAAATTACAAAATGAAAAATTATAGGACTATTATTTATAGAAAATGTCTTTTTCCCACTTGATTATTTGTAGACTGTGGGAGCCAGATAGGACCAATGGAGGTCATAGTATACAGATGAGAAAACAGTGACTGAGAGGGGCAAAGAGATCTTGCTCAAAGATGCAGCAGAGAAAGCACCAGAACCAAGGTCCTTCATCACCCAGTTAGCCCCCCAAACACACACACACACACACACACACACACACACACACACACTCCAGAACTCTCCAATAGGTTACAGCATAGAGAAGCTTCTCTGATTTGCTCTAATTTTTTTTTTTATATCATTAACTATGGGGGGGTGGGAAGGCTACATGATTTAGAGTTAAAATGGCAGGAACCATTGCTAATTGAAAATCGATCAGAAACGAAGATAAAGCACTTTGTTTAAGATTCTAACGCAAGCCGGGGCGCCTGGGTGTCTTAGTTGGTTAAGCGTCCGACTTTCGCTTAGGTCATGATCTCGCGCTTCGTGGGTTTGAGCCCCGCGTCGGGCTCTGTGCTGACTGCCAGCTCAGAGCCTGGAGCCTATTTCAGAGTCTGTGTCTCCCTCTCTCTCTGACCCTCCCCTGCTCACGCGGTCTCTCTCTCTCCTAGAAATAAATAAAAAAAATATTAAAAAAAAAAGATTCTAACGCAAGCCAATAGGAAAATTGGATTGATTTTTCAAAGTTTTGTCACAATTCTCAAGAATATGTCTTCTGTGCCACAGGAGGCACCCTCATAATGTCAGTGAATAATTCCAAGGAATCACCTAACCTGTCTGTTCCATACTCAACCTACTTTAATTTTGCAGGTGGTAGGTGATACAGAGAATAGAAAATGTTGCCGCTCAAAATCTGACTTGGTAAAACCTTAAACCCTTTAGAAAAGCAATCAGCACGAAATGTGGATTCACACCTGCAATTGAAATTATATGAAGAAACAAAATGTCAAAAAAAAAAAAACCCTCAAAAAGCGAGGCTAACCCAAATTAGTTTTTATATTTACAAACTTCAGTTTAAAAAGTTTTGTCAATCAATAAACTATTTCTCAAGATGTGTCCATGCATAAAGTACATGACAAGACATCCGTTACATGATCAACATTTAAAAATCCCATGGATGAATCCCCATAAACTCTTTGCTCCTAATGACTCATCATCAGAAAACTTTTGTAACTAGAATGGTTATACTTTCCCAGGACATTCCCATAGCAATGGCCCTAGGAGATGACGAGATTCCCAGGTGTCTATTTTTGTCTGCATCACTCTGGTGCTGATGTATTTTCTTGGGTTCTGGTTGTCCACAGTGGTAATCCTCTCCAAAAAAAGAGGACTGCACTAGCAAGAATACTTTGTTCCTTGGCGACTGGAGATAACACATTCCATTTTCAGGGATCTGCTGGGGAGAATCTTCTGTATGCTGAAAGACCCATTCACAAACACAGCCCTCTCATTTTACAGACTAGAAAACTGAGATGTTTAACGATTTTCCCAAAGGCTATTACAGCTTATTCATGCAAATCCAGGCCAGAGACTTGGGTCTCCTGGCTCCTTATCAGCTGCTGCTTCTACTGTGTCAAGCTACCTCCTCTGAGTCAGCCCCCACTGTTGGAGAGAATCTTCCTTTACCCTCCAAATCCAATTCAAATGGCCTACATTTTAACTCACCCATAATTGCTAAATTGAACAAGAAGTTTAAAAGCAACTGCTTTTTCTATTACAGTGAAAATTCTGGCTCAATAACTATAAATGTCTTACAATACTGTATAAAATGCCAGCCTGTTCAGAATTTTTTTTTTTACCCTACTGAGCTGTCTCTGAATAAGCATTTCCAAAGCTGTGTGGCACGGAACAAAGCCTAAAACCTGTAACAAGAGAACCCTTCACCAAGCCAAGGCTCTGGCTCAACTCAAAACTATGGCTTACTTAGGACTTTAAGGTAATAAATGCCTGCACCCAACAACAGCCAATGTTTACTGAATGAGTACCCAAGCCATCCTTGTTACCTAGTTCTTTGCTGGCACAACACCTCCCTTAACTTTTATCACAACCCTAATGTGGCTACGCAACCCCCACCCAACAGAGGAGGAAAATCAGATCCGAGATCCTAAATGATGTCCAGGCTCAGGTAGTAAACAGAAAAGTCAACACTGGACTTCTCCATCATACAAACATGTTCCTTAGGAGTATCCACAAGATAGAGCTCCCATTTTCCATCAAAGGATACATTTTCCAGGTCACGTCGTTTTCTAGTACCTAAAGGAAAGAGTAACTGGAAGAGATCCTGATAAATCAAATAACACTTCAATTACAAATGTCTTCTAAACTGACCTCCAATCCAAAGAGCTATAATCCTCCTTCCTCAACAGCAGCTCTTCCAAAGCAAAGCAATGCATTCTTCCTGCACATTCACTGTTTTTACAGTAGGAAAACTAGACTTTCCACACACTGGCTTCCAAGATGTGATAGTCTGCCCATGTGTAAAATGAAGTTCATAATAGCAGTGTTTAGGGTTGTTAGGGGGATTCACTGAGTTACTATATGTAAAACCCTTGAATCATGCCACATAGTACACTCTCTGCAGATCTCAGCTACTATCTTATTATCATCTCTACCCTTACAAAAGTAACAAGCCAGGCCACAATGCATTTCTAGATCTTCGACCAATCATTCAGCTTAACAGCAATTATTTAGCACTGACTGGATGTAAAGATCTCTGGCAAGAACTGAGGAAGGGCTAATGAAAGGAAAAACAGATCCACCCCCGCTCCTGTGGGGCCTGGCAATGCACTTGAGGGAATGAAGATAAATGGAGATGAGAGCAAGAACAAAAATGAGCAAACAGAGACATTCCACGCACTGCATGTATAATGAATGGTGTGACAGTGGTGATGAGAGAGGCTGGCTGACTTCACAGAGCCAGAAGAACCACCCTGGACCAAAGGAGGGCTGGGCCATTGCAGAGTGAAGACAATGGCATTACTGCAGACAGACAAAGGAGCAAAGGCTTAGTAGTGGCACTGGACGAAACAAGGAGAGGAGTTGCTGGAACATGAATAAATAAAGTGCTTTATAAACCAAAAGGTGCTCGAGTTTATGATGTCAAAATTTCCAGCGTGGATGGCTCTGGTAAAGTTTTAACCAATCTTGCATTCACAGCTGACCAAGTTCTGCACAGTTCTCTCTCCTGGAGGTCAGGCCATTACGCGATGTTTGGGGACTCAAGGACCGGTGCAGCCACCTCCATCACCTGGCACATGATCCAGACTGAGCTTGGAGCTCTACTCTGCCACTGCCCAACTCTGTGACCTTGGACTTGTACTCTCTGGGCCTCAGGACTCCCTCACCTGCTAAGATGGGGCTAATAAAAGTGGTTCCCTAAAAGGGTGAAGATGAAATGAATAGATGAAAAGTTCTTGGAAGAGTACCTGGCACCTTGCAAGTATTACGTAAGTGGTTCCATTACCGTAATGAGCTCTGTTCTATCTCTGCTGTTCTCCGACTTGCTCTAGCTCTGATTTCTTTATCCGAGACAAAGACACCCAGTGGGCAAACCTTCAGTACTGCATTCACTTGGCAAGAAGACAGGGAGTTTAGACGTGGTCTCATAGCAGAAATGAAAGCAAACAACGGCACAGTGGGACCTGGGCCTTGAAACAGTCCTGAGAAGAACAAAAGTGGGAGACACAGTTTCTCCACGTCTTCCCGTGTTATAACGCTCACTCAAGCAGGGAACTTAGTATTTTTTTCCACCCCCTCCAGCAGAGAGGTCTGAGCTTCTAAATGCAAGTAAGGCATACTTGGTACACTCCACAACATCCACGGAAACCCACAGGAGCCTTCGCAGACTGCAGACAAGATCCCCAGCTGGGAACGAGGAGGTACAACGACATCTGTTTTTCCATTTATCTATTTTTCATTTTGCATGGACACAGTCCAGGGGATCTCAAACTCATGGCCTACAACCCTCTGAGGGCTTCAACCAGCCCCTTGAGCACCACATCATCCTGTCACAAAAAGAGAAAATAAAAACAAAACAAAACCAACAAGGAAAAAGAACCCCAAAAACCCTCAGTTTCTAGTCCACTTTATAGGCAGTGCCCCGAATCAGCTGCATACGCTCACACTAGGGGAAGATTGCGGATCGCCCACTCCGTGGCTGGATTTATCAGTTACTTCATCTAGTTCTCCAAATAACATATGAAGAAGGTTACCACTGAATGCATTTTAAAACATGCAAACTAAAGTTTAGCAAGTTGAAGAGAAACGTTTTGTATTCCAATAATTGGCAACTGATAAGGTTTGGATTTGACATCAGGCATATTTGACCCTTAGCATAATAACTCTTTCCTCTGTTCACTCACTCAACATACACTTGTCAAAAAACCTCTTGGTATCTGATATTGTTAGAGACATGCAGATACAGAAAAGAAAAAGAAAGCACTGTCATGATCTCAAGGAGTTTATGTTCTACAAAGAAGACAAAATAAACCAAGAAATTTGAGATGATCTCAGGTGAAAAAGTCATGAAGGAAAACGCAGCATGATTGTGGACAGAGCGACAACAGAATGAGGGCAGCTATCTTACATGCGGTGTTCAGGGAAGACTTTTCTGAGGAGGAGGCATTTGGAAAAACATTTAAGTGAAATAAGAGGCAGGCAGGCAAAGATCAAGGAAGGGGGGTGTTCCAGCAGAGGTGAGAGCAAGTGCAAAGGTCCTGAGGCATAGCCAAAGAAAAGCAAGAAAACCAGGATGATTCGGATAAAGCAGACAATAGGGACAGTGGCAGGAGATGAAGTTCAAAGTACCAACTCAGACTATCTCACACTTAGTCCTGCTAGGCCACAGCAAAGCATCTACATTGCATTCGACTGTAATAGGAAAACACTGGAGAGTTTTGCATTGGGAATTATATTTTCAAAAGAAATGTATTTTTAGAGGCCCACTCTGGCTACTGTGTGGAGAACTGAGTATAAAGGAGCAAGAGCCAATAAAAGGGGCTAAGCGTAGAAGGCAATTTAGCAGTTCCGATGAGAGATTGTAACAGTTTGGACTAGGTTTGTAGTTGGGACTCAGGACGTATTTTGAAGGGTTTCTTCCTGGTATGAAGTCAGGGTGGTCCTTAAGGAATTCTTCTGGGAGAATTCTTTCAAAACATAGTTCGAGGAATGTTGGAACCAAGAATAATGGGATATCTTGAGTCTGTTGCAGTCATGACTTAAAGTCGATGCTATCATGCAGGCAACAGTGTATCAAGCATGTAATCTAGCATCAGGACAATGCCGAACACTAAGCCACAGTGACAATGTCACTTTAACCTTTGTGAAAGGTGAAAGGGCTCACTTCCCTTGTACCCATCCATCAGCCAATTCCAGAGCAATTTTATCTTGCTACACAGACAAGTCTTTAAATCTCAACTTTTAAAAGAATCTTTCATTTCCCACATTTCTGCAGGTTTCTCTACAGTCAATTTAGCCTGAACCAGGACATTCACAGATGGGACATATCATGCAATAAATTGGTTCCTCCTCTCAGACGAAACTCTTTTGAGGCACCCAGGGCTTCCTTTTGACATGAGAATATTCCATTTTGAGAGAGAGGTAAAATATGTCAAACAGCGTGACTTGTAATTTTATGCTACAGATCAAAGGTGGCTTGTTAGTGTATCTGCAGTGGATAAGGATATGACCACCACATCCAGTCTAGAGCTTATATTATCTCCTTTTGTCATCACAACAACCTAATCAGCTACACAGGCTTTTGTATCCAGCTGATTTTGCTGGTGGGGAAGCAGAATGCAGGGAATTAAAGGCAAATAAATCCGGAATGGAATCCCTGGTCTGACCTCCACACCAGGACTCACTTAACCAAACCATCCTATTTTCTAACCTGACACTGACACAGAGGGCCAAAAATAAAAAAATAAAAAAAAAATTAAAGCAAATTTTATTCCTTAATCTATTATAAGAGAAAATAACCTATTAGTGGATGAAATGATGGTAGAGGAAAATTCAGATATAGGTGTAGGTTAACTCCACAAACCTATGCTAAACTGTCCCCAGAGGCAAATATATTTCCCTTTGATGGGTCAAATTAAAATACAGATCAAATCCTTACTATGTAGAGCCCTGACTATGAAGAAATAGAAGAGATGACTCTTTATGGGGAGAAGCAGAATAAATAAACACAACAAAAACACAAATGTGTCTGTACAGAAACATGAAGAGAATCAACTGAATCTTTAAAGAAAACTTCCTGGAGATTTAGCAGTTTTGAAAGGTGAGCAGTTTTAAAAAAAGAAGGAGAAGATGGAAAAGAGATTTTTCCTTCAAGTTGAAGAGAAAATAACCCAAGTAGAATGGATTATGTGTACTCTACGTACTCACAAAATTAAGTAAAATAATGAATGGTTTGGAAAACATGGGCGATCATGGAACATTGTGAGTAAGTGCCTCAGGGTAGGTTGTACTGGCTTGAGATGACTCTCATTCAATGTAAATATCCCTAGAAAAGCAGAGAGTAATCAGTGGTGTACATTAGCATCTAAATCAATGCAACGTTCACACCTGTTTTTGCATCCTGCTTGCATTTTCCTGTCTAGTGTGCTGAGAGAGAAGCACTGGTGGAGTGAGATCGGTGGAGTATAAGAGAAGCGTAAGTGAGGAGCAAATGGTTTAAGATTTGCACTCAGTTGGTACAAAGGGCCCTGGGACCATCTAAGAAAAGGAATCAGAAACTGTAGTCATGGACCATTCTTTTAAAAATTGTGATTTTGGAACTTAGGCATTCCTCCTCAAGTTTTCATAATGCTTATTACCAGTCTGTTTTCCTATATTCCTTAGAATAGTCTTAACACATAAAAAAATGAATTGATATACATATTTTATGCAGCTAAAAAGTACTCATTCTCATGATCTTTGCAAAACTGATAGTTCCTTCTTGATCCTTCCAGATGAAGTTAAGACCTAAGAGACAGAATAAGTATGGTCAGAATCCATATAACTAGGAAAGAAACAGTAGAAAGTTCACTCTCAGTAAGAGTCAAAAATTTGAAAAAAAAAACCTAAAAAAGTAAAAAGAGTTACCCTTCAAGGACTGAATGGATAAACAGTTACATGCATTTCAATAAAATCCTACACATCAACTGAAACACACAGCTCAAATCTCAGGGTATTATGCTAATTGGAAAAAAAGAAGCTAATCCCAAAAGGTTGCAAAGGAATTACTGTATTTACATAACATTCTTTAAATGACCAGTTTTTAATGATGGAGACGAGTGGTTTCAAGACATTAGGACTGGGGGGAGAATGTGATTAGGAGTAACAGGAGGGGCGCCTTGGTGGCTCAGTCAGTTAAGCATCTGACTCTCAGTTTCCTCTCAGGTCACGATCTCAGGATTTGTGGGTTCGAGCCCCACGCTGGGCTCTACACTGACACTGCAGAGCCTGGTAGGGATTCTCTTACTCTCTGCCTTCTCCTCTCTCTCAAAAATAAACAAACAATTTGAAAATAAATAGTAACAGGAGAAAGTTCCTTTGGCATAACTGGAAAGTTCTGTATACTTAATACAATGGTGATTACATGAACCTATAAATATGACGGAATTTCATAAAAACATACACCTCCCTCCAATAAAGAGTATATGTAAAAACTAGTGAAATCTAAATAAGTCTATAATTTAGTTAATAGTNCGATTACATGAACCTATAAATATGATGGAATTTCATAAAAACATACACCTCCCTCCAATAGAGTATATGTAAAAACTAGTGAAATCTAAATAAGTCTATAATTTAGTTAATAGTATTTGCTTTAGTTAATAGTATTTTATCAACATCAATTTCATGGTTTCGACAATTTTACTATGGTTATCTAAGAGGTTCTCATTGAGGCAAGCTGCACAAAAAAATACATGGGAACTCTCTGTAACACTATTACAACTCTTGATCTGAATTATGTCAAATTTTTTTAAAATGTTTATTTACTTTGAGAGGGGGCAGGGGTACACAGAGAGAGAAGAGAGAGAAAATCCCAAGAAGGAGCCTGACATAGGGCTCAATTCCATGAACCGTGAGATCATGACATGAGCCAAAATCAACAGTCAGATGTTCAAGCAACTGAGCCACCTAGGCACTTCATGTCAAGTTTTTACAAAATGTTTTAATAAACATGTACCTTTATTACCCCCTTTCCTCAGGCCATTCTAATACCAACCTATAAAGTTGCAGAAGTTTGACTTGGGAGCCATTTAAATAACAAAACAAGAAAAATATTTCTGCTATAACTATTTTGAATTTGGGTTTTTACTAGGCATTTAACTGTAAATAATTTCATATTGAGTGTTCTTTTTCATGGGTGCGCTTCTAACTCAAGGCTCAGAGAGGCATCATGTCAAGAGGTGA
Source organism: Crocuta crocuta (assembly GCF_008692635.1). Lineage (NCBI taxonomy): Eukaryota > Metazoa > Chordata > Mammalia > Carnivora > Hyaenidae > Crocuta > Crocuta crocuta. Next base: position 3,847,281 of record NW_027527441.1, read on the forward strand.
CAAACTGTCCTCCTGGGGTGCCAGGAACTTACCTGGATAACTCCAAACTACCCACCAAGCTTCAAGAACTAGATTCCATTCCCAAGACTTAAGACTATAAAACATAGTTTGCCTTCCTCTCCTTTAAACAGGTGCCAATCCCTATTTCTTGGGGATTCTCTCTCCCCAGTGCTCTGGACGATATCTAGGGTACATCTCTGGAGTTTTGCTGCCCTGGAAATGATCACAACAGAGCTTTTCTCCTAAGGGCTGGATGCTTCTCGCTAAAGAGAAGTTACAACAATACCATGTGCCTTATACATTTTTCAGTATAATTGTCCTTGGTCTATTTTCTTGTTTCTTCTTCCAAACATCCATAAAACTTTAGGGCCTCGGAACTTTCTTCCTAATGGTAATCTTCACCCTTAGCCTCTCCATCACGGGAGAAGCCAATTATAAATTAGTATACCACGGGTGCCCTAAGTGGATACTTCACAAATGAGGAGACACTGGCCTCTATAAGCCCCTCCTTTGAGGGACACTCACCCTCAACAGTGGCGCCCTCCTTTTTCTTGCCCTTAGGCACACACTTTTGGCATATATACTGTCTTCTGCTTCCCATTTCTCTAGCTACTACTCTTGACTCTTGGCCTGATTCTGCCATCTTTTTTTTCTGACTCCAGTGAAAAACCCTATCTCAGTGTAGCAGCCATGGTACTAACAGCTGACAAACCAAAGAAAGTGGGCAAGCTGTGGCCAAGACCTGGAAGCCAAGCCCTTGGGAAAAGTGGCCTTGTGGCGATTCAGAATAGGTGGCCACGTGTTTCATGAAAAGTAATCAGCTGGAGCTATCTGGCAGTGATCCCGATCACTGGGATAGGTGTCCTTACAGGATCGTGAACTCGTTATAAAGGAGATCATGTTCAAAAAGTTAGATAAAAATAAAAACTTCCTGTCTCACGTTCAGGTCCTTTATCCATTTTGAGTTTATTNTACATCACTTACTTCTCTTTATTCTACAGTAGCCCCTTCCTTTCTGTACCACCTACCCTGCTCCCAAGCCATGATTTGCTAGACAAACCAGGGCATATATCCTGTTCAGTAGCCTACAATCTGACATGTCTCGTTATTTCTCTTAGTATCATTTAACATTTTCCTCTACTCTCAGTATATCCTGAAAACCACTAGAAGCTCAATTAGATTCAGGTGCAATTTTTCAAGCATGCACATTTCACGGATGGAGTTTACTTCCTGTTGTAACAGCATGAGACTCCTAACGTGTGGTTGGTCCATCAGCGGTGATGTTAAGGTCAACTAGTTGGTAGGGTCTCCAGCCTGACCCCTTTGTGATAAAGCCCCTCATCAACAGTTCACCTAGTGGTTTTAGCCAGTGATGACCATTGCCTAGATGCTGGTATTATTTTTAAAAAAAATACCAGTCCTCAGTACCTGTGTCTTTAAAAGCACCAATGTGCAGCCAGAATTGGAAACCATTGATGTAAATGAGTATGACACAGCCTTTGAGAAATTATTTAGCTATCAGGAAGGGCAGAAGCCACTAGGACTTGGAAACATGTACACCACAATGAAGACAGTCATTTAATTGTTTTTAAATTTTAAAAAAGTCACCTGCAGAAGAACTAATGTGTGAGTCAGAAACTCAAGGGTATAAATAAAAATGGGATCAAGCATGTAGGTACGTGCTCTGTCCTTGTACAGCTGATCCAGACATAACATGCCTGCTGCCTCGAAGGCCTGTTCCTTGATTAGACCTGCTCCAGGGTAAGGATTTAGAAACTGCCCCACACTTCCCCCTCATACCCTCCAGTGATCACAACAGCAAAGAAAGCTACTCTGCTGGAAAACACTTGTTCCACTCCTGAAGAGTTATTACATCCCACTACAGGGCTTTCTCTGAGGCCAGATCAAGTTTAAAACTAAAATGTATTTTGAAAACCAATAACGCTGATCACAGAGAAAAGTGAGAAGCCTGAAAACTTGTCTTTCACATACCTTTTCTTTCCAGAGCCCAATGCCACTTACATGAAGCTACACATTTGCTTCTCCTCTCTCATTTCCAATGTCAGTCTCTCTGGACACATCCCACTCCTTTCTATACTGAAATTCATAATCTTTATACCTCTTTCTTTATCAACTTCATGGTGTTATTCTGTTTACCTGGTCAAAGGTATCAAGCTACTAACAAGATCTGCTAACCTACACATGGGACAAGTGTGAAGGGCCACTTCAGGGCAGGGTAATGATGTGCATTTGAAGACAAGCTTCTGCAAACCGAGGCATTGCATTATCTGGCAAACTCCTTAGTGCTGTAGGTAGACACAAAATAGGACAAAGGAAAATATTCTGAGATCATGAACTCAGTTCAGTTCCTCAGCTCTGTTATTTTATTTGGGAAAGACATTTCACCTCTCTGTGCCTCAATTTTTTCTCATGAAATAGTCATTTGAATCACACACAATTTAATACTAAATTGTTGTGGTTTTATGAACTGTCAGTCCAAACATGAGAAATGACCGCTATTTTAGAAGGTCACCTAAGACATACTCTCTTTAAGAAGAATATAGGGAGTGGCACTTGGGTGGCTCAGTCAGTGAAGCATCCGACTTCAACTCAGGCTGTGATCTCGCCATTTGTGAGTTTGAGCCCCACATCAGGCTCAAGCTCGAAGGCTGGAGCCTGCTTTGGATTCTGTGTCTCCCTTTCTCTCTGACTCTCCCCCACTCACACTCTGTCTCCCTGTCTCCCAAGAATAAATAGAACATTAAAAACAATTTTTTTAAAGAAGAATATAGGGACACACTCTACTGATAGGAGGTGAGCTGCCACAGACTTTTAAAGACACTAAAAAAAAAAATCAAAAAATGACTAATTAAAAATTCCTGTCAATTACAGAAATATTCATAAATGAAATAGCATGATGCTTGGGATTGCTTTAAAATAGTCCAGCAAAAAAAATATCATAAATGGGAGTAGATGAAACAAAATTGGCCAGTTTCAAAAAAAAATGTTAAAGCAGGGTGACAAGTACATACCCTCTACTTGCATATCTGAAATATTTTATAACATGAACTGTTAATATCTCATGAAACTGCATCTTCCCTTCCCTAGTCCAACAGTAGCACATCTCATGGTTAGACACTGAACCAAAGTTCATTCAGAGTTAGGGGCGGTGCCTAGTGTCCAGAGGAAATCGAACAGAGTCTACTAATAATTACGTGAATTTCATTATATTCCATAAATTTTGAGGTTTCTCATGCCAGTGCCTTTCTGTTCAGTGAGATACTATCTGTGCTGAAGAATGCCAGTTCATCATTTATGAAAAGACAAGAACACCAAGGCAAGAAAGAGAAATTACACTTAGGTTTCCCAAAATGCGGTATCTTGAAGACTAACCCTAGAGGGATCCCATCAGAGAGCATACTATAAGAATCTATGGTTGATAGGTGTTGAATCAGATTTGACAAGTGTAAACTACTCCCCACCAACTGAACATCAGTGGATCATTTGTTCACTCTTCTTGGTCACTTGGACAATTTCAGCAAGTCACTACTGCAGTGGGCTAATCTTCCAATAACCTTTCAGACAGCTTAAACAGTAAAATAATTCAGCTGATCACCATAGCAACTCAAGGTGGATATTTTTCTATTCATCTGAAGCACTTGGTAAACAAAATTATTCTAAACTGTGTGTAAACTGCAGGTCTGTTTCACTCTAAACGGCAGATATGGTCCTTCCAAGACTACAAATAAGCTGAATTATTACCTTCTGCATAGGAAAAGTCACCACCTAAAGTGATCATTAAAGTGAATAATTTTATAAGGGACATAATTTCAAGCATAGAAAGTCCCACCAGCTTACTGAAGTTAAGACATTAGATAAGATAGGGGCGCCTGGATGGCTTAGTCGGTTAAGCGTCCAACTTCCGCTTAGGTCCTAATCTCACGGTTAGTGGGTTCGAGCCCCGCGTCGGGCTCTATGCTGACTGCCAGCTCAGAGCCTGGAGACTGTTTCAGAGTCTGTCACTCCCTCTCTCTCTGACCCACCCCTGCTCACGCTGTCTCTCTCTCTCTCCTAGAAATAAATAAAACATTAAAAAAATAATAATTAAAAAAAGACATTAGATAAGATAAAGAAGTAACTCCTTTCTCTTCTCCACTATTTTGAATTTCGGATGCAGTGGGTTGCCTAATCCAATGAAAATGTTTTCCAGAAAAATAGACTCCAGTTCTGCCATTTCATAAATATGATAGGGAGGACAGGTATGGATCTCTGCTTTGCTCCTGCTGTAGTATTATTATTCTCTCATATGAATTAGGGAATTTGGTCCACGTCAGAAAAATACAGAAAATTTCTAAGTACAGTAATTTGTATTTAAGCTTATGCCATTTATTTACAAAAATTAATTAAAGCTTTTTTAAACTATAGGTATTTTTAAAAATTTTTTTTAATGTTTACTCATTTCTGACAGATACAAAAAGACAGAGTGCACATGGGGGAGGGGCAGAGAGAGGAAGACACAGAATCTGAAGCAGGCTCCAGGCTCAGAGGTGTCAGCACAGAGTCCAATGTGGGGCTCGAACCCACAAACCACGAGATCATGACCTGAGCTGAAGTCAGCCCTTTAACCTATTAAGCCACCCAGGCACCTCTATAGGTATTATTTAATATATTGAAACTTACCATGATAAAAATGCACAAACTAGAGGATTGGGGGGTATGTACAAAGTGTGGAATGTTCAATGTTTCCTGTTAATCCAAACAAAATTTTCTAGAAAAAGCCAAGAAAATAAGCCAACATGTATGCAACACTGGTGGCACGCAAAATAAAAAGCACAGAAAATCTGAAATATCCATAGAATAGGAACATAGCATTCTAATTTACTCAGAATGGGTACTTGATAACTAAATGTTCTGCCACAAATTTTAACAAAGTAGTCAACAAGTAAAGTGTCTACAGTCTATTCCAGTAAAAAGAATCAACTGTCTCTGATCAACCCTTCTGTTATTCCTTGGGGTCTGTAAACTGTGCAAGGGCACAAGGTCTGTTATGAAAGCTCTGAAGACCACTGAGAATTTCGCTTTCTTTTCTTCATCTTAAGAGAACGTCCACCTTATAATAAGCCGCTAAACAACAAAAAAAGAAAGACCCGATGTATTCTCCTCTTAAGACCTAAGTCTAATAAGTGTTTGAAAACATTTATGTAACAGTCCTTCTTGATCCATTAATACGAGAAATAAATATTCTTGGGAGGATAGAAATGCTTCATTGGATGTCAGGTAACCGTTTAAGGTAAAGGTTAGTGGAGGTGTCTAGGTGGCTCAGTCGGTTGAGCAGCTGACTTTTGATTTTGGCTCAGGCCATGATCCCAGGATCATGGGATCAGGCCCTGCATCAGGCTTCATGCTGAGCATGGAGCCTGCTTACAAAGGCACTTGTAATGAGCATTGGCTATTATACGTAAGTGATGAATCGCTTAATTCTACTCCTGAAACCAATATTGCATTATATGGTCACTAAAATTTAATTTAAAATTTTTAAATAAATGTTAAAAAGATCTCCTTCTGCCCCTTTCCCCCACTTGCATGCTTTCTCTCTCTCTAAAATAATAATAATAATAATAGTAATAGTAATAATAAAGCAAAACTTGGTAAAAATATACAAGATGCCATGTTCTACTCCAAGGTGTATGATGATAACAAATGGCAATCTAGTGACCAGCAATCCTCCCTTCAAATAAGAATTTATTTAAATTATTTAATTAACGGGAAAAAACCTCAACTAGATTAAGTCTAGAATATTGTTCAAGGTATAAATATTATTAAACATAGAAGTATGCTGTTCATGTTTTGCGAATTAAAAATTAAGACATGATCCAGCATTAAGTTGGACTTTCTATGAGAAATAATACCTTGGAAAATCTGAGATGTGCCACCACTATTCTTTGGCTTCATCTACCAAACTGCTTCTCTGTTTTTCATGAATTTATTCTGCCCAGATTTCTTAGGGGCTACAGCACTGAAGCTTGCTGCCTTTCCACTTAAGAGGGTCCTGAGTACAGCTCAGCTTTCTATAGAAACTTTTGGCTCTTCAGTAACTTGTATGCCCACCATTCAAACACATACACTCTTCTCCTTCCAAAACCATTATCATTCCATTGTTTGTGGGCACAACCTAGCAATAGTGAAGAAAGTGATCTGTGACATCTTGGAATACAACCAAGAGGATCTTCTTTAACATGGTGTACACCTGCCTCTTTCCTATTGCTAAATGGGGAATACAAGTTAAGTATGTTCCAATGTTGGCAGGTTCTGTATGGAAACTTATTTTTCCCTCTCCACCAAATCATTTACTGTGGCAAAGCAACAAATGATAAAGATTGTCAAGTACTGGAAAAGATGAATTGTCTAAATTATTTAGTTCATATCTAAAAATCAATTACATTAACAAAGCATCTATCAGCTCATCTGATCATCACTGTAAACATGTAAGGTAGCTATTTTTTCCTAATCTGCAAATTAAGAAACTGACATTCAAAGAGAATATCATCACATTCATCAAGAAGTAAATAGAACCATGAATAAAATCCTGGCCTTGTAACAATCCCAAGCTCTTACTTCTCTTCCATGATAGTTTTTCTTTTCACTGTTTTCAACATTGCCACCAAATTTAAGGTAGACTCCTTTCGCAAAGCACAAAGAGGAACACAGCTGTAAAAACACACTATGATGAGGTTGCTAAAGAAAAGAGTTTTCAAGTTCAGTCTACGGCCATACCACCCTGAACATGCCCGATCTCGACTGATTTTGAAAGCTAAGCAAGGTCGGGCCTGGTTAGTACTTGGATGGGAGAAGAGTTTTCAAGTTCAAAAAACTATGTAAGATACAGAAAAGGTATTTGACAAACTTCAATATTCACTCATGATAAAAAAAAATGCTCAGAAATATAGGAATTAGGGCAATTTTCTCAATTTGATAAAGAGCATCTATAAAAACCCTAGAGCTACCATTATACTTAATGATACAAGAGTGAATGCTTTCCCCCTAAGATCAGTAAAAACAAACATCTTCCACCATCATGACTCTTATTCGATACAGTGCTGAAAAAATTCTAGCCAGAGTAAAAAGGCAAGGAAGCAAAAATAAAGAAAGGAAGGAAGGAAGGAAGGAAGGAAACAAAGAAAAATAAAAGACTGATGAAAAAAATCAAAATATAGATGGAAAGACATTATGTTCATAGATCAGAAAACTCAATATAGTAAAGATGTCAATTCCTTTCAAATTGACATACAGATTTAACAATATTCCCACAAAAATTCCAGCAAAATACTTTGTAGAGAAAAACTTCATTATTCTAAAGTCAATATGGAAAGAGAAAGGAATTAAAATAGCTAACATTCTTTTCCTAAACAAGTATAAAGTGGAAGAAATTAGTGTACCCAATTTCAAGATACGTATTACATAATGAAACCTATGGGACTGGTAGAGGAACAAATAGGTCTACAGAACAGAAGAGACAAACCAAAAACAGATCCACACAAATATATCTGATTTTTGACAAAAATGTAAAGAACTAATGAAGGAAAGACAGTGTTTCCAACAAACAGTACTGGAGGAATTGTACATCTACAGGGAAAATATATTTGACCTAAGTCTCACCGTGTATACAAAAAGTAACTCAAAAGTGTTTACTAAGTAAGATATAAAACAGAAAGCAATAAAACTTCTTTTTAAAAGGAAGAAAATCTCTTGGGATATAAACTAGGCAAAGAGCTACTGGACTTGAAACTAAAAGCATGATCCAAAACAGGAAAAACTGAAAATTGGACTTAATCAAAATTAAAAACCTTTGCTCTACAAAAGATCCTGTTAGGAGGATAAAAAGATAAGCTACAGAGGAGGAGGGCCAGTGTGGCACAGGCAGGAGGGGACAGAGAGCAGTCAATCCAACACCTGGTGCTGTGCACTTTCTTCTCGCTATGAAGCCTGTATAACGTCACATCATGATGCTTCTCCCATAGAGCATGTGACGAGGAGCAGAATTTAGCTTTAAAGTGCTCAGAACCAGAGGAATTGCTGAGGACTCAGAACCCAGGCCCAACCACTACAGAGCTCACCACGCAATAAATAATTTCAGCTTAAAAAAAGAAAAGAAAAAGAAATATTACAGACTGAAAGAAAATATTTTCATACAATATCTGACCAAGAACTAGTATTTAGAATTGGTACCTTCAAACCTCAATAGTAAAAGGAAAAAAAAGAAAAACCATATAATTAGAAAATGGGCAAAAGGTAAGGACAGACATCTCACTAAAGATATACAGATGGCAAATAAGCACATGAAAATATGTTCAGCATCATTAGCCGGTAGGAAACCACAATGGGATATAACATGACAAACCTATCTAAAGGGCCAAAATAAAAAATAGTGACAACACCAAATGGTAGTGAGGATGTAGAGAAACTGAATCAATATAAAATAACACAGCCACAATGGAAAATTTCTGGCAGTTTCTTAAAAAACTAAACATGCAACTGCCATATGACTGGTCCAGTAATTGTACTCTTGCGCATTTGTCCTAAAGAAATGAAGATTTATGTTCATACCACCTACATATTAATGTTTAGAGAAGTTTTATTCGTAATAGCCATAAATCAAAACCCCAGACATCCGGGGCGCCTGGGTGGCTTAGTCGGTTAAGCGTCTGACTTTTGTTTAGGTCATGATCTCGCGGTNCAACAGACATTTTTCAGTAGATAAATGGGTAAACCAACTGTGGTTCATCCATGCCATGAAGTACTACTTGGCAATTAAAAAGCAAATGAACAGGGATGCCTGGGTGGCTAAGTTGGTTGAGCACCCAATTCTTGATTTCGACTCAGGTCATGATCCCAAGGTCATGGGATTGATCCCCATATAGGGTTCCATGTTGAGCCTGATCATGGACCCTGCTTAAGATATTCTCACTCTCTCATTCTCTCTCTCTCATTCTCTCATTCTCTCTCTCTCTCTCCCTTGCCCCCACTTGCCTCTCCCCTGCTCATGTTCTTGCTCTCTCTAAAATAAATGAAATGTAAAGAACTGTTTAAGAAAGTAAATAAACAAACCACTAATACATGCAACAACCTACATGAATCAGCGGAGAATCGCACTGACTGAAAAGCCAACCTTGAAAGGTTATATATAATTCCATCCATGTAACAATCTTCAAATGACAGAATTATAGAAATGGACAACAGATTAGTAATTGCCAGAGGCTAAGTAGGAGACCGGGGCAGGAGAAAAGTCATTATGGCTATAATGTCAGTATCCAATTGTGACATTAAATTTTTTTGATGTTTTTATTTTTTGAGAGAGAGAGAGAGATAGAGAGAGAGAGTTTGGGGGTGGGGGACAGAGAGAGGGAGACACAGAATCCAAAGCAGGCTCTAAACTCTGAGCTGTCAGCACAAAGCCCCACGCAGGGCTCAAACTCATGAACTACCAGATCATGACGTGAGCCGAAGTTGTACACTTAACTGACTGAGCCACCAGGCACCCCCTTATTGTGATATTTTATTGTAGTTTTGTAGTATGTTACCACTGGTGGGGGAGGGGGGGAGGGACAGATCAATCCAAGCAGAGGAAACAGCATGTACAAAAGTTTCTGTCCTTCATGCATCCTCTCTTTTTATCTTCTCTATATATATACAGCAATCCAGAATTTTCTGTTTTTAAATGCCTCTATATCCCTTTTCCTCCATTTCTACCACCAGCATCCTAATCTAAATCCTCATACTTTTGTACTTGAGTTCATTTTATTTTTGCTAGTAAAATAAAGTTTCTCAAAAGAAAGCGGGAAAAGCTTCACAGGAATGCTCTACATCAGAGGTTGGTCCCAATTATTCTGGATTTATTTTTTGAATGCAAGAGATAAGGTAAAATGATAACAGAATCTTACACGGCATGGCCAAAATGTTGAATTTCAGGAAAGTTTTCTTCAAACTAAAATGGGATAATGGCAATAAAATAATGGCTTCAAAGATGCTAGCAAAATGTTATGTACCTTTTTAATAAAAGCTTAAGAGTTATACCTGATTTTATTAAGGGAATTATTTTCATATTTTACCAAGTATGATGTTAGCCATTGGCTTTTTATAGATTCCCTTTATCAAATGAGAAAATTCCTTTTATTTCAAGTTTTCTGACATGAACATGAGTCACATTTTTTTTTCAGATGCTTTTCAGCAACTTTTAAAATGATAGGGTTTTTCTTCTCTGTTCTGTTAAATATAATAAATCAAACTGACTGATTTTCAAATATTAAAACAAGTTTCTATTTCTTGGTAAAGATATATTATTCTTTATACATATTACTAGGTTCAATATTGTAATGTTTTATTAAGGACTTTTGTGCCTATGTTCATAAGGTTACTGATCTATAATTTCATTTTCTCACATTGGCCTTTTCTGGTTTGGGTATCAGGTAATGATAGCCGCATAACACACATTGGGAAATGTTATCTCCTCTGTAAATTCCTTAAAGAAATTGAGTAAGATTGGTATCACCTCTTTTTTCTTCTTAAATGGACAGAGTTAACTAGTAACACAATTTGGCCCAACATTTTCTTTGTGAAAGTTCTGACAATTATTACAATATTGGATCTCATCACTTCTATCGAATATTATAAGCAGAAGTCCTAGCCAGAACAATTAAGCAAGAAAACTATTTTTAAAGCATTATCAAATTATCAAAGAAATGAAATTGTCTTTATTCACAAAGGACAAAATTGTACACAAAGATAGTCCTAAGAAATATATGTGGGCCTACTGGATCTATTAAGTCAATACAGCAAGTTTGGGATACAAAAATCTATTTTAATAATCTATTTTATTTTTATATACTAACAACTAATATAAAGCTAAATTTAAAATACAATATAATTTACAATAAAATCTAAGAACATGAAATACCGAGTAATACTTTCATAAGATGCATGAGACCTTTCACTGAAAACTATAAAATACTGGTGAGAGAAATTAATGAAGATCTAAATAAATTGGGAGATATGATATACTCAGGAGGTGGACGACAATATCATGACAATATTAATTCTGCCTGAATTTATATATTCATTCAAATTTAGCACACTTTTTGGGAAAAAAATGATAATCTCATGTTAAATTTACATGGGGAATAAAGGGCTATCAATTAATACGACATCTTGAAAAAGAATCCAAAGTTTGGAGAACTTACACTGATAGTATGATTTAATTAAGTGAGTGTAATATTGGCATAAAAGTGAACAGCCAACAAAATAATAGAGTCCAGAAGGAGACTCGTGCTAAAAAAAAAGAAAAAAGAAAAAAAAAAAAAAAGACTTTTGGCAAAGACAGAAATGCCATGTAATGAGGAGAAAAATAGATTTTCAAGAGATCAGTGGATATCTGCATGGAGAAAAACTAATGTTGACCCATTCCTCACAATATACATAAAAGTTAACTCAAGATTTATTGAAACCTAACTGTACATGTTAAAACTCTAAAGACCATGGAATAAAGCATAGGAGATTATGCTCATTAACCTGAGGCAGGCAGTGGTTTCTTAGACAGAATGCAAAAAGCACTACCCATAAGAGAAAATATTGATAAAATGGCATTCATCAATATTTAAAACTTCTGTTCTTCAAAAGATAGCCTTTAAGAAATTGAAAAGGCACGCAGCATACCGGGAGAAAAATATTCATAACACATATATTGGACTCATACCCCCAACAGGAAAAGAACTTTTATGAAAAAGACAAGCTGATAGGGAAGAGAGTGGAAGATGTGGAATTGATAAAAGATACATGAATGGCCAAAAAGCACAGAAAAAGATGCTCAATATCATTAGTCATCAGACATGCAAATTAAAGCCACAATGAGTTACCACTACACACCCTCTCTTAAAAAGACAGTAGTGATTCATATCTTAGGATACAGAGGAGCTGGAACTCTCATTCACTGAGGTAAGGATATTGCAAAATGGTATGACCAGTTTGGAAAAGCTGGCTACTTTTTATAAAATGAAATACGCACCTCGCTTATTGCTGGGATCCAGCAATCCCATTCGTAAGTACTTTCCCAAGAGAAATTAAAACACAGGTTGACATCAAAAAGTTGTAGATGAATTTCCATAGCACCTTCATTTGTAATATTCCAAAACTGTAAACAATGCGATAGGCATTGTATGACACATCCATACCACAGAACACACAAAGAAATGAACTATGCATACATACAGCAATTTACATTGGTCTCAAAACTATTACAGTGACCTAAAGGATCTAGGCACAAAATAGTTAACTACCTTAACTACTTAGTGTTAATGGTGAGAGTAAGTAACTGCCTGTGTAACTGGGACACAAGGAAGAAGTGTGAGGGGCATGAGAAATTTTATGGAGCGATAGAATCGGTCTTTATCTTAACGGAAGGGGTACCTGCACTAGTGTACATCTCTCAAAATTTACTGAACTGAGTATTTTAACTTTAAATTTTATTGTATATAAATTATATCGCAATAAAAAATGTTAATTAAATAATTAAATAATAATTTAATAATATAATTAAATAATTATAATTAAAATGTTAATTAAATAATTAAAGTACTATGTGTTGATAATATATGATACAATATCTTCTCATCCCTTTTTGTCTCCCTCATTCCCCCATCACAGGGTCCTTCTACAGGGCACACACAGAGGAAAGCAAGAGTTAAAACAAGATTTATTCAAACCCTCTCTTCATGCAGAATTCCAAATTTGATTTCTTAAAGTCCTGCTGTGTATCTTTCTAGGCTTTTTATAAGAAAACCAGCAAAATCGTATATTACTTATTCACTTTTTCAAATTTATCCTTAGTACAGATGATCATTTTATTTTAAAATATAGCACGGTGGAATATAAAATAAATTTCTTGATTTAGTGGAGTTATTTATCAGCCAATGTGACAAATTTTAAGTTATCTGAAACAGTAAGAAATAGAACTAAGATTTGTGAAAAACCAAGAGTAACTCCAAACTGAATAATGAAAAGAAGTTTCAACCTCTTTCTATACACCAGGCTTNTAAAAACTCTCATCTTTACCTACTTTTTGGTAATAAGTAGTAAAATAGAAAGCAGGTGAGAAAAGTGAGAACAAATTTCCAACATTGAGACACTCTGAAACTGTTACCAAATCTAAATAACATCTCAAAGTAGGTATGTTCCAGAGATAAGGCTTTACTCCCTTCTTTTCTTATAAAAGTGCTGCAAAAATCCAAATTATACTATATAACTTTAAAAATGCAAGAGAATGGTGATATATAATGGTGATGGCACCTTAGAATGTGCCTGGCCCTTGCTTTCAATGGTTCAGCAAATGTGTTCCTGAGAAATGTGTTACACTGGCCCTACCATAACCACAGTGTTTGCTTAAAGAAGATGTCTACGTTGGGGCAACTGGGTGGCTCAGTCAGTTAAGCATCTGACTTCAGCTCAGGTCATGATCTCACGGTCTGTGGATTCCAGCCCCACGTCAGGCTCTGTGCTGACAGCTCAGAGCCTGGAGCCTGCTTCAAGATTCTGTCTCCCACACTCTCAGCCCCTCCCCCACTCATGCTCTCTCAAAAATAAACATCAAAAAGATTTTGTTAAAGATGTCTACATTTACCCAAATGATACAAAAATGCTGATTTGAAGGGGCACATGCACCCTAATGTTACAGCAGCATTATCAACAATAGCCAGATGATAGGAAAAGCCCACATGTCCATCAAGTGAAGAATGGATAAAGAAGAGGTGGTATATATATACAATGGAATATTATTCAGTCACCTAAAAGAATGAAATCTTGCTATTGGCAGCAGTATGAATGGAACTAGAAGGTATTATACTAAGTGAAATAAGTCAGAGAAAGACAAATGCCATAGGATTTCACTCATATGTGGAGTTTAAGAAACAAACAAATGAACATCGGGGAAGGGGAATAAATAAGCAGGAAGCAAACCACAGGAGACTTTTAATGACAGAGAACAAACCAAAATTTGATGTAGAGAGGTGGGTATGGGATGGGCTAAATGGGTGATAGGCATTAAGGAGGGCAATTGTCACGATGAGGAGCACTGGGTGTTGTATGTAAGTGATGAATCATTAAATTCTATACCTGAAACCATTTTTTACTATATGTCAACTAGAATTTAAATTAAAAAATTGAAATTTTTAAAAACATTTTTAAAACAAAGATACTGCAAAGACCTTTAAAACAAAGGTGTGCAAAGATACTGAAATGGAAACAAACTTACAAGCAAAGCCAAGAGAAAGAAGCCAGGCTCACTGGGCTCATCAAGTGTATTAAGCATGACAATTCTTCCATCAGCAACTTCAGCGTGCCAGCACAAGCCAAACAAGTACCACGTTCTGTTACTTTTCGAAGCAGTAACAGACCCTAAAGTTAATCCAGAGAGGCTCCAATAATCCAGAGAGGCTCCAATGTAGAGATGCTGTAAGAAAAATGGACATGGGTACTCTTTCATCTCAACGTGGAAGGAGACACAGTTGTTGCAAAGGATCTTCCCACCGCTCCCCACAGGTGCCACTCAAAGCATCCCATGTTGCTGTGTAGCCAGCGTTCGTCGTTAATGCACCAGGCACTCCTCAAACAACAGGGTCAGCCTGGGAAAGACAGGTGTGCCCAGGAGGTTGCTTCAATGACCTCCCCCCTCCTCTTTCAGCACACATCTACCTTCTCTGCTTAACCCTTAGTAGACCTGCTTTCTGCTCATCACCTGGGAATAATTCTTATGGGGAGAATCTCATAGTCAAATTCACAAAAATATGTAAACAAATTTTAGGGTGCTATCTCTTCAGAGTTACTTGTATTTTTCCAGCACAATCAATAGTATGTGTGTAAAGAATAAATGATATAAAAGACTGACACTCTTCAGAGGCGATGTGAGACATGAATGGGGGTTCAGTTGTCTGGTTTCAATATAATGAACGGGCTGGGGAAGTAAAAAGACGAAAGTTTTAAGCTGCCAAGATCTTGCATACTGTGCTATATAAACAACAGTTTGTATGAATTTAGATTCCTAGCTTTCCAAAGAAAGGAATTTACAAATAAAGTGGTGATGTAAATAACTTAAGCCTTCCCCTTGAGCTGGCTTTGTCATAACAGGTCTTTCTTCTCCTCTGGGTCTTCCTAACCACTACGTACAGCCTTGATCCTATGGGAAAATGCTTTCCTGGTATCAAATACACGGCTGAGATTACTCTTTGGAACAAACGCTTCAGGAATTGAGGAGATAATGGTTGTCATCTCACCCTGCAGGACGAAAGGTGGCCTGGTGGGGTAGGACTTGGCAGGAATTTCCTCTCTGAGTAGCCGACAGCCCTGGGAGAAAGTGCATTCTCCCTGCTGCTCACAGTGGAATCCCATGCCTCCGATGTGGTATTTGGCAAACTTCTCAAATTTATAGTCAGGTATATTGGCTAATTGTACATAAAAAACCTTAGGAAGCAGAGCAAGGATTCAATAAGCCTAAGGCAAGCTTAAACAAAGCACTTCCTAAAAATAGTGAGGTTCAAGAAACATATTATTCACTTGCTTTAAGAATATAACACGTGAGTGAAATTTGAATACTTGCTAGTCATTCATACAAGTAAGAGCAGCTAAAATTCAGGATAAGTAAACTCTGGGGCACCCGAGTGGTTCAGTCAGTTAAGCATCCAACTTTGGCTCAGGTCATGATCTCACAGTTTATGAGTTCAAGCCCTGCATCGGACTCTGTGCTGACAGCTCGGGGCGTGGAGCCTGCTTTGGATTTGGTGTTTCCCTCTCTCTCTCTCTCTGCCCCTCTCCTGCTCGTGCTGTGCCTCTCTCTGTCTCTCAAAAATAAACAAACATTGAAAAAACATTTTAAAAAAGAATGAGTAAAGTATAATGTGATAGGCACAGCAACGAACAGTAAATAGAATGTGGATCTGAATTCACATTCAAACAGCAGCTATGTGACCTTGAGGAAGTAAGCTACTCTCTCACTGTCAAGTTGCTCATTATAAAATATCTTCTTAGAGGGTATTGTGAGGGTGATTAGTAGGAAGTGATATGTTGGGATGTCAAGAATGGGATGGTATAGACATCTTTATAAAATTTGAGGCTGAAGCTCAATGCAAGAAAGAAAACCTATGGTTCAGATAAGGCCACACAGGTCAGTCTTCCCCGCCGAGACTTTGGAGGAAGTGAGCTAATAACCAGCCATTAACTGGCAGAATGCCCAGAGCAGTCCTGACCTATCCAGGGCACGAGCTGGGAACATAGTTATTGGTAGAGAGAAAAATAAGGCACAGTGTGAGGGGACTGGAACTACAAAACTAGTAGTGTCTGCTGGGTTCAAAGTGAGGGCTCACGCTCTACCTAGGAGCTTCCCCTTCTGCCTAAATATCCGTGCAGGTGAGTAAGAGAAAACTAAATGAGCCACCCAATTTCTACACAATAGCAGGTATTTAATAAAGACAGTTAGAACTATTATTAGGCAACTTTGCACTAAAAGGGCCTCTTTGATAACCACATTATGCCTTCATTTTCCCACTGGGATAAGTAAGAGCAGCTGCATTTGTACCTATAATCTTAGCGCTTGTTACAGAGGCCACTGAGATCCTATGTATGGAGAGGATTCAGCCAATTCGAAGGAATGGACCGGAAGAGAAGGATTTTCTTTCCAGGGATTAGGAATAAGATCATACTCATGCAGCAATAACATCCCACAGAAATAGCACAAGATTTCAGCCTCATCACCTTTCAGCACTAGGTAAAGGTACATCAAGAGACTTCTGGGGAAGACAGCTGAAGAGGAGGATGCTAAGCTCACTCTATCCCACAGATAAAACTGCATAACACACATTAGTGTAAATAACACAGAAAATAACCCACAACTCAAAGGCTACCAGAACAGACTCTCCACAGCTAAATGCAGGGAAGAGGCCATATCAAATAGAATAGAAAAGGCAGAGACCTGGCTGGGAGCTAAAGGGACCCTTGGAACTGTTTGCAGGAGACACGGATACTACATGCATGGAGAGGAGAAGAGGTGCAGAGCCTCATACTAGAAACTCCAGGCACAGACAACTCACAGGGAAGATAAATCCCTGTAATATTTGGCTTTGAAAACCAGAGAGGCATAATTTGGCAAAGCCTTACAATCAGTAGGGCTTAACACCTGGAATTTTAAAAATCAGTGGGCTCAGCTCTGGGAGAGCCAGAAGGGCAACAGGAAACTGAGTCCCTGCCCTTAAAGAGACAGCACAACAAACAGCCCCACAGAGATACAGCACCAGAGTAGCAGTCTGAAAAAGGCCTGTAATACACAGATAGTAGGGAGATTCCTTAACTAATCTCACAGTTTGTGCTGGAGGAGCAAGGATCATTGGAAGACTCCTGCAAAATAAAGGATCAGGTAGGCACCATTTCCAACTCTGCCCCCCAAGCCTAGACAGAGGGAAACCTCCTAGAAAGAGGACAGCGCCAACACTCTATAACTAACTTTAAAACAGTGTGCCCTGCCCCCTCATTCTCATCCCACATGCGCCTTGAAGCCAGGCCTCTTCCTAAAACAGACCTGCTCAAACCTTGCTAATGCCACATGCCCTACCCTGATGTTCTGCAGACCTGCCTTCAATACACCCTTGGCCAGAGCCCACCCAAAGTGGTGCCAGGAGCCTGACAGTGTGCAAGAAGCCCTGACAGGAGCCAGCACCACTCCAAAGTGACTCCCGCACCAGGGAGAAGGGGAGATAACCACATACACCATTTCCACTATGGCCCCAATGCATCAGATGATGGGGGCATGCATCTGGTCTGACTACAGGCCCTACTGACCAATGAAAGCTTCTTGGGAGATGACAACACAGAGAAAGCACCCTGCAGTTCAGTGCCACTGCATCTCTGGCAAATAAATCCCTTGGCTGATTCAACTCAAGTCCGAGTGGCACCAGACTTGCCAAAGAACACCAGGGGCAACGAATTCTGCCCACACAGGCAAAGAGAACCACTGAAGCCAATTGAACTAAAAGCAAAAGCAGCTCAGCTACAAGAGTAGGCCATAAACAACACAAATAGGGAACATCCCTGCCAGATGAGGATGAACAGGAGACACTGCACTGCAGGAAGCCTCAGGATGTCTTCTTCAAGGCCACTGATTTCAAGAGCAGGAGACAGAGCTGACTTTACCAACATACAGTAAGAGACAAAGAGAGTTAGTCAAAATGAGACGACAGAAGAATATGTCCCAAAATGAAGGAAGAGGACAAAACCATGGAAAGAGCTACATAAAACAGAGAAAATAATATGCCCAATAGAGGATTTAAAGTAATGGTCATAAAGATACTCACTGGAGTTGAGAGTGGAGGACCTCAGTGAGATGCTCAAAAAAAGGAAACATAAAAAAGAATCAAGCACAGGTGAAGAACTCAATAACTGATATTAAAAATACACTAGAGGGCAGAAATAGTAGACTAGAGGAAACAGAAGAATGGATCAGCCAACCAGAGGATAGAGTAATGAAAATCAATAAAGCTGAAGAGGAAGCAGGGGCGCCTGGGTGGCTTAGTCGGTTAAGCGTCCGACTTTCGCTTAGGTCATGATCTCACGGTTCGTGGGTTAGAGCTCCGCGTCAGGCTCTGTGCTGACTGCCAGCTCAGAGCCTGGAGCCTGTTTCAGAGTCTGTGACTCCCTCTCTCTCTGACCCTCCCCTGCTCACGCTGTCTCTGTCTCTCTCTCCTAGAAATAAATAAAACATAAAAAAAAAAAATTTAAAAACAAAAAAAGCTGAAGAGGAAGCACAATAATAACAAGTGAAAACAGGCTTAGGGAACTCAGCAACAACATGAAGTGTAACAACATTCTCATTATAGGGATCGCAGAGAAAGAGAGTGAAAAGGGGACATAAAATGTATTTGAAGAAATAACTGCTGGAAACTTACTAAATCTGGGGAAAACAGAAATCCAGAAGACCCAGAGAGCCCCCAACAAAATCAACTCAAGGAGGTCCACATCAAGACAGAGTAATTATAATGGCAACAAGTGTTAATAAATTGAATTTTAAAGGCAGCAAGAGAAAACAGTTACGTATAAGAGAAACTCCAAAAGGCTATCAGTAGATGTTTCAGCAGAAACTCTACAGGCCAGAAGACAGTGGCATGACATATTAAAAGTTCTGAAAGAAAAAAATATGCAGCAAAAAATACTCTATCCAGTAAGGCTGTCATTCAGAATACATGAAAAGGTAAAGAGCTTCCCAGACAAACATAAAGAAATTAACGTCAACTAAACCAGCCACTATTAAAGGGGACTCTTTGAATAGAAAGACCACAAGCAGGAGTTAGAAAGGTAAAAAGCAAGAAAGCAATAAAAGTTAAGTATATGTATAAAAGCCAGTCAAGGGATTCACAAAATAAAAGGATGTATAATACGACACTATATACTGAAAATATGGGTGGAGAGAGGTAAAGAATGGGTTCAAACATAAGCAACCATCGACCTAATATAGACTGCTAACTGCATAAAATGTTAAATACAAACCTAATGGTAACCACAAATCAAAAACCAGTAATAGATATGCAAAAAAATAAAGAGAAAGGAACACAAGCAAATCACTGAAGAGAGCCAGCAAACCATGAATGATAGCAAGAAGTGAACAAAGAAGAACTACAAAAAGAACCATAAAACAAATAACAAAATGGCAACAAATACATACCCATCAGTAATTACTGTGAATTTAAATGGAGTAATATGGGGTACCTAGGTGGACAGCACATTAAGCATCCAGCTCTTGGTTTTGGCTCAGGTCATCATCTCATTGTTCATGGTTCGAGCCCTACAATGGGCTCCATGCTGTCAGCACAGAGATTCTCCATCTTGGGATTCTCTGTCTCTCTCTCTCTCTACCCATCTCCTCTGTTTGTGCTCTCTCTGTTAAGATTAATAAACTTTAAAAAATGGACTAAATGCTCTACTCAAATGACAGAGGGCAATAGAATGAATAAAGAAGCAAGATCCGTCTATATGCTACCTACAAGATACTCATTTCGGACCTAAAGATACATGCAGACTGAAAGTGAAAGGATGGAAAAGCATTCATCATGCAAATGAATGTATAAAGAAAACTGGAGTAAAAATACTTACATCAGACAAAGTAAACTTTAAATAAAGACTGTAATAAGACACAAAGGACATTGTATAACTATAAAGACAATCCAACAAGAAAATATAACAACTGTAAATACTAATGCACCCAAATACATAAAACAGCTAATGGGAAACATAAAGGAAGTAATCAATAGAAATACAACAGTAGTATGGGACCTTCGTACCCCATTTACATCAATGGACAGATCATCCAAACAGAAAACCAACAAGGAAACAGTGGCTTTGAATGACACACTGGACCAGATGGATCTAACAAATACATACAGAACATTCCACCCAAGACAGCAGAATACATTTTCTTTTCAAGTACACATGGAACATTATCCGGAATTGATCACGTTAGGCCACCAAACAAGTTTTCAACAAATGAAAAAAAAAATCAGTCTTACCATGTATCTTTTCTGAACACAACACTTTGAAACTAGAAATCAACCACAAGAAAAAAATCTGGAAAGACCACAAATACATGGATGTTAAATAACATGTTACCAAACAATGGATGGGTCAACCATTAAATCAGAGAGGAAATTGAAAAATACATGGAGGGGCACCTGGGTGGCTCAGTCAGTTAAGCATCAGACTTCAGCTCAGGTCATGATCTCATAGTTTGTGGGTTCAAGCCCCATGTCAGGCTCTGTGCTGATAGCTCAGAGCCGGGAGCCTGCTTCCGATTCTGTGTCTCCTTCTGCCTCACTCCCTCCCCTGCTTATGCTCTGTCTCTATCTATATCTCAAAAATAAAATAAACCTTAAAAATTAAAAAAAAATACATGGAGACAAATGCAAATGAAAACACAATCGTCCAACATCGTTGGAATGCAGCAAAAGCTATTCTAAGGGGAGAGTTTAAAAAAATACAGGCCTATCTCAAGAAGTAAGAAGAATCTCAAATAAACAACCTAACCTTACTTGTAAAGGAGCTAGAAAAAACAACAATAAACAAAATCCAAAACCAATAGAAGGAAAGAAATAATTATGATTAGAGTGGAGGAACCTCCATATTGTTTTCCAGAGCAGCTGCACCAGTTTGCGTTCCCACCAACAGTGTGAGGGGGTTTCCCTTTCTCCATATCCTCACCAACACGTGTTGTTTCCTGTGTTGTTGAGTTTAGCCATTCTCACAGGTATGAGGTGATATCTCATTGTAGCTTTGATTTGTACTTCCCTGGTTATCAATGGTAGCATGCAAACTGGTGCAGCCACTATGGAAAATAGTAGAGATTCCTCAGAAAGTTAAAAATACAACTACCCTATGATCCAGGAATCACACTACTGGATATTTACCCAAAAAAATACACAAAAACAATAATTCAAAAGGATACATACACCTTGATGTTTATAGTAGCATTATTTACAGTAACAAATTATGGAAACAGCCCGTGTCCATCGGCTGATAAAGAATATGTGGTGTATACATATGCAATGGAATATTATTCAGCCATAAAAAAGAATGAAATCTTGCCATTTGCAATAATGTGAATGGAATTATAGAGTAGAATGCTAAGTGAAATAAGTCAGTGAGAGAAAGACAAATAGGATTTCAATCATGTGAAATTTAAGAAACAAAACAAAGAGGCAAAGGGGAGAAAAAGAGAGGCACCAAGAAACAGATCCTTAACTACAGAAAACAAACTGATGATTACCAGAGGGGCAGTGGGTGAGGAGATGTGCTAAATAGGTGATAGGGCATTAAGCAGTACACTTGAGATGAGCACTGGGTGTTATATGGAAGTGTGGAATCACTACATTGTGCACCTGAAACTATTATAACACTGTTTGTTAACTAACTGGAATTTAAATAAAAATTTCGAAAAATTATTAGAGTAGAAATAAAGGAAACAGAAACTAAAACAAAACAACAGATCAATGAAACCAGGAGCTGGTTCCTTGAAAATATCAACAAAATTGATAAACCTTTAGCCAGAGTCATTAAAAAAAAAAAGTGAGTGGGGAGGGTAAGAGAGTACTCAAATGAAATCAGAAATCAAAGAAGAAAGAAGCAGCTCCTGGGTGGCTCAATAGGTTAAGCATCAACTCTTGATTTCAGCTCAGGTCATGATCTCATAGCCACGAGATCAAGCCCAGCATCATGCTCTTTGCTGGGCTTGGGGCCTGCTTAAGATTGTCTCTCTCCCTCTCACTCTCCCCCTCCCCTTTTTGCACATGTGTGCGAGCTCTCTCTAAAAATAAATAAATAAATAAAAATTTAAAAAAGAGAAAGAAAGAAGAAAGAATAAATAACCACCAGCCCAACAGATATGCAAAGCATTCTAAGAGAATATTATGAAAAATCATATGCCAACAAATTGGACAACCTAAAAGAAATGAATACATTATTAGATATATAGAAACGAAACCAGGAAAACAGAAAAAAATGAGCAGACTGATTATCAGTAATGGAATTTAATCAGTAATTAAAAAAAAAACTCCCAACAAACATAAGTCCAGGACCAGATGTCTTCACAGGCAAATTCTACCAAACGTTTAAAGAAGAGTTAATACCTATTCTTCTCAAACTATTCCGAAATATAGAAAAAGCAGGAAAACTTCCAAATTCATTCTATGAGGTCAGCATTACCCTGATACAAAAACCAGATAAAGATATTACAAAAATAGAGAACTACAGACCAATTTCTCTGATGAACACAGATGTCAAAATCCTCAGCAAAATATTAGCAGACCAAATCCAACCACACATTAAAAAAAAAAAAAAAAATCACTGACCATGATTAAGTGGGATTTATTCCTACAATGTAAAGGTGGTTCAATATTAGCAAATCAAAGTGATATATCACATCAACAATAGAAAGGGTAAGAACCATATGATCATTTCAATAGATGCAGAAAAAGCATCTGACAAAGTACAACATCCATTTATGATAAAAACCCTCTGGAAAGTTGGTCTAGAGGGAATGTCAACATAACAAAAGCCATATATGGAAAAACCCACAGCCAACGTCATCCTCAATGGGGAAAAAACTTAGAGCTTTCCCCCTAAGGTCAGGAACATGACAAGAATATCTATGCTTACTAGTCCTATTTAGCATAGTACTGGAAGTCCCAGACACAGCAATCAGACAACAGAGACAAGCAAAAGGCATCCAAAGTGGTAAAAAAAAGTAGTACAGCTTTCACTATTTGCAGATAACATCACCCTATATATAGAAAATACTAAAGTACCAAAAAACTACTAAACTGATAAATGAATTCAGTAAGGTCACAGGATACAAAATCAATATACAGATTTTGTTGTTTTCAGTTTGTTTATTTTGAGAGAGAGAGAGAGAGAGAGAATATGAGCAGAGGAGAAGCAGAGAGAGAGGAAGAGAGACAGAATCCTAAGCAGGCTCCACACTGTCACAGTGTGGAACCTGATGTGGGGATCAAACTCATGAACCTGTGAGATCATTATCTGAGCCAAAACCAAGAGTCAGATGCTTACTGAGTCACCCAGGAGCCTCCAAAATCAATATACAAAAATCCACTGCATTTCTATATGCTAAAAATGAAGTAGTAGAGAGATTAAGAAAAAAATTCCATTTAGAACTGCACCAAAAATAACAAAATACCTAGGAATAAACTTAACCACAGAGGTGAAAGAACTGTATACTGAACACTATAAAATACTGATGAAAGAAATTGAAGACAACACACCAAAAAAAAGGAAAGCTATTCCATACTAATGGAAGAATATGTATATATATGTGTGTGTACATATATATATACACATGTATATGTATATACACACTCAATGAAATATTACCCAGTCATAAAAAAGAATGAAATCCTCCCATATGCAACAACGTGGATGGTCCAGAGGGTATGATGCTAAGTGAAGTAAGTCAGAGAAAGACAAAAAGCATAGTGAGTTTACTCATATGTGGAAGTTAAGAAACAACAAATGAACAACAAAATAAGACAAACCAAAACAGACTCTTAAATAGAGAACAAACTGGTGTTTATCAGAAAGGGATTGAGTGGGGATATCAGTTATATAGGTGAAGGGGATTAAGAGTACACTTACCATGTTAAGCACCAAGTAATGTATAGAATTGCTGAATCATTATATTGTATACCTGAAACTAATATAATACAATATGTTAACTATACTGGAATTAAAAATTTTTTTAAAGTAAGAAGTCTATCATCAACAACAGTAGCAAGTTAACATCTCTCAAAGAAAATCCAAGCCCTCTCAACTGCATATTTTCATACTAGGAACGTTGTCTTTGCCTGTATGTATAATGAGGCAGATATTAATAACATATGGTACATTCAGTATCTTTAAGTTGTTAGAAATAAAACATATCCAGAGAGATGTGTTTTGGTTCAATCTTTCATTGGAACAAGTCTTTCCCATCTCTCTACATGGTTCATACCTGGTCACTGGAACCACTCGATGTATTAATAATATAAATCCTAAGAATAACTAATAGGCACTGATATGGCTGCAATATTCTAAGGATGAAACCTTAAACAATGAGGTCACAAGAGCAAAGAAACTTTTAAAACATCCTGATGTACAAGGAAAGCGGAGATAGAATAGTTTTTTGTTTTTCTTCCCCTCTATTACATTTATGGTAGTAACTGTTTGGATACATTTGGAATTATAAATAATTAAAACAGCACTGCCTCTCCAAATGAGTACTGAAGTCCCAACTGATATTTTATTGCATGATTCAGTTAATTTAATAATAGAAGACAAATCATGGCTCTTTAATTGACAAAACTTTACTTTTTAAAAGAAATAATTAAGTCTCAAAACTCCATAGGCTTTCTTCTCCACAGTCCTCCAAGTTTACATCTAAAAGTTTCTAAAATCTTGTAACAGACACCAAAAATTTAATTTCAGAATAGCTTGAATATACTTTAGTGGTGATAACTGTTATATTTCCTCACCTCTAGGAGGGTGTGGTGGGTGTGTGTGTGTGTGTGGGTGTGGGTGTGTGTTACGAGAACTGATTTTACAAGTATAAATTTTTACTATTTTTTACTATGTTATTAATTGTTCCTGTGGCCTGAAATAAGATAATTCATAATGCTTGTAAAAAATATACTGAATCTGCTTTTGTAAATAACTTGTTTTTAAAAGGAACATCAATAAAGTAAAAAACATATTGAAATATAACTAACCAGTCATTTCACTGAATCCGAGGGTGTTCCAACTGACTGGGGTCTTACAGATCTTCTAGTAAATTCCTCTGATACTCAACTTGGAAAATCTCCGAGGTGAAGACTGATATTGAATACATAATTGCTCCAAGTCACAGAGCAAGTAAGTGACAAAGGCAAGAAGAAAACAGTTCACGTGCTTGCCAAATCAGTATACTGTCTTTTAATACTGCCCACTGTTAACAACGACCATTCGGTGTTTACTGTTCTTTTCCAAGTCCTTCCTATCCATTACTTCATGAATCCTCTTATGAGGATACATACCCTACACACAAACATGGTCATTCCCTTAAAAACTCCAGAAATGAACTCTTACTACCCCACATCTTCAAACCTGCTCTCTCACTAGTCCTGACAACCCCAATCCTTCCACCATATTGCTCAAGCCAAAAACCCTGAAATCGCCCTTGACTCATCTCTTCCTTTCATACCTACATTCAATCCAGCAGCAAATTTTATCTCAAATCTGACCACTTCACTCTTGTCCATGTGACCAATTTTGACAGCCTACAGATGTCCAGCACATAGTAGATGGTAATTAAACACCAGCTTAATGTCAAGTGAATAGTCTCCTAATTGGTCCCATCCCTGAGCCCTTCCATTCCTGACTTCTTTACAGTCTGTGGTCTGCAAGAGTCTAATGAGGTAGTCCAGAGAAAATGTCAAACAGACTGTATCACTTCTTCACTCCAAAGTTCCCAATGAACTCTCATCACATTGAGAATAAAATGTAAAATCTAATGACCTTGCTCACTCAGCTCCATTCACGGTCCTTATGGCTCTTCTTCGGCATTCAAGCAAGCTCCTGCCTCAAGACTCTTTTCACTTTGTTTCCTTCATTATTCCTTTACTTAATTCATCTTTTCTCCAGCCCAGACCTCCTTACCTACACTAACTCCCCACACCCTCCCTCTCAACTTCCATTCATAAGTAAAAAGAGTTGTCTGCACTTCTACATATTTTCCTCCCACTCTTATTCGTTAGCCTTTTCCATCTAGCTTCCATCTCTGTAGCACCCTAAAATGACTCTTACTAAGGTCACCCATAATATCCGTGTTACCAAAAACTGATAAAAATATTGTCTTCATCATCTTGGTTGGTTTCTCACAGCATTTGACACTACTTATTCTTCCCTACTTTTGAAACATCAATTTTCATGCCCTCCACAAAATCGTAATCTCATCTTCCTATCTGGCTCTTTTTTTTCTTCTGTTTCTCCTTGAGGGCTCACTCTTCCTAATGAAGCTATTAATTGCTGTGGTTCTTGGGGTGCCTGGGTGGCTCAGTCGGGTAGGCGTCCGACTTCGGCTCAGGTCATGATCTCACGGTTCGTGGGTTCGAGTCCCGCGTCGGGCTCTGTGCTGACAGCTCAGAGCCTGGAGCCTGTTTCAGATTCTGTGTCCCTCTCTTGCTCTGCTCCTTCCCTGCTCATTCTCTGTCTCTCTCTCTCTCTCTCTCTCTCTCTCTCTCTCAAGGAAGGATAAATAAACATTAAAAAAAAAAATTGTTGTGGTTCTTGACTCCCCAGGTGATCTCATCATGCCCATTACCTAAACATTTGTGGAGCTAGATTTTTCATCTTTAGTCCAGATTCGTATATCCAGCTGTTTTTGCGGATTTCTTTTATAAATTGCATGGGTGTAGCAAATATGTATCCTAAACCAAACACGTGATGCATGCCCCAATCCAGAACTAACAACAAATGTTCCAATTTTATTTTAATTTTTTTAATATTTTTTTAATGTTTTATTTATTTCTAGGAGAGAGAGAGAGACAGCATGAGCAGGGGAGGGTCAGAGAGAGAGGGAGTCACAGACAGAAACAGGCTCCAGGCTCTGAGCTGGCAGTCAGCACAGAGCCCGACACGGGGCTCAAACCCACGAACCGCAAGATCATGACCTAAGCGAAAGTCGGACGCCTAACCGACCAAGCCACCCAGGCGCCCCTTTTTAATGTTTATTTTGAGAGACAGACAGAGGATGATCAGGGGAGGGACAGAGAGAGAGGGAGACAAAGAATCTGAAGCAAGCCCCAGACTCTGAGCCGTCAGCAAAGCCCAATGCGGGGCTCAAACCCACCAACTGCAAGATCATCACCTGAGCTGAAGTCGGATGCTTAACCGACTGAGCCACCCAGGTGCCCCAAGGATCCAATTTTAAAAGTCAGGTCCTTTTTGGGATTCCCCACCACCCATGTCACTGTGCTATGCAGAGGTCTGGCACCTTAAACGTCTTCCTCTTCCTCATCTCCTCATATCCTTTTATCCATAAATCCCATTAGTTCTACTCTTCATCCCCAAACTGTCTATACATCCATCTCCACCTCCACTGAACCATCCCATCAAACTACCCCTGTGTTTCACCCAGATTACTGAACTGAGAATCTACCTGTGTCAGCTGGTTCTCCACACCACAACCATAATGATATACTGAAAAAGCACATTTATTCATACTGAAACCCTTGATTAAAGCTTCCCAATGACTTCCCACTGCCTTTAGGTCAGAAAAGCACTACCTGGTCTAGCTCCTACTATATCCTCAGTCTCTGCTCACATGGCGTTCACACATACTCTGTCCTGCAGTCGTACTGGTTTTACACTGCAAGTTCTTTGCAAATGCTGCTCTCTCCTCTCTGTTCAGGTAACTCGTAGCCCAGTGGTCTTTTCTTCAATGAAACCTTCTTTCCCTCCTACAGCCCTGACCTAGGGTTTGTGACTAATTACTTAAAATTTAACAAATGCCTACTTTTCAAGAGTAATATATACAGAGAACCAACTGCCTCAGCTTGCAGATAATTAGTTTCTAAAATGTCTTGTCTATGTAAGTATTCTGCAAATATTACCTCTTCCTCTCTTGCAATCCCCTGATCCCCATGATTGTGTAGGACCCAGAACACTGCCGCTGTAAACAAGACTTCAGAAATTGAAATTAAGAGAGAATGGCCCCTTTTTTTCAACTTCAATAGAAAAATATTCAATTAGTAATTGGGAGGTCATAATTCTTCGATGAATTCCACTTCTGAATTATTATGCCAGTTTCTAATGGAACATATAAATTCCAATGACCTGAGGTTCATATTTTCAAATGGCTTCAAGAGATACTGTCAAGTTATGTAAGCACCCAGGGAACAAGAGAGAGAGAGAACAAGAAAAACCACTAAACTAGAAGAAAGCTAGGAGAGATCAAGTCCCCTATCTGCAAATATCACCCCATGATCAAGAAAAAACACACGATATCAGGCAATGTTCATTTAGAATAGCAGCATTCATTTCAGCATGAAAAGGTAGAGTCACTTGTGGTTTGTTGTAATGAGGCTTGTTGTATACAGCAGCTCATTCTTAATAAGGGAAAACGCAATTTGGAGTTTACTTACAGGCAATAGCAGTATCAGTACTGAGAGGCTCTTAGTTCACTCTACTGGTAAGTTTCTATTTTAAATGTGCTTGAGATTTATAATTTGCTTTCTAATCTTTTATTCCTTACATTTCACCTCGTTTTTACACATCAGCATCCCAGACAGAAAAGTAAAGAGTGTGGGTGTATATAGCAGTGTCTGACATAGATTCAGACATTCAATTTTGCATTTACAAAATCTGTACTGCAAAAACATTCCTATGAATATATGGTACCCATAACATAATAATAATTCCATTGACAGCATGGAATTTCTTGCTTTCCACAGAAGCCTCTGCTAGTACAACTCAGTATGGAAGCAACTCACATAAGAGGCTGACCTGGGGGAGGTTAGGAATTGGATTAAGAAATGGCTTCCAACCCCACTCATCACTTCTTTCTCCTTTTCCTATAATCAGTTGATGCTCAGGAGATGGGATTTTATCCCCTGGAGACCTCCATCTGAAATCAAAGTGACCATGTTCTTCTACTTTCTGACTGTAGGAAAGTAAATGGCTTGTCCCGATGGAAGGTGGTAGGGACAAGCATAGAATCATCCATCCTATCTTCCAGAAAGAAACGAACAGAAGCGAAGTGGAGAAGCTCAGTATGTCAAGAAGTAATCCTACTGAAAGCCCATCTGTGCAATGTTCATGTGTTATGCAGATGGAGGCAAGAAATTCAGGTAACTGCTGGCTTGGAGTGTCCCACAATAAAATAAACAGATTAGCAAATGTTGCTTGCAAATGAGTACAAGCATCCCCTAATTTGCAAATACAAAGCTATACTGGATATTCATTTATATTCCCCACCATCCAGCCAGACAGTTATTGCCCACAGTGTATCCTTGCCCTAGATCTTCTCTCTTTTTTCCAGCAGCAGAGTCCTTTGTTCGGTGAAAATCAAAACAAAAAAAGTAGACAACAAAACATTAACTTACTAATAGAAAGATAAAAGTAAAAAAAGTTGAAGGAAAAGTTCTGTAACGCAAGAAAAGTTTATTTGGGGTGTCTTTATGAAATCGATTTCAATAGCTTTATTTCAAATTACTTCCCTCTATACTTCCTCAGTTTTTTTAGTTCATTTTCATGTGCTGCTTGAAATCCTACCAATTAAAGATACAAGATTGGTAAATATCATTTCTGAAAATGACAATAACTCTAGAGGGATTAAGAAAAAAAATCAGGCAGTTTAATGTGAATGAGGATTTTCTCAATAGAACATTTACCTATTTCCTGGATTATAAAACCAATACATTAGGAAACAAGAAACTATAATCACTTTATAATACCAACATCCCAATCTATAAACATTTAATATTTGGATTTTTCTTTCCTTTTTTATATGCATTTTTCTAGGGTTGATACCACACTGAATTTGCTCCTTTACATTTAAGCTGATGCGTTTTCCCCTGTCATTAAGTGTCTTCATAAATACAGTTTTTAGTGGTTGTGTAACACTAAACTGCATCCATCTACCACAATTTACTTAACCATTCACCCAGTGATGCACATTTAGGCAGTTTCCAATTTTTTATTATCAAAAAGAAAGCTGTGATTAACATCTTTATGCAAAAATCTTTGCATTTCATAATATCGTTTTAGGATAGAGTCTGAGAAGAGGAATTACAGGGTCAGAAGGAGGGCAGGCTGCTTTCTGGTTAACATGTATTGAAGTGAGCTACACTGAGGGCTTGGGACACTCTCAGGGATTGGACAGGCTTGAGGTACTGAAAGTGAAGCAAAAAATAGCATGAAAGCAAAGAAGGGGAGTGTCAAAAAGTGGGGAAGAGAGAAAGGTGAAAGATGCCAAAGGTATTCTTCACCTCTTACACAAGTTTGCCTTGGGCTGGCCCTGCAGAAGATGAAAGGACCTTTATTCTATTTTCTTTTTATACGATCTCCTGTTTCAAAATCTAGGTCTTGGGCTAAAAACTGCTCAAGGTCAGCTACAATATTACAAGTTTAAAAACAAAAATTTATGTTTGCTTGTATAGTTATGTGCATTCCAAATTCAGAGCAAGGAACTGGAAGCTAACTTTAAGGAGACAATATGTGAAATGGTTAAAGGCACATATTCCAGAGAAAGAGTAACATGGACGGTTCAAACATTGCCTCTACCACTCACCGTATAACCTTAAACAAGATACTTTACTTCTCTAAGCCTCAATTTCCTCTTCTCTGAGATAGACTCAATTAATAGTATCCATAGAGTTATCAAGAGCATTAAATGAGTTAATGGTATAAAGTGTTTAGAATAAGGCCTGGCACTATAAAAAATAATATTTGTTGTTATTATAAAGCTTGGAAAACAATAAAAGCTGAGACCAATGTTAACAGAGAATGAACCAGGATAGCAGGAAAGCAATTTCTTACAATAGTGTTAAATATTACACAGTAGAAGGGTAGCCTCTTTAAATCAAGATTTCGGAAAGGACCAAAAAAAAAAAAACCCCAGGGTCAAAGTTGACCTTTCAAAGTATTGCTGGTACATAATATTAAAGTCAAAACAATTAATGGAACAAGAGACGGGGTAATATTTGTCTTGATTATCCCTAAGAAGTCAGTCATCCTTCAGACTTAGAAGGTATCTGCAATCAACATAGTAAAAATATGCCCATAGCTGAGAACCCTGGATGGATTTCAACCCTAAAGACCCAGACAACTTCATTTCAAGATGACACATATTTGAAACAGGCTGTAGTCCTAGGTTCATCTTAAACCACACAACTAGACACTCCAGTGAGGTTCATCTTAATTCAGATTACAGCTGGTGAAATGAAACCCTAAGAAAATCATTAACATGGCTAATACCACCAAAACAGAAAGTCGAGGGTAACAGAAAAATAGTTCTGTGACAACTTGGACATCTTTATCTGGCAGAAGGGCCTACACTTCAGAAGAAAAAATTAATGAGGAGAATAGGAGCCATTGCTTACACATTACACAGAAAAGGTGCCCTCAGGAAATGCTGGTTTATGAGAAGGAGATGCTCTTGCTCGAACTAATTAAGTAACTGGAAAAGAATTTCCATTTTCAAGTTTGGCGGTCTGCATGAGAACCCATGGTCCCTTACTTACCTGACAAGAGCAGTGTAAATGAACAAAGCAAGGATGCAACCCAAGTAGTTCCTGTCTGAAATCCCCCAGCCCTTTGACAAGGCTTCTCTTCTTCATCAAGCCTGTTTGTACCACAAGAGAACGCTTTTGTGATGTTTTTCTTCCACCAAACCAAAAGCAGGGATGTCTTTAACTCCTGTGCCTCACTTTCAACTAGCATATACCGAATAAGAATTAAATCAGTGAATATTCCATCTAATTTTGAACTCTTTCGTCTGCTTGGGCAGTTCCATCCCATTCACTCAAAAGCAAGCATAAAATGTCCATGGCAATGGCTTTAGCCAGTGTTTTCCCATGGAAGTTTGCACTGATTGGTTCTGGTTGGTGGACAAGCATTTAAACATTATTCTAGGGTTGTTTTTGTTCTCCTCAAACAACAACAACAAAATGCATTTTCTCTTCTTTTCCTCCTACACTTTCAGCTGTTGTGCCAAGTAATAAGGGTTAGATCAGAGGGAAAAAAAAGTCTCCTGTAGGATTTAACCAAGTTTACACTGATTTGTCAAGGTACACAGAATACAGAATTTCAACAAAAGCGGCTATTGTCCAGGGAGGCAGCACACAGTGTCCTTCTGTGTTCCTGTCTCCATGCTGGCTGGCTACTGTAATCTCCCGATGCAATGTCAACTGATGAAAGCTTACCTTTCCAACAACCTTCAACTCTCATGATGGTTTAACATCCTTCTCTCTTAACTTTTTCCCTTTATCCGACAGTAGTAACAATACTAATGCCATTTATTAAATACTGGTATCCTTATCACATCCTTGGTATATACACATGAGCTCAGTCATGCTCACATCAAGTGTGAAAATAAGTATAAATCACAGAGTCTCAATTTCTACATAAGGAAACACAAGTTCAGTTAGATTCATTCTCCAAAAGATCTCAACTAGTAAACAACAAAGCCATGACTCCAGCTGGGATTTGTCCCATGTTCAAGACTATGATGTTTCCATCATGTTCAACAGTCCCACACTTTCTGGATAAAGTAGTCTGTTCTATTATCAGCTCAGACTCAGCAGAGGAAGTATAGGGATGTCTCCTCTAAGTCCTACGATCACCTAAACTTGTGCAACATAATGGTTTACATAGCATTTTAACTTCATTTGCAAATCGCATCACCCACATCTGAATTACAGGGTTTCACACCCTGCCACCAGCCCACCTACATTCTGTCCTTCAGCATGCTAAGTACTTAAAGCACTTTGAACTCAAATCAAATGTGTTGGCTAAGGCTGTTCCCTATGTTTGGAGAGAAAGCATCTCTATTCTTCTAACCACCCTTCAGCCTTTACTCAACCACCTGCTTCTCAGCAGCTTTCAATTATCTCTATTCTAAGGGCATTTGGGTGGCTCACACAGTTAGGTGTCTGACTTCGGCTCAGGTCATGATCTCATGGTTCACAAGTTCCAGCCCCATATCAGGCTCTGTGCTGACAGCTCAGAGCCCGGAACCGGCTTTGGATTCTGTGTCTCCCTCTCTCTGTCCCACCTTTGCTGACGCTCTCTCTTTCAAAATAAATGAAAACATTAATTTTTTTAAATACACAAATCTCTCTATTCTACTATTGCCACATATGATTATGAGTGTGTATTTAGTTTTCCGTTTCTGTCAACTATAAACTACTAGAAGGTAAGGGTACTTCATCATTTTCATTTCATCCATTCATTTCTCCCCTCGTTTCTTAAAGAATCTGATAATCATTCTGCAGTAAGATTTATTCAATTAATTACAAAATTAATCAAGTTAGTTATGCCATATTCTGTCCCTTCCTTTTCATTTCTACTTTAAAACCTCACTTATCTTTCAGAAAAAATGTTGCTTTAGGTTTCTACTTTTTTTTTTAGAATACAGAAAATTCCAAAGAATATCTGCTAAGCCATGATGTCATTGATCCAGAAAGCCAGCTTGCTTTAGAACACTACTCAATGAATAAAAGCAGTTTGGTTCAGTATTTTTTTAGTTTTCCTCTTGTTTTACAAGGTAAAGACCAAGGAAAATACCAAAAGTGACTGCTACATGTATTCATAGTGTGGAATAATAAAGCTGTGAAAAGCAGGGACTTCTGTGAATTTCAGTTAACAGAGTACCATGCAAAGCAAAGATCACCTTACACAACATTCAGAATCCCCAGGCTTAGAAGCAGTCCATGAAAGTCAAGAGCTCTGAAACTTAAATTTCATTAACTTCATGGCAAGCCCACCTTTGAAGACAACAAAAATAGCATAAATTTCCCCCAGGAAATCAAGTTGACAGGAACAAGCTGAAAGTAAACCTCTCAGTATTTGGTGGGTGCCAGGTAGGACTATGCAATTACAATCCACTACACTAGTGAAGATAGGAAAACCAGGGGAAGCCAAGAGAGTAAATAAAATGGCTAGGATATTCTAGAGGAAGAAATAAATTCCACAAAATGCTTATGAAAGTGATTAGCATAGTGTTTCACTAAGAAAAGATATTCATTTCTTTCTTGTTCCCATCCAGAGACATTGGACTAGAGTTTGAAGGTCTCTTCATTAATTGTAGAACAGGGTCAGGACAAGTAGCACATAGCTGGCTGCACATTCTTCATATGTGAGAGGAAGCTCAGAGCAGCGACTCAGAGTATCTTTGGTAACACCTGCATAGGTGGGTTATTCTGTACTGAGTCCTGGCCTTTCTATCCAGAGTCAGGTGCATTAACAGTGACATGGGATCGGCTCACAAGAAATCACCAAAGCCCAAAGAAATGTTAGCAAACTGTGTTAACAGTTTGCAAAATGTAGTCTGTCACTTCTGTTTAATTTGTATGTTCATACAGTGAAGACACAAGAGTTTAATATGTAGAGAGCAATCTTCTTTACTATTCCTCAGCTCCCAGATGAAGTCTTTCTTCCAAGATAAAAACACCAAATTTATAAAGCTACAATATTCCTATGGAAGGCTGAAGTTTGGAAGTCTTAAAAAGAATAAGTCTCAAAGCTTTTTCTAACAATTTTATTATTCTGGGAAGATGAAAAAGTATAGAGTTTTTGCACTACATGGATAGAAAGTGTCTGCTAGAGTTTTAATGCAGATTCTCCAACATATTCAAGCTGTAGACTCCTTAACTTTTCTCCCATATTTACCCTATAAATTGTTGCTTACAATAAAATGCATTAAGCAATTTTTCTTAGATGTACACATACATATGCATATCAAATGATAGGAAAAAAACTACCACCTAAAGCTTGTGATCATGATAGCAATTAGTCTTAAGACACTAAGTCAATATCATTTCAGCCAAACCCAAAGAAACTTGGCACTTACGAATGCTATGACAATGATGTTGTTGACGATGACGACGACGATGATAATGGCAGCAGTAGCTTTTATAGTCCTACTCTGTGCAATTACAGTACATATATTAACTTATTTAACTCTAGGATATAACACAGTCCTACAATAAGCATAATTCTATGCATTAGGGATACAAAGGGAGGAAGCAAGGAGAACAGTGATAAAGGAAAATCCCTACCCTCCAGTAGGATATTATACTTGCCATGTAGTAGTCAATGTCATATGTCTTCCACCCTTCTCTTTTCCTCATGGGCATTTTTATTAGAATTACCCTATTTCTCTTTCCCCACTATATGTTGAGGATGATAGAAGATAATTTCTCTTTGTCAATTCAGGACTTACAAGACTATAAGAAGCCATATCTAACACTGATGGGGAGGACTGCATATTACCAAGAGATACTGTTCTTTGGGCTCCGTGCAGTGAGGGGACTTTGGATGGTCTTCATTGGAGAGTGATTCTTTGTCCAGGGAGAAGTAGTAAATGGATATTTAAGTAGATGATTTAACCAAATGGATAAAATGCAGCAGAAAATGACTGGCTAGCTATTCTAGCTATTCATAGAACTTGTCTCTTTTCCTTTGCACACATAACTAGAGAACATTGGCCAGCCTCATTACAAGTTAAGAGAGGCCATCCTACCAAGTTCTGGCCAATGGCACAAGTACAGGCCTTGCCCATGAGAATCTCCCACATAAGTAATGCTCCATGTTCTTTCTCCTCTCACTTGTTGAAGTGATTAAGACCACCACAAACAAATCCAAGGCAACCAATTACCACTTGAAAATGAGCTGCTGTCTATAGGTAATTTCATCTTTCCCCTGACTTGAGCAAGAAATAAACATCTATTGTGTTAATCATCTAACAGTGGGGAAAAAGTATTATCTGTCACTGTAGCTCACACCTAACTAATACAAGGTATGACAGGATAAGGTCCATAGTATTATAGGAAGAGAAAGGGAACATAACCCAAAGTTCATAGCTAATACATTTTCTATAGAAAGCAATCTCTTTTACAAAGGAACTATTCAAGAGTTTTCTATACTTGCTGGTTCCACATCATTCCTGTTTTTTTAATTTCTTTTCATTGTAATACAAAGCATGCTTACAAAATAATACATTAAAATATATTACAATGATCCACCATTATTCTGAATCTGTTTAAATCATTTCCTGATATTCTCTACAGTTTTACCACACAGGAATGCAGTTCAGCACATATTGCTGAGTTTTAACCATACATAAATGGAATAATTTGTGTGGGTTTTTCTGCTACTTTCTGTTTGTACTCCAGCTTTTGATTTGGTTTTAAAATTCATCCATATAGATATTATGGCACATCACTTAATTTATAATGGCTACATTGTATCCCTATCTATGCTACTGTTGGTGGACATTTACATTTTCCAGTTTTTTACCGTAACAATCATTCTAGAAAAATTCTTATACACATTTCCCAGTGTAAATGTGCAGGAGTTTCTCTACAGTGAATCCATAAAATTGGTATTACTCATCTGTAAACATGCTTATCTCCAAATTTTATAGCTAATGCCGAACTATTTTTGAAACAACAGTACACTCCCAAAATCAGTGTTGGTTTTCATCCTGTCCAAAATTCATTAGTCATCATTTTTATATTGTTGTTAAGATTGAATGAGAAATAATACCTCAGTAAGTTTTCTGCATTTACCTGATTATTGTTGAACATCTTGTCATGTTTATTAGCCAATAGATTACATCTTGTAAATAATATGTCATAATCATATCTGTATTTTGCTGTTATGGTGTTTTATTATTGATTTTCAGAAGTTCTGTATATATTCTGGACAGTAATCCTTTGTAAGTTAAATACATTCCACATTTCTCCCTTTTTTTTGTACCTTGTCATCTCAGTTTCTTTACTGAGTCTTTTCATTTTTAAAAGTTCATAGATTTTATGTTTTAAGTGAATATCTCTTTTTCTTTACAGTTTACACTTTTAGGCCTTGTTTAGGACCTCATTCCTGACCTCACAAAAATATTTTCATTCAGTGCTAAGCTATTTTCTAGATACTGAAGATACAGCAACAAGTAGACAAAAATTCTGACAGTCTGGTGGAGGACTCTAGACAAAATTCATCAAGTAGACTATTTGACTTGTATATCTAGAGAGCATTCTGCATCAGACTTACAAGCAAAAAAAGGAAAGGGGAGAGTGAGTACAAAGAGATGGTGGTAGTAAAAGGTGGGGGAGGTGGTTTCAAGCATAATCAGGCATATGGCTTCTCTGAGAAAATAACATCTGAACAGAGTTCTTCTGATGGAATTGAGAAAGGAACTCAGGTGGATACCTGAGGCAAGAAACTTCCAGGCCTAAGAAGAGAAAATTCTCAGAGGTGGGGATGCCAACATGTTCTAGAAAGAGAAGAGAAAATGGTGTGATCAGAGAAAAATAAGCAAGGGAAAGAGTTGTAGGAAATTCCCCTAAACCAGATCCTCCCCCAAGCTCCCATCTCTATAGAAGAAAAGTCTGTTCCTCCAGGCGCTCAAGCCAAAATCCTTAAAGTCCTCCTTGATGCCTTTTTCTCATGTTCCCCAATCAGCTGGTATCTGACCATTTTTCAGCCTCTCCACTCCCATCACTGGGGTGCAGCTCACTATCGGGCAATTGAATTTCTGCAAGAGCTTCCTCACTGGTCTTCCCATTTCCTTTCTTGTCCCCCATTGGTGATTTCTCCCATAAGAGCCTCAAAGTTAAGTTATTGCTCAAAACACTTCCCACCTCACTCAGAGTAGCATCCAGAGTATAGAGTTCTTATCTTGACCTTCAAAATTTTACAACAGACATGGCACTCATCAGTCCTCTGACTTCATCTACCATTCTCTTTCTTACACGGTCACTAACCTCAGGCCCTTGAGCTGTGTGTCTATTAGTTTCTCTCTCTCTCTGTCACACATACACACACACACACACACACACACACACACACACACACACACACACTTCCAGGTTATCCTATCCTCACAGAGCACAGAGAGTTATTTGCAAACTGACAAGCCTGGCAGTTTTTTGTCAGTAATGAAAGAAGTCCCTGGCACTTTGCAATTCTTTTCTTTTGTTCCTATCATTTTTTTGTTTCTATTTGAAAACAGTTAAAATTATAGAAAATATCATTCAACCCTATTTTTAAGTCTGGCTTGCATATTAACCAAGAAATTTCTCTAGTTACTTGTAATGTAAGACAGCCCAAGTCTTACTTGATAAATTCTTTAAGAAAGTAAAAGCTGAATACTGCCTGTGGTATAGATGAAATTAAAATTAGCATTCCAAAATGTAGTAAAATATATAAAATTAAAAAAATAACAAGAAGGCATATGCCTTTCCTAAAAATAAGGCATCTCAAATATTTCCTTATTTCTCTCAAGTCCTGTGTGTGGGTTTAGTCTGCTCATCTAAACACCTCGGCACTTGACAGTGGCACAGTTAATTAACAGGGCTTGCACGGCCTAATATATTAAGAAAAACAGAAGAGAAAACAAAACACTTAACAGGAAACAGCCTCTTTTTTTTCCACCCCCACAAAGCAAATGATTTCAGCTGCAACAGCCTTAAACATTTATAGCTAACTAAATTTTTTATGAGATGCTACTAAGAAGGTTCAATCCATTTCTTAAGAATGATAGCCTGGTCACAGAGAGTCTCTTAGAAGGCAAGTATCCAAGTCTTTTTATTCTGCATTGGAATGTTCGTCAAAAGGCTAAGGAAAACTCAGTAACAATTCTGCCCTACCCAATCCCACCTCCTTTATCCAAAATACTAGCCCACGTCTTTTCTTTATAACTCTTACAAAGAACAAAACAGCTATAAGGAATAAAGTGCAAATTGAAAAAGAAAATACTCTCATGCAACTGGCAAACGAGCATCAGAAGAAAAAACATTCCTATTCATAGTGAGCAGTGTACAATATTAACATTTAGACATTGTGCTCCCCCAAATGTCATTGCCCCATTTTCTTGCTATTCCTAGTCTGCATGAAATTATAAAATGCCTTTCTTGTACCATCTCCACAACAGTGTTTTAGCACACACAAGCACAGAGACACATTATTAATATTGATGAACCAGGAGAAGTCTGTGCGGCTTGGCTTACAGAAAGGCCACCCTGCCTAGTATCCTGCTATCAAAAACGTAACAAAATTAGCTCAGAATAGCTTCGTGAAATCACCTGAAAGAGAGTATATTTGGATTATAAAAAGGGGAGGGGAATTGAAGTATAAAGAAATGCTAGACCAAGAATACATTAAGCAGAATTACCTTTTAAAATTAGTGTTGCATTACAAATTCCGATTTGAGACAATGTGTTATGAATGAAAAGACCTCAGTAGACCAGTAATTGGTTTGCAGCATGAAGAGCAGGCATGACAAATTCTGCCTTCTCAGATCCGGCCTTGTCCATCTTTTGTAGAGAAAGGTAATTTCATCTAAGCAAGTGTCACAAAAAAAAACTAGTAAAATTGAGAAGAGTTCCTTAGCATTATATGTTTGCATATTTTACACACACACACACACACACACACACACACACACGTCTTGTGGCCCCCAAAGAGATATGCTGAAGCCCTAACCTCCAGTACCTGAGAATATAAGGTGACCTCATTTAGATACAGAGTCACTGCAGATGGATTTAGGGAAGAGGAGGCTATATACTAGAAGACTGTGGATTTTTGATCCAATACAATTGGGTTCTTAGAACAAAGCGGAAGTTTGGACAGAGAGATGGAACCATACAGGGAGGAGGCCACTTGATGACAGAGGCAGAGTGATGCAGCTGCCAGAGAAGGAGCACCAAGGATTAATGGCTAAAACCAGAAGCTAGGGAGAGACAAGGAAGGACTCTAGCCAGTCTCAGGGGGAACGTGGCCCTGCTGACACCTTTATCCCAGACCTCTAGCCT
This sequence comes from Crocuta crocuta, assembly GCF_008692635.1. NCBI lineage: Eukaryota > Metazoa > Chordata > Mammalia > Carnivora > Hyaenidae > Crocuta > Crocuta crocuta. Next base: position 3,887,411 of record NW_027527441.1, read on the forward strand.
CCTGAACTGTGAGAGAATACATTTTTGTTGTTTTAAGCCACCCAGTTTGTGATGCTATGTTATAGCAGCCCAAGAAAATGAATACACACACACACACACACACACACACACACACACACACACACACACCAGGAAAAGACCCAGAAGGAAAGGCCTAATACTAGGTATTTGTATAGGAGGGTTCAAAACAGCCTATTTAAAATCAATACATGATTTGAGAATAATAAATTACAACTGGCTGCAAATATGGTGATTTTAAATACAATAGGGCATCCTACATGCATTAAATAATGCTAAACACTGGGCTATTTAAGGAAGCAGGATGGCTTAAAAACAAAGTCTAGCACTTCCCTTTGAACTGCAAAAGAAGGAAAGCACTACAGAGCCCCCATTCCCCAACCACCTTAGCTGGTCTCAAAAGAGGCCATTCAGTAATGAGATCAATTTCTTGTACAAATATTTTCATTCCTCAGTGTCACTATGAGATCTTTGGCTAGAGGCCGTATCCTCCTCCACCCAGATTTCTGCAACAGCCTCTTTTCTGGTTTTACCTCCTTCAAATCCATCCTGCTCACTGCCATGTGACTGTTATGCTCTAAAGCTATTCAGTGGTCCCTATTTGCACACATCTGCACTTCTTCAACTATCCCAAGGAACACTAGATTACTAGGATGTCTGTACACATATATATGTTGAATAATATCCTTAGGTCAAAAAGAATTGAGAGCTTGTGGCTTAAAAAATTAAAGAGGTTTTACTGAATGACTATGCCAATAGCTGTGGCAAAATTCCAAGGGAAAAAGGCTAATGAGCAGTGTTTTCCAAGCATATTGAATCAAGGATCCCTTTTTACTCAAATTTCATGGGACTATATTCCACAGAACAGATTTTAAAAGAGTATTTCCCCAAGGCATTAGTTTATCGAATTGCTCTAAATCACAAACTCTTAATACCCGTTATTTACATTATTCTATAAGACTGATATAACCCCAAAACTCTGATAGATGTCAGAAATTTGGTGATTTAACCAAAACAGAGATATATTTTTATCATACATGGAAGATAACCTTACCCAAAAGAGACATGCTAGATAGGCCAGCAATGCCAAGGATTCTGTCTTTGGAGTCATTCACACATTCCTTCCTTTATTATTCATTTAGCAAACATTTGAAGAACAGAAGAGATAGGGTCGAGCTTTTAGAGAATGGTCAGGTGGGAAATGCAGACAAATTAATATTAAAAGCAATTAGAATATTAAGTATGATAATTGAGAAAACTATGTAATCACATCAGAGGAAGCACCTGGCATGCCCCCAGATTAGGAGAAAAATTCCCAGGAAAAGTGGCATCTACGCTGAGTTTGGAAGGATGACTCGAAGAGACACAAGAGGGAAAGGTTGGGGAAAGCATATCAAATCCCCTTGGTCTCAACTGATTTCTAAGCTCACTACCCCAAAAGTGGGATTAATGACAGGTTACTTCCAATGTAAACTCTAATAAATATACTCTCTCATGGGAGATTAAGAGGATTCTTTGGAAGAGCCCTACCTAGGAGCGCCTGGGTGGCTTAGTCGGTTAAGCGTCTGACTTTGGCTCCAGTCATGATTTCACAGTTCGTGGGTTTGAGCCCCGCATTGGGCTCTGTCCTGACAGCCAGCTCAGAGCCTGAAGCCTGTTTCAGATTCTGTGTCTCCCTCTCTCTCTGACCCTCCCCTGCTCATGCTGTCTCTGTCTCTCTCTGTCTCTGTCTCTCTCTCTCTCTCAGAAATAAAACATTTAAAAAAAAAAAAAGGAAGAGACTTACCTAGAGGAAAATAGTTTAATAATCTATCAGTGATATATGCCACAGAGGAGAGGCAGAATCCAGACTTGTCCTTGTCAAACCTATTCAAATATTTCACATTTTATTTGCAATGGGTCTAAGAGGTAAAGAATTAACAGAAACTGGGGAGTGTGTTACAGAGTTACAGATATTGTGCAAGAGGGAGAAGTATGTGTATGACAAATAGTGACTGCTTGCTTATCTACAGTGGGTTATCTATTAATGAGAAATGCCCTTGTATAGAAAATATACAATGAATATACAAGTGGGATAGTAAGTGTTCACTTTGCATAGAGTATTTTATTGAAGAGGAAGGAACCTTTGAAATCTTCTAATTCAATCGACTATGCCTCAATACTTAGGAATTTAAGATACAGAAAAGTTATGCACCTGCTAAGGGAAATATACCCTTGTTGGTGGCCAATCTACACTGAACTAAGTTTTTTTGGCTGCCTGTTCAAGGTTTGGTCTACTACCTCATGGTAGGATTATTAGACATGAGCTCATTCAAAAAACAGTCATGAGGCAGCTACTATGCAGTGGCCACTGCTCTAGGTGTTGCGGATCAAAACATCTCTACTAATGATGGAGCTAAAGAGAGTGGAGCAAATTAAGGAAATACAAAACTGCCAGGTATGGAGTACAGGATTCTAGTTAATGAAGGGTAGTTGAGGAAGGTCTCATGGAGAAGGTGGTACTTGAACAGAAACCTGAAGTAAGGAATGAAGCCATGGAAATATCCAAAGGAAGCTCATTCCTGGCACAAGAAGCTCTTAGAGCAACAGCGTGGGGTATCTCAGAAAAGGCAAGGAAGCCCCAGTGTCAGGAGCAGAGTGAACTGGAAAGACTTGTAGGAAATGGGGTCAGAGGGTAACAAGAGACCAGAGGATAAAGGGCATTACAGGTCGTGGTAAAAACCTTGGTAATATACACCCAGTTAAGCTGGAAATCATTGGATGGTAGCAGAAAAGGGATTTAACAAGAGCTTTAATAATTTCACTCTGGCCAAGGAGCATAGTGTGTAAAGGTACAAAAAGAGTAGATATGACTTTATTGTAATAATCCAAGCAAAAGTTGGTGGATGGCAGCAATTAAGATAATAAGAAGTGGCCAAATTCTGGATATATCCAGCTAACATCTTGTGAATGTGAGGTATGGCAGAAAATACAAAGGACTATAAAATTTTGGGCCTGATTGATCTATTGGAAAACGGGAATTGCATTTTGTAGACTGAGGGAATATGGGGTGGGAGACCAGTAGTTCCTGCATAATGCTAAAAAGTTGGAGAAGTTTTAAAAAAAATGTCATCTATATGTTTGCAAATGGACAGACTTACATCATTTAATTATAATTACAGGCTATACCACTAAGAACTAAATAAACAAAAGCAACCAATAAAAACAAAGCACATAGCCTGATTACAGTGCTAACCTTTTGCAATGGCTACAAAGTATTATTTTGAGTTCCTATTTACAAATCAAAGTATAATTTTTTGTTAACCATTCACATGTGTAATCATATTATCCAGATACAAAAATACTAATGTACATTACCTCAAATTCCAACCACTGAACATTAAGGGAACTCTGTGGTTTTCTTGTTATAAAGGTAAAGCTCTAATTTAAGTTTCAATTAGCATAGTAAGTATACCTTTCACCAGCACTAAATGTGCCTATTAAATCTACTCCTCTTTAGACACCAAACCTGCAAACATACGATTTGTCATAAAGCACTCTGGGCTTAGAAAAATGTGCCTTAAGAGTAACCAGTGGGTGTGTGGAGGGTAGGAAAGGACAGAGCACATTATGCCCTATGAGTTTAAAGTACATCTAACAACTCAGGAAGCAACAGATGTTGATGAGGATGTAGAGAAAGGGGAGCCCTCTGACACTAGTGGTGGGAATGCAAACTGGTGTCGCCGCTTTGGAAAACAGTATGGAGGCTCCTCAAAAAATTAAAAATAAAAGTATTCTATGACCCAGCAATTGCACCACTAGATATTTACCCAAAGAATATAAAAATACAGAATCAAAGGGGCACGTGCAATGTTTATAGCAGCATTATCAACAATAGCCAAGCTATGGAAAGAGCCCAAATGTTCACTGACTGGTAAATGGATAGAAAAGACATTGTGTGTGTGTGTGTGTGTGTGTGTGTGTGTGCGCGCGCACACACACACACAGTAGAATACTACTCAGGCATGAAAAAGAATGAAATCTTGCCATTTGAAATGATGTGGATGGAGCTAGAGGGTATTATGCTACATGAAATAAGTCAGTCCAAGAAAGACAAATACCATATGGTTTCACTCATACGGGGAATTTAAGAAACAAAACAGATCGACATATGAGAATGAAAAAAACAAAGAGGAAAGAGAAACGTAAGAAACTCTAATGATAGAGAACAAACTGAGGGTCGATGGAGGGAAGTAAATAGAGGATGGTCTAAATTGGTGTTGGTTATTAAGGATCACTTGTGATCAGCACTGGATGTTATATGTAGGCGACGAGCCACAAAATTCTACACCTGAAACCAAATTTACCAAATATGTTAACTAACTAGAATTTAAATAAAAACTTGAAAGAAACCAGTACATCTAAATACTCCTGTTCTTCTACACCACTCTCAGTCCCTAGAAACTGACTGGGGCATCCTCCCCAACAGAGTTTAGTAAGAAACTGGTTGAGTGCATCATCTTCAGAATGCCATTTCCAACTGGCCTGTGCCCAGGTGTCCCACACTGCACACATACGTGATGGAACTCCATGGGCATCTTCCAGTGTCACAGAGTATCTCATTATTCACTGGGTCCTCAGAATGATAACAACATTGGCCAGAAGCAGGAAAGAAGGAGGGTAATACAAAGAAATGGAAACCAAAGAGACCTAGCATTAAAGAAGATGAGGGTGTATGCATCTAAGGTGAGAGTATTCCTACCCCACAAGATCAGTTCCGGCACACCATTTGTGAATGGACACATTTATCTGCCTCTTTGATCGTAATGAAATTAAGTGGGGCAGTGCTATTCAGAAAAAAAACTGGACAGAATAGCATTTTGAATATGCAATCATTATTTTAGCAAGTGTGGATTTTAGACTGAAAAAGAATCTATTAATACTGAAGGCTTATACCTAAGATTTATGATGCAGTTTTTTAAAAAGTTTCCATGTTTCAAAGAAATGACATCTATTATTTAACTATTCTAGTAATCAAATCCTCTAAAATATAGTACAATTATTTCCTTACGTGGATCATATGATTACAAGTTAAAAGAATTATAGTTAATGCCATTGTCATTATTTTATCTCAGATGGCCAAAAGAGGGTAGGATATGGATTCACTATGGCCAGCAATTAATTCACCCTGTGACAGAATCTAAACTATGCTTCAGCATTTTGACTTTAATGTCTTTCTCTTCTGCAGCAAATGAGCATATTTATGCTGAAGTTCCTTTTCTCTTTCCTGTTGTCACTGAACATCTTCTTTTCGACATTCTAGCCTCAGGGGGATAGAAATATTTTCTTATTTCCTGAGTTCTTGAAAACTGCCTAACTCCAAGTAAGCTTGCTCAGCGCAGTCCCATGAGTCATTCAATTGTTCCATAAATTCCATAGCATGAGAGCAAATTTTCATATTCTTTTCCTTTTTATTTAAACATGATGGTTAGACAAAGACATGGCATGGGTGGAGTTGGGAAAAGGCAAGAAAAAGAGGAAATGTTAGATTCTCTTTGGGTAAAAGGATCATGAAGGTCATCTAGTCCATGTCCAAACACAAGTGACTCTGCAGACTGCAGGAATAGAGGTCTGAACGAGAAGCTCACATCTGCCAAAGGCAGCCATTCTCTCAAGAATACTCTCATTATCTGGGAGACTGACTATAGGGCCAGGTGGGTCCACACTTACGGGGTATGGTGTAAAGTAGGGCAGGGGCATGGCAATTGTGTTTGCTTTGTACCCGGCAGGTTTTTCCCATCCATCAGTTGGCTGGTAAACTCTTCTTAGAGAATAACATGGGCTTTTCTGGAGATGGGACATGCAAGGAAATTCAAGAGCTGAAACTCCTCAAAATCTTCCCAGGGTTCAGGCATCAAATTTCAAGTTAAGTCCAGTCTTCCCAGGCATACGAAGCTCACTACCAAAAGCCACAGTCTCTGGGAAAGAATGTGACTAAATTTCAAAACACACTTTCTTATGATGCTTCAGTCTTACTGTAGGTGAGACCAGGTACAGTTTCATCCCAGCAGGTGTTGTATCATAAGGATTCTTGGAGAGTTTAAAGAAGTAGAGTAAAGGCACCTATGTGGCTCAGTCAGCTGAGCATCTAACTTCAGCTCAGGTCATAATCTTACGGTTCGTGGGTTCAAGTCCTGTGTCCCGCTCTTTGCCTGGAGCCTACTTTGGATTCTGTATCTCCCTCTCTCTCTGTCCCTCTCCAATTTGTTTGTTCATTCTCTTTCTCTCTCACTCCCTCTCTCTCTCTAAAAACTAAATAAAACATTTTTTAAAAAAGAAGTAGACTAAAATAGAGGCAATTAGCATACCTATTCTACATTTGTATAGGATTCCAGAATCTGGAGTGACTGTTAGGTCACAGGATAACCAGAGTAACTGGCCCAAGATTTCAGGTGTTGAAGCTCTGTGTAAATCTCTTGATTAGCCTCTGCCAAGATGATTAAATTCCAATGAGCAAAGTATCCAAACCAGAGTGAGAAGCGGGGGTTACAGGAAATAATTCGTTTGGTAATGGTGTCGGCCCATCAATGACACAACAGTTTCAGCTGTGAACAACCAGTCACCAAACTGAAGCACACCCTGGAACTTCATTCTAAAGAGAAGAAAAGGCTCATGTGTGATTTACTCTCTAGCTGCTGCACCCTGCTCTTATCGGCAAGAACGGGGCACTGGTTTTATATAGAAAAACTTCCAATCCCTTAAAAGTGCTGGGAAAGAACAAGAAATTACTGTTTGTACATCTGGTCTCTGGGTCTGGAAGACAAGGAAGAAGAGGACGAGGAGCTAAAATTACCAACCACCTACCAAGTTCTAGACGGATCACAGTGACGCTTCACAAAATTACCGTGACAGAAGCATCATGCCCGCAGCGTAAGAGCGGTTGCATGTCTCATAAATAACGTGACGGAATTCTAGTTCAAATGGGTCCACTACTATTGTACTGCTTGCTAGCAGCTTTATTTTATTTAACACTGCAACTGCATTTTGAATCAGAGCCTGAAAAGTTACAAACTGCATCTTAGAACCAAATTTCCAAAAGACATTTTTATGTTTTTCCCCCAGTGGAAAATACTGTAAGTTTGTTTACTATATGTTAAGTTATCTGGGTTACGTTTTGTTAAAGTATTTTAAACATTATGTTACTGTTATGTGCTTATTGTTGAAAATTTCAAAATTACTGAAAAATCTATTTTAAAAAAGAGATCCTATATATAACACTGAAAATATTAATTTCTATTTGTGATTTGTATTTTATATCTCCCGTGTGTGTGTATAAAATATACATTTTTTCAAAGATTTTATTTAATTTTGTATCCTGCTTTTTTCATCTTACTTTATAGTATGGGTTTTCCTACATCATTAATTTTGGGGGTTTTTTAAGTTCGTTTATTTATTTTTGAGAGAGAGAGAGCGAGAGCACACACGCATGCACAGGAGTGGGGGGGAGCAGAGAGGGAGAGAGAGAATACCGACTGGGTCCACGCTATCAGCATACAGCCTATCACAGGGCTCAGTTCCCACAAATGTGAGATCATGACCTGAGCCAAAATCAAAAGCCAGATGCTTAGCCAACTAAGCCACCCAGGCAGCCACCTACACCAGTAGTCTTTGAAAACACTATTTTAGTAGCTTCACAGTATCTCTATGAATTATTAAATCATCATTGTTTAACCATTGCTCTTCAGCTGGACATGTGGGCTTTTCCCAGAAATCTGGTATAAGAGTAATGTTCCAGTAAACACCCTCTGATTATACATTTTTGTATTTATCACTGGTTTATTTCTAGGCACAATTTCTCTATGAATATTTGCAAGGTCAGCCTGTATAGAATATTGAAGTTTCATGATACATATTTGCCAAACTGCTTTGCAAAAATGTGAGTCTTCTTTCTCTACATCTTCAGCATTAGTATAATTCATTGAAACTGAAAAAATCCTACCCCTTAAAAGAGAAAAAGAGTTGTTTCAAATTCTTTGAATTCAGAAAGAGGAAAAAAAAAAAACGCTCTTTACTGATTTTCCATTTTGTTGTTTCCCTCTATATTGATATATCAACATTCTATAAAAAGTAACAGTCCTTTTTGGTTAAAATGTTTAAAATACATTTTCTGAGTCTGTTACTTCTAACTTTATTTATAATGACTTTTTTCAATATAATGTATTTAATTGTAAATTTACATAATTCAATTTTTAATAAATGTTTAACAACTGGTTTACAAACTTCCAGAAAATGTAACAATTGGCTCTTGAGACTGGGTTAAGCCAACTCCAGTTCATGACTTCTCACCATCTCTACTGCTTCATTCAGGACTAAAGCACCAGTATCTCTCATTAGATTACTGCTATAGCCTTCTAACTGTCTACCCTGCTCTGCCTTTGCCCTCCCAGTGCCTATGCACCAAGCAGTTCAGGATGATCCTTCTAATACATAAGACAGATCATGTCACCCTTCGGCTCAAACGTCTGCAATAACTCACTGTTTCCTTCACAGTAAGAACAAAAAGTTTATACTATTTATGCTCCTCTCCACCCACCACTATCCTTACATTCTTGACCCCATCTTCTACTTATCTCCCCTCTACTCCACACCCACCAACCCCCAGTTACTGCTTTTGACCACTTGCCTCTGGATGCTGCTTGAACTCATAGGCAAGCTCCACCTAAGGGCCATTCCCTCTGCCTGGGGTGCTCTTCCCCTGATATTTATAATGACTTTTAAATGTTTACTATAGTTTGTGCTTTACCAAAGTTTGCTGGTTTTTTTATGCTTTTGCATAAATATTTCACATTATTCTTTTATGGTATCTAGACTTCATGTTTGCTTTAAGAATCTTTTCCCTTTGCAAGATTATAAAATTATTCTATATTTTCCTCTAAACATTTATAATTTTATTACATGAATTTTTAATCCACCTGTATTTTATATATCTAGCAAGCTAAAAATCTACCTTGATTTCTGGCCAAAATTGAGAGCAAATTTCTCAAACCCATCTGTTAACCAGTATCTCTTTCCCCATGGATTGAAATACCAGATTTTTTAAACAAATTCTTAAATATGTATATATGTGTATAATGTATATAATCATCTGTATATATGCATATATATATACGCCCACTCATAGAAGACAGAGACTTTAGACTATAGAAGACATTAGACTTTCCATTTTTTTTATATGTCATTATTGTCCCTAGCTTATCAAATGACAAAGGCATGTGGGTCTAAACTCATTGACAACACATTAAGGGATATTCTCCAGGCATCTATCAGGAAATACATGGAGCATAAACTTGATTTCACTACCTCCCCAACAATTATCAGAATCTTAAAGAAATTATAATTATTGATATTTGCCTAAAGTCTGTGCTGATCTCCATTCCTGAATAACTGAAATCCAATTTTGGATTAATCAAACCACAGGAAAGTTGTTCCCGAACTGACTGCTTTTTCCTTCTAGTAAAACTGTTTGGACTATATTGCTCTTTGGCCTGAAATCACCTGACTACTCAAGAGAGGTTAAAAGTTACAGCTTTATAATCTCATAATGCATCCAATACTCTACAGTCACTTTCTGATGACAAAAGGGAAAATTCTCTCTGGTTGGTCTTTGAAGAACAGTTGGGCTTTCTCAGAGTAACTGGCTTAATTTTACTTTACTACTGAGAACACTGAAATAACTTTTTTCTCTTAGAGTTAGACATCAGAAAATTTAGACAAATTTGTGACCCTCATTCAGCAAGAGAACCTCACACACTGTACTAACTTCCCTCAAAGCTCTTTCTCCATTTTTAAAACACTTTGTTTTTTTTATTTCCTTATTTATGTTACCTTCTTATATTGTACATATTCAAATAAAGTGCCTTAAATACATTTTAGAAAAGATTGGGGGAAATGTCAAGATTTCATTCATTTTCATGGCAGAGAGGGGAGGGGAGAGATAAGATTAGGGCATAAATATATCCAAAAAACCTCTCTAGCAAAAACAAATTTTCTGAACCTCTTACCTCATTAATAAGAGGGCACTATTGATGAAGACCACCAAGTTTTCCAAACCTGGGTATGCTAGAGATTGGCAAAAGCCTGTTTACATTCAGTGGTATATTTAGAAAGAAGTATCTGGCTCTGGGGTATTTTAGAAAATTATTTTCAAAAGGTATATTTTTGTGATGTTATTTTGTGCAATATCATGTTCTACTCTTTCCAAATTATACTCTCACCCATAAGTATTTGCCAAAACAACACCTACATGTGAGTGTGTATAATACATGTTATTTTCTAAAGGTAGAAAATAAACTTATTTTTAACATGACCTTCTTGCAAAGCAGCCTAAAATTGAAAAACAACTTTGTTTGTTTTAAATTTTTAAATTCCTGACTTCTACCTCAGTATTTACCTATGTCAATACTGTTATTCCTGACCTTTGCCTAAAATAGACCACTGAAAGTGAACTGCTTCAGCACCATTTGTCATGTGCACATATGTGTATAAATAAGTGTACTCACAAAATTAAAACATAACCATTTTATCAATGCTCTTTTTATAAATGAAGACTTTATTACTCTAAACCTGAAAACCCCAGTGGGACCTGGGTGGCTAAGCTGGTTAAGCGTTCAACTTCAGCTCAGGTTATGATCTCACAGTTCATGGGTTGGAGCCCCGCATCAGGATCTGTGTTAACAGCTCAGGCCCTGGAGTCTGCTTCCTATTCTGTGTCTCCCTCTCTCTCTCTCTGCCCCTCCCACATTCATGCTCTGTCTCTCAAAAATAAATAAAAAAATGTTTAAAGAAAAAAGAAAACCCCAGGATCAAATGAATCCCAAAGCCTCCCATAATTCTATGATTCTCCACAGAATTTAGAGGTAAAACAAATTATCCTCATCTCTCCTAGTTTTCTCTCATAAAAAAAAAAAAGGGCATTTTCCCAAACCTTAAAATATGGTCACAGGTATTTAAATAACCCATTGTTTTATAACCCGAGGGTTTTCCGAAATAAAGACCATAAATAAAAATCCGCCAATGGAATTTGTGAAAAATTAGTATACAGTGTGTTGACATTTGCCTTTCACCTTTTTGATAACTTGGTGAATGACCCAAACACATCTATGATTTCTAACAGTAATTTTTATGAGGCATAAACTTGAACTGTGTAAGCTATGAACTTCGCATGCAACAGTGAATCCTTTGATGACAATAACTAACATCCTAGCTTTCTCACACTGATGGACCTTCTTGGTTGTTTTTAGTATTTTATTTTTTTGTTTTGCTTTTGTTGTTTTTTTTCTTTTTTGCTTGTCATCATATTCATGATAATTCTGCAAAAAGTTCCCTGAAAATTACTAATACTTGGAAGAAAAGCAAAAAGAAATATATGATGCAATCCAAGATATCAGTTTTTAGGCAGAAAGTAGGAATGCTAAATTAGTTACAGGTTACTAAATGATCTAAAAGAGTAATAAATATTTTGGTTCTAACTTAATGCATTTTACAAGAGACAATATATGGTGTAATTATGGTCATTAATTTGGATTAATTGAAAGTGAGTATCAGGATCTATGCACAGTATATACCAAGAATTTTTCTTATTTGGCACTTCATACATTTGGTTTACTTTTTGGCAAATTGATTCCAGGAGAGCAGAGTATTTGTTTTCTTTTTTTTTTTTAGAGTATTTGTTTTCTAAAGACTCTGGTTGCCTCATGACAGTATGATAAGAAATTAGAAGACATGGAAACATCTGCAAAGGAAAAGAAATTTGAGTTGACTCTTAGATTTGGAAGATGTAATATGCCAAATACAATAAGCCACATAGCCTGGGTGGCTCAGTCAGCTGAGTGTCTGACTCTGGGTTTTGGTTCAGGCCGTGATATCATGGTTTCAGGAGTTCAAGCTCCAAGTCAGGCTCTGTGCTGACAGTGCAAAGCCTGTTTGGGATTCATTCATTCATTCTCTCTCTCTCTCCCTCTACCCCTCTCCCACTCATGCAGCCTCTCTCTCAAAAATAAACTTTAAAAAAACTAAAATGGAAAAATAAGCTGCATAAAAACACTTTTTTGTGAACTAAGGCTTTTATTTTTTTAAATAGCTTATTGTCAAGTTGCTTTCCATATAACACCCAATGCTCATCACCCCCCTTCCGCTCTCCCCCACCCCCATTAGCCCTCAGTTTGTTCTCTGAATTCAAGAGTCTCTCATGGTTTGCCTCCCTCCCTCTCCCCAGCTATTTTTCCCTTCTTCTCCCCCATGGTCCTCCGTTACGTTTCTCCTAATCCACCTATACATGATCCATTCATCAGTTGATGGACAGTTAGATTCTTTCCATGTTTTGGCTATTGTTGAGAGTGCTGCTATGAACACTGGGGTACATGTGCTCCTATGCATCAGCACTCCTGTATCCCTTGGGTAAATTCCTAGCAGTGCTGTTGCTGGGTCATAGGGGAGTTCTATTGTTAATTATTTGAGGAACCTCCACACTGTTTTCCAGAGGGGTTGCACGAGCTTACATTCCCACCAACAGTGTAGGAGGGTGCCCATTTCTCCACATCCTCGCCAGCATCTAGAGTCTCCTGATTTGTTCATTTTAGCCACTCTGACTGGCATGAGGTGGTATCTCAGTGTGGTTTTGATTTGTATTTCCCTGATGAGGGACTCTGAGCATCATTTCATGAGTCTGTTGGCCATCTGGATGTCCTCTTTAGAGAAGTGTCTGTTCATATCTTCTACCCATTTCTTCATTGGATTATTTGTTTTTGGGGTGTGGAGTTTGGGGAGTTCCTTATAGATTTTGGATACTAGCCCTTTATCTGATATGTCATTTGCAACTATCTTGTCCCATCCCGTCAGTTGCCTATTAGTTTTATGGATTGTTTCCTTTGCCTTGCAGAAGCTTTTAATCTTGGTGAGGTCCCAATAGTTTATTTTTGCTCTTGGATCAAGAAATGTGGTCCATCTATACAATGGAATAATACTACATGGCAATGAGAAAGAATTAAATCTGGTCATATGTAGCAACATGGATGGAACTAGAGGGTGTTAATGCTGAGCAAAATAAGTCAGGCAGAGGAGGACAGATACCATATGTTTGCACGTATAGGTGGATTAGGAGGAACTTAATGGAGGACCATGGGGGAGAAGAAGGGGAAAAACAGTTGTGGGGGGCGGGGAGGCAAACCATGAGAGACTCTAGAATGCTGAGAATAAACTGAGGGCTGT